>NW_027397064.1:66408851-66688718 GCF_003265705.2 Callorhinus ursinus | reverse complement strand
AGAAAGAAAGAAGAAAGAAAAAAAGAAAAGAAATATTAGCTTTTTTATTCAGTAGACTTCAAGAGATGATAAAATTTTATACATCTTCCTCTCAAGGTGTATCAAAACTTCAACAGGATAAACTGAAGAGGAGGTTAATCTTATTTAGAAAAACAACCAAAAAGGTAAAGTGACTTACAAAGATTTCAATTTTACTCTGTCATAGGTTGAATGTAAACTATGTGAGAGCAATGTCCTTGCCCATTTGTTTACTGCTGTACCCAGAGTTTAGGACAAGTCCTGAAATATATTAAAGGCTTAATAAATGCCTATTGTTGAGGTGACACTTCTCTGGCTTCAGTCTCCTTTTACATCCAAGGAAAATGTCATCTTTGTTGCTTTCATTTGAAACTACAGACTAAACTAAATCAAAACATTTAGAGGACTTGTTTTAAAGAGCAATTTAATTTATAAAGTGAGTGTGTTTAAATCAGATTTGTTCTTAGATAATGCAAATTAAAAAACAAACACCAACTAATTCTTTAGCTAGATAATCACAAAATTTAAAGTAGTAGGACCTGAATCTATCATTATTTTTAAAAGTCCAAGTTAGTCATCAAAACATAGGCAGTGGTAAAATTAGGTCCTGTTTACATTTTACTGTCATATTTTCTTTCCACCATATGGGAGAGTAGAGAAAAATCTACTCATTTAAGAATATTTTTCTATGTTTCATTTTAGTTGTGGCTTTTTTATTTTTAGATTATTATTTTTTATTTGAATCTGTCAAGCTGTTAGAAAATATGGAATGAATTACTCAGGTAATCATCTGCTGTTTTACCATTTCCCTCTGGTGCCAGCGAAAATCAAAATGGGAATATCAGTGTTTAGAGATTTAAATGTTAGGGATGATTGAAAGAAAGACTTCCAAACAAATCTCTCAACAAGTATTGAAGAAGCAGCTGATTTTAATGACTAGCCTCAGGTTCCCCAATTAGTCTATTTAATGTATTTTTCCCTCTAAAAGTGCAGTCTTGATTGGACTACTGACGATATAGTTTTATTGCTAGAATTTAAATCTGTCAAGAAATAAAAAAAATAAAATAAAATCTCCCTAAAATAACTATATACTTAGTTAGCCCATCATCCCCAAAATATTCCAGGAAGCTTCTGATCACAAAAGTATCTAAGTTACCAAAATTTCTAAATAAAGGAACTGCAGTGCAGAGATGATTATTTCTTCAGAGCTCACAAACATGCTACAAAGGATGGTGTGAAAGTATTCACCCCCCATCATATTCTGGGAGCACATGATATCAGACCCTGGGTTTCTCACAAGGTAGTAAGGACAGCACACATTTCTACTACAAGTAAAAAGCAGCGAAAGACCCTGTTTCTTGGGACAATTGTCAAATTACACAGTTTCTCCAAAATTTAACACCTATCAGACACACTGCCATTGAGTGCTAGGTTTTCATGCACTCAACCATCCAATCCACATCAGTTTATACCATGCACTTCTGAGATGACTCTAATCTCAATGAGCTCACTGTCCCTGAGCAGAACCAGAGCTAAAAAGTCAGTACAATGAATAAGACTAGAGATTATATATGCAGATCTAGTCTGTTAACACCAGGGGGAAAAAGGGACAATAATCTATCCTTTCTCTGTTGTTTCCATGAGACCAATTGTGCCTGGGACATAGTAAGAGCTGAGTAAATATTTGTTGAATTAAACAAATGGATATTTAATCAGTTTGTTATAGGAGATATGAGATACGGGAAACTTGAGATCAGGGAAAGTCAGGAAAATCAGGCATATTATTGTCAGGTTTAAATTCTAGCAATAGAGCTATATCATCTCATCAGTAATCTGCATGACTGTACTTTTATACCTGGAAAGGACAATCTTCTGAGTTCCTGGGCAGGCATTAAAGATTGGTGAGAATCCAGTATAAGCAGCAAGGTTATATTGGTATGGAGAATATATTATGTTTAATCAAAGAGAAAAAAAAGTTATACAAATATCAGGCCAGAAATGTTGAAAAAAACTCTTTAGCTTTAGGTAGTAACTTGATTTCTGGAGTTGTGTTAATGCTATAGACATCAAAATATATGCGAGCAGCTGTGATAAAGCATTAAATTTAGAAGGAATTGTTCCTTATGAGAAAGGCTTTATTATTGAATTATCTTATAGATTAATCCTCTATACTTAAAATGTGAGTCAATTTATAGAAATTTCAATAAAACTGAGAGCAAACAAGCAATAAAGATTCTATTGCTCTTAAAACAAACTTTGAACTCTCATGATATGCTATGCACAGGAGGAAATTTAAGGGTATCATTATGAACTGATTTTGAGACCAAGGAAATATAAAGGGAAAACAGTGGATTACTTAAGGAAGAAAAGTATGACACAAAGAATATGTAAGTATATTGTCATAGACTGATCCAATAAAAATTCCTTGTTGACTGCCCAGAGAAGTTTTTGCCTCTTCAAGAAAAGAGACATACTTTCTCATCCTTTCCCAGATAGGTACATAAGGATTGGGTCTCTGTTTCTTTACCTCCAGGAGCAACAGTCCTTTGTTTTAGAAAATTTAGATCTCTGAAGGGATTATTAAAATGCATTTACCTACATAACAAACTGGATAGAGACCTTGGGACTCCTGGATACAAAGGGAAGTTGCCTAGCCAGATAAGTGAATTGGATTGCGTTTTCTATTAATGGTGGTGATCTACAACCTAGCCTCACACACAGGTCCTAGAAAGTGGCACAGCCCGTGAGGAGGAGTAGCTGCATGAATGTTGTTGGAATCTGGGGAGAATTGCCCAGCGTATCATTGAGGGACTGAATGTGGTAAGAGAAATGTCATCTTTTAAGCAGATCTCCAAGATAAGTCAAAGTACATCTTCAGTGGTGACTATAATGAATTGATCAGTCAAGTCTTCTCAACTCGTTGGACTAAGTAAGCCCTAGACCTAAGCCCTAGACCCTCCACAAACCAGGAAGAATAAGGGTGCATTAAAATGATTGCTTTTGTACTTATCACTGACATGGGTTGGAAAGAAATTGCAACCAGGTTTAACTGAATTAAGGACCAAATATAAGGAAGAAAGAAGGAAAGAAGGAAAAGAGGAAGGGAAGGAGAGAGAGAGAAGGAAGGAAGGAGAAAGGAGAGAGGAAGAAGAGAAGAGAGAACAAGGGAAGAAAAGAAAAGAAAAAAGAAAGAAACAGAGAAAGGAAAACTTTTAGAATTTTTAAAACCAGAGACTCAAACAATTTAAACCTGTTACAAATGTATCAGTACTTTCTAGATGATAATGGCTATTTGTTTCCATTAATCATTTCCAACATTGTTACTAAAATTGTCAAATTAGGCTTCAGAGTCCCACCTATTAAAACATACAAAAGATACAAAGCCCTGAAGAATCAATATGTGGTAACTTTGTGTGTAATGTGTTTACTAAAAAATGGGTCATAATAAAGTACAGGCATACTGTATGTTTGATCCAGACCACTGCAAGTGAGCACATACTGCAATAAAGCAAGTCACATAAATTTTTTGGTTTCCCAGTGCCTACCAGAGTTATATTTACACTAGCCTGTAGTCTATTAAGTGTACAATAATAGCAGCATGTCTAAAAAAGCAAAGCACATACCTTAATTAAAAAATACTTATTGCTAAAAAATGCCAACCACATCTTGGCTTTCAGCAAATCCTCATTTTTTACTGGTGGAGAGTCGATGTCAGTGGCTGCTGACTGATCAGCGTGGTAGTTGCTGAGGTTTGGGTGATCCTGGCAATTTCCTATAACAAAACAACAGTGAAGTCTGCCACATTGATTCTTTCACAAATGATTTCTCTGGTAGCATGAGATGGTGTTTGAAAGCATTTTAGCCATAGTAGAACTTTCAAATTGGAGTCAATTTTCTCAAACACTGCCAGTACTTTATCAACTAAGTTTTGTAATATTTTAAATTATTTGTTGCAGTTTCAACAATCTTCACCAGAGTAGATTCCTTTTCAAGAAACCACTTTCATTGCTCATTGATAAGGAACAACTCTTCATCCATTCAAGTTGGATCATGACATTGAAGCAATTCAGTCCCATCTTCAGGATCCACTTCTAATTTGAGTTCTCTTGCTATTTCTACCACATCTGCAGTTACTTCCTCCACTATAGTTTTGAACCCCTCAAAAGTCATCCATGAGGACTGGAATCAACTTCTTCCAAACTCCGCTTAATGTTGATATGTTGGCATCTTGCAATGAATCATGAATGATCTTTGCCTTGATTCATCAGAGGAATCACTATTTAAGGCAGCTATAGCCTTACAAAATGTATTTCTTAAATAATAATACTTGAAAGTCAAAATTACCCCTTGATTCTTGGGCTGCAGAATGAATATTGTGTAGTAGGCATGAAAACATTAATCTCATACATCTCTGCCAGAGCTCTTGAGTGACCCGGTGCACTGTCAATGCGCAGTAATAATTTGAAAGGAATTTTTTTTTTTCTGAGTAGTAGTTTACAACAGTGGGCTTAAAATATTTAGCAAACCATGTTATAAACAGACGTGCTTCCATCCAAGCTTTGTTGCTCCATTTATAGAGCATAGGCAGAATACATTTAGGATATTTCTAAGGGCCCTAGGATTTTCAAAATAGTAAATGATCATTGGCTTCAACTGAAAGTCACCAGCTGTATTACCCCCTAACGAGAATCAGTCTGTCCTTTCAACCTCTGAATCCACGCATTGACTTCTCTCCAGCTATGAGAGTCCTAGATGGCATCTTCTTCCCATAGAAGGCTGATTGTCTACATTGAAAATCTGTTGTTTAGTTACCTTCTTTAATTTCCTTAACTAGATCTTCTGGAGAACTTGCTGCAGCTCCTAAATCAGCACTTGCTGCTTCCCCTTGCACTTTTATGTTATGGAAATGGCTTCTTTTCTTAAACCTCATGAAACAGCCTCTGCTAGCATCAAACTTCTTTCTGTAGCTTCCCATCTCTCTTAGCCCTCAGAGAATTAAAGCAAGTTAGAGTCTTGCTCTGAATTAGACTTTGGCGTGAGAGAATGTGATGGCTAGTGTGATCTATCCAGACCACTAAAATTTTCTCCGAATCAGCAATAAGAATATTTTGCTTTCTTATCACTCGTTTCCTAGAGTAGCACTTTTGATTTCCTTTAAGACCTTTTCCTTTGCATTTACAAGTTTGTTAACTGTTTAAACAGGCTCAAGAGGTCTGGCTTTCAACGTTTTCCTCACTAAGCTTAATCATTTCTAGCTTTTGATTTAAAGTGAGAAATGTATGACTTTTCCTTTTATTTGAACACTTACAGGCCATTGTAGGGTTATTAATTGGCCTAATTATGGTACTGTTTTGTCTCAGGGAATAGTAAGGGCCAAGGAAAGAAGTGGGGGGGGGCGGGGAATGGCCAATCAGTGGAGCAGTCAGAACATACACAACAAAGGGCGCCTGGGTGGCTCAGTTGGTTAAGCGACTGCCTTTGGCTCAGGTCATGATCCTGCGGTCCCAGGACTGAGTCCCACATCAGGCTCCCTGCTCAGCAGGGAGTCTGCTTCTCCCTCTGACCTTCCCCCCTCTCCTGCTCTCTCTCTCATTCTCTCTTTCAAATAAATAAATAAAATCTTAAAAAAGAAAAAGAACATACACAACATTTATCATTTAAGTTTGCCATCTTATATGAGTATGTTTCATGGTCCCTCAAAACAATTATAATAGCAACAACAATGATCACTGATCACAGATCACCATAACAAATACAATAATAATTTAAAAGTTTGAAATATTGTGAGAATTACCAAAATGTGACAGAGATACACAAAAGGAGCAAATGCTATTGGATAAATAGTACTGACAGACTTGTTCTATGTGGGGTGGCCACAAACATTCAATTTGTAAAAAATGCAACATCTGCAAAGTGCAATAAAGCTAAGTACAATAAAATGAGGTATGCCTATAGCTTATGTGGGAAGTGTCTTAATATTTTCACACTGTTATGTAACAGTGTGGCATGCAGCAGGCAATTTCTTAATGCTATAATTAATATAGCTTATGATGATATATAGAGCCTTTATTTTCAACAATTCATTGACACAGTTTAGAAATACGATGTATTTCAGTGAGAATCTAAACTGGAGGCTTCAAACTTTTTTCAGTTTAAGAACAACTTTACATAATTTTAAACACGTCTCAAATTTGTACCTAATACTTTGTTCTGACATATATTGATTAAAGAGATAATTAGTGCCCTGAACCCTTATTCAGTAAATTACATTTGTATCGATCTCAACAACTTCTCCTTACATTAGAAAGAATTACATGTGTGTAAGACATATTTTTTTAATGGAATCTTCAGATAATGCTTATTTCTTCTATGGATTTGTAATAATAATTCTACATTCTCTTAAGGTTTGTGATCCATAGGTTGGAAAGGTATAACCACTTAGTTACCTTTAAAAGTGAATAATATTATAAATTTTGCTTTGGGGCTAAGTGTTATTAATTTAAGATCCCTTCATCAGTGCCTAAATGTTATCTTCTGAGTCAAATACTAGCATTCTTAATGTGATCAAAAGTAGTGAATCACTTATCTTTAAAACCTAATTATACTAGAAATGCTAAGTGTCTGGTATGCATACAAATACGCTCAGCTTCAATATTTTATTTCTCTGCATTTATTTCATTGTAGCATCTGCTGAACAAGGATTTCCCTTTTAGATATATACTCTATTGAATGCATAGTCTTTTTGAACAGCACTCTTAAATGTCTCTAGATGTGCATGCTAATAAAACTTCCTTAGAAAGATAAGCACAGAGTATTATTTTTCAATTACGAACAAAACATTATTTACATGTAGAATAGTGGCTAATTATAATTTAGATATCATTCTAGTTGCTTGGCAGTGATTTCTAAGTTTATGAATGTTTTTTAAATTTTCCTATAGAAGAATCAGGTTGATACATTACAGCAAACCTAAGCTTGTTTTCTTATTCTATAAAACTGACAAATCAATTATCTTTTGGTCACACGGTACTTATGTAATCTATCTATGCCTACATTTTCTTCATCTACTTTTGTACCTATATTTACATTAATATCTACATCAGGGATTCAGTTAGAGACCTACTCAAGCAAGCTTAAAGGAAGGGAGATTTAGCATAGGCACAAGATAGATACTGCAGACATCTCTATGTGGTAAACATCTATTACTTTATCTGCTCGGCATCCCTTCCATCTTTTCCACTGGACATGTCCCTCCCCTACTGACTTCGAACTTGTAGTTCCAAAGTCCCTGTATTCTTACAGTCTGAACATATGACCATAACTAGGATAATTAGGAACAGTCCCAAGCTGTTTTCAAGCCAGAACCTACAGAACAGAGACTGTTTCTCTTAGGCAACAGTTCTTTGAGAAGTGAGTCCCCAAAGCCAAAATATCTGTTGCAACAACAATAACAACAGTTGGTATTTGTTGAGTTCAGATACTGTAAGTACCAAGCACTTTAAATGTTTTACAGCCCCATCTTGAGTCACCACATTACAGGTGAGGAATTGTCCAAGTCTTAGTGCAAAAGAGTGATGGTATGGTACCTGAAGTCAAGCAGTCTGATCTTCATCTGGTGAGTTTTAACAGTACATTCCCCTCCTGCCAGTGGAGGACAACTGTGTGACAATGTGATATACATCACAGGAATTAGACAAGAGTATCTGGTGGTCTTTAAATCTGTGGCTCCAGTTGCTTCTGACTTACAGCAATGTTAGGGGTCCAGCCTCTGCCCTTTATACTGTTTGTTTAAATATGCCTTTAGGGGAGGAGGGCGGGGGGATGGGTCAGCCTGGTGATGGGTACTAAAGAGGGCACGTACTGAAGGGAGCACTGGGTGTTATGCACAAACAATGAATCATGGAACACTACATCAAAAACGAATGATGTGATGTATGTTGATTAACATAACAATAAAATAAAATTTTAAAAAATTAATTAAATAAATAAATACACCTTTACTTCTGACAGAAACTCTCATTCTGCCAGTAAGTCTCAGCTTCCCCCCCCCCACCCAACTTAACCTGGTGTGAATCGGTTGCTGATACTCCAAGGAAAGGAAAGGAAACATAGTAAAGGTGAGTCCCTCAGAGATGGATAGAGGATTTGGGAAACCAAGATTCAGTGTTGTTCTTTCTCTCCCTCAAGGACAATAAGGTTTCCTTTCTTTCTGCAACCCTCTGTATTCTTTACTCTGTTGGTCTCTCACACTGGTTTCCCTCATCTATACATTTTACTTTCAGTGGTCAAGACTTTTACTTTCTCTTGTTTTTTATTTTTCTTTTTTCCCCTACACACTATACAATTCCTTCTAAATGGACCATGAAAGAACATATACATGAATGAGCAGCAAATAATTTAAGCTAAAGAAGCTCTTGTTGGAGGGCAAGAAAGCTTAGGACAGGGGTAAGAGTAGGAGGTGTGGGGAGAAAGTTTATGTCTTCCGGAGAAATGGGGAGAAAAGGGTGGCTTTTAGATTCACCCTGGTCTACTCAGCAGAAGAGGAATCAACAAAGGCCATCTCATGGTACAGACTGAGAGGCCTCCTCTCCATCTTAGCAGCATTGTGCACATCCTTCATTTAGAACTCATTCCAATGTGTCAAGTGTGTTTTGACACCTTGTTAAAGTTTGGGCTCCTTTAAGGGAGTCTGAAGACAGTTTGCAGGAGTCATGAGAATTGGATTTTAGTGATACTGTCTCTGTGCCTCAAACTCATTGTTTATACAGTAAGTATATTAACTCCTGGCCTGTCTACTTTATAAAATTTGTGAGACATGAAATTATATAATTAATATGAATATGTGTAGAAAACCATAAAGATATAGTTAAACACGGGACATATGATTCTTAAGCTGTGTTTTATTCAGACTCAGCAGTCAATATATTCTATATATTTAAGAAACTATTATTTCAGCAGTTCTTTCAATGTGACCAAAAGAAGAACAGTCACTAAGATAACAGATTCGTTATGACATCTTGAAAGCATTTTATTATATGATGGATAGAATAGAGATGATAAGATCTATCATGGCTACTATAGTTCTTCTGTCCAATTTTTTATCCACCTTTCTAAAGTGTAGTTCAGGAACAGTGTCACAGGATCCCCTCCAATTGATGCATTTCTTTTGACTTCTATAATTTTGTGTGAATTATACAAATTGACTTTCATAAAGGAATGTATACTCTTTTAGGGCGGCAACCATAATTCAGTGAGCACCAGTCTGAGTCCTTAATAAACACTAAAAATATTATTTCTGAGTCATTTCCAATCACTGAACCAGTCAGCATCTTTAAGAAAAAGTCTTGCATCTACATTCTCTTTCCATCAATTGCCACTGTGCCATTTTGCATCCCATTCATGATAAGCCAAGTAGATACAATTTGTTCAATGCAAAGAGCATCTGCTCAGCATCCCTTCAACATTACTGATTTTTATTATCTAAAACTGAAAATTATTCACGGCAAGTTACATAGTATGTTTCTTTCTAGTTTCTATCACCCTGCTGATACTTAAAATGATCAGAAAAAATTCCAAAATTGGTGGAGAATAAGGCGGTCAGAGCTTGATGCCTCGGCAAATAATAAATGTTTGACTGAACTGGACAGGGAAAAGAAAGGAGGGACTAGGGATTGGGTTAATAGAGATGAATGACCATGGGTCATCAGAGTGCTAGCAATTTTGTCTGAGTTCCGTTGATCATCTGGTGGAAAATTAACTTGAAGGAAAGCATTTGCAGCAGAAGCATTTTACACTGCTCGTGCATATTGGTTTCTTCATTCATTACATATTTACTCAGTACCTACTAGGTGACAACTACTACAGTAGCCTCTGTGGATAAAAGTTAGTGTTTTTTTCCTTTAATTAGACAGATGTGTAAATAATGCAGCAAGTATTATAATGGATCAAGGAGAGCATAATAAAGATGCTTTAGGGCTTAGGTGTGAGTGGAAGGAGGGGGGCAGTTCCTCCTTGACAGAGGATAAACAATGTGGGCTTGGATATTAGATACCTAAAAAATCTACTTATAAATCATTTTTCAAAAACTAAAGGCATGTACCCAATGCAAACATAAAAATCTCTAAGCAGATGCAGTTTCAACTTTAATTTTCTCAAATTCATGATATTTTAGTATGTTATGAAGCATCATGTATAAGTTTACTCCAGCCAAAATAAATTCATGTTAAATAGGCAAAGAGAACCTAGCCAATATATTTTGGTTAGCTAACATAATTTTTTAAAGCTGTTATATATTTAAATTGTTAGACATATATAACCATATAAACATCAAATAGAGCCATAAAAGGAAATTCAAAAAATATTAAAATGTCATGATGCTAACATGAATATTTACATGGACTTTATTTTGGTTGATGTGACTAGGAAAAGGATATGAAAGGAGGAAAAATAATACAGGGGAGCAGAAAATAGAAGACCAGTCTGCTACTAATGCCAACATTCAACAGTAAACTTACTCTTCAGAAGGCAAGATGGAGGAAAAGAAAGACACCTGAACAGGACTGAATTCAAGGTATAGGAAGAAGAACATTAATAGGAACTAATTTGGGAGTACACACAATTGGTAAATTGAAGGTAGACTACCAAAAGAGATATAAAAGTAAATGAAAAATACTGTTGATAGATTAATCAAAGTAAAATTTTGCAGGACATTAAAATTGAGGTAAAATGACTGGAATTTTAATTATTTGGGACAGGTTTTCTGAAGCTGGGTCTAATTTTTATAAACCATTCCTGTATTTTCTACCATACGGGGAGACACAACAACAATCTTGAGCAACCAGTACCACCCATCTACTTCTAAAGTCAAAAATCCTATTTTTCTTCTATTTCAGTAACAGCTGTGGAATCAGATTCCATTCAGATTCCGTTCAGCCACACCAGGTTTGGCTCCTGGGTATGAATGTGCGATGGGGAGGAAAACTGAAGAGATCAAAGAGACATTATTACTTTATCAAGTAGAAAATGAGAGAGGCCAGTAGTATTTTTTAAAGAAGAATAAAAAGGAACCCAGTACTTCGTAAGTGTCCCTTTCTGCAGTCTTTTCATAAGCTTCATTGGCCAGGAAGAGCAAGTCTTCCAGCTCTTGCAAAGTGTAAATGCAAGCTGCAACTTTCCCTCTGCCTGCCCCTCACCCTGGGCCCACGTGTAGTCAAATTACCAATCACCATTTCTGCCCAAGGGCAGTTTGTACTAGTGCACAAAAGGAAAACAGGGAGGGATGAAGAGGAGGGATTGGCTAATGTTAAGGAGAGAGCTTTTCCAGAGTTCTATGGTTGCTATAGTAACAGCTTCTTTTGTTTGTACATATTCAGAACAGCTGCTTCCTTTGGGTTTCTGGTGGCAGGGATATTATAAAGGTAACTGAGAGGGGAAGAAGCACCACTTTGACCATGGAATAGTTTCCATAGTGAGCTTGTTTTTGTTTAACTGGGTTTAACTTCATGCTAGGGTTAAATGGGGGTTTTGAATGTTGGCAGCCAGCTCTTTTAAAAGATGAATTCCACCAAGGAAAGACCTAGGTGTGCTAGGATCTGTAAAATGTCTTATGCTAATTTGAACAAGACATCTCCTTTCTGTGCCCTTAAGATTCAAAGCCCTCCATTCCCCTTTTACCTGAGGTACATGCAAACTGTATTGTAAATTCTCTGGGAGGTATTTCTCTATAGGAGAAAAATACCCCTTCCAAATACCCACAAGTCTGTTCACCTTTCCAAGTCCTAATTAATTCCTCTAATTAGAGCTTTTGCTGGGTGCAACCATTTACAAAGGTGAAATTCTGCTTCAACACAAATTTAATGAATATTCATAAACTAACAATATTCACTGAATTAACAGTTGCGTTGTCCACATACTGCTATTACAACCAGCCTATTTTAAGGCCTTCTATAGATCTTGGTAAGTAATATGCAAGTGATATGGACAAATATGGTTTTATTTTAAGGAACAGAAGCCCTAACAACATATGTATGTATGTATATGTTTATATGTACATGTGTATATATATGCACATATATACATACATACATGTATATATATTTGGTATCTATCTATCTATCTATCATCTATCCATGAATCTGTAAGTGCATGGCATAAAGGAGAAACCCAATGGGTTAAAAAATATTGAGCCAAACATTAAAAATGACATCTGCTAGTTGAGTAGTCAAATTTTGTAAATACACAAACTTAAGATGCAAATAAGCAAAACAGAAGGAACAGATGTCCTTATAAACAAATTAATATATTGTACATAGGTGTACTATCGTGTTTCTAACCCTTTGGGATTTTAGAAAAGTGCAATATGAAAGCAAAGTGATGCTCCTGTTTTTTAATTAAAATTTATTCATCATTTGCCTAATAATAAAACCCATGAAATTTTTGGTTGGTTTTATTTGCCAATTGCAGGTATTCAGAGGTGCTACATCTTAAGCCTCAGTTCATGCAATTTGATTACATATTTGCCTGAGAATTCTCATCACAACCCACTCGTTTTATCTCTATACAGGATAAAATCTTAATGAACAGACTTTGATTCAAAATGGGAAGAAAGAACCCTAAAGATGTTTAGATTATGTAATTAAAATACAGAATTCCTGAATAGTGCTACTGGATCTCATATGTATATTTATTTTACTTATTTAATAATGATATTTTAGAATCCAAAGACTCTGTACTAATTTCAGTTCATTATAAATGACTAAAGGTGAGGTTTCAGTTCAAAGACAAGCTCAAGGATTTCAGTTTCTCTGCTTTCTGACTGCTTCATTTGGAAGCAGTCTAAACCTTTTCAGTATTAGTCTCACAAACTACAAAACAATGATACTAATACCTGTCGGACATGCTTCTGAGAGAATCATTTAGACAAGACATAAATTCGTGCACTTTGAAACTGTAAATATCATATGATACCACTATAGTAATAAGCATCATTATGAGAAAATAACCTGTTTTTATTATTTTTCATCTCCATGAATTGTTTTTTTTTTTTAAAGATTTTATTTGTTTATTTGAGAGAGAGAATGAGAGAGAGAGAGAGCATGAGAGGGGAGAGGGTCAGAGGGAGAGGCAGACTCCCTGCCGAGCAGGGAGCCCGATGCGGGACTCGATCCCAGGACTCCAGGATCATGACCTGAGCCGAAGGCAGTCGCTTAACCAACTGAGCCAGCCAGGCGCCCCTCCATGAATTGTTTTATTGTGACTTTTACCCTCTTAAGTTTTGTATATTATCAATATGGCGATGACATTCAAATCCCTTAATTCAGTCGAATTTTCTTCCAAACTCTAGACCCAAATTTCCCCAAGGTTAGGTCAAATGCCACTTCTTATTGAAGTTTTCCTCAATTCCTTCCTATATATTAAGAGACACCTACGTAGTCCTTTGACATTTACATTTGGCTTTATGTCATTTTTTATGTGTGTATATTTCCGATTGCCTTGAGAGATTTCTAGATATACTATTTACTCAATTTAGTGTTCACTCTAGCAACTATTATAAAAGGTTTAATATGGAAGGTATTTTAAATGATTACAATTTCTACAAATTTAAACAGTTTACACGTGACTATGTATAATTTCTGGTCTATCCATAAAGTAGGCCTAGAAGTGAAACTTAAGATTTCTTTTTAACCTTTCATCTGATTTCATACCTTTGCATCTTCAGAATGTTTCTATTTGAGTATTTCATGAATAGCTTTAAGATTATTGGTATAATGCTATGTAGTTTACAAAGAAAATCATTGCTGGAATATACCCAATGAGTAGTCTTGGCTCTTAAAAACAAATATGCAAGAAAAAACAGCCCTTTTTCTTCTTGAGGACCTGATGTTTGAGGCTAAGGTATCTGGGGACCCTGTAAGTGGCAGTTGAAGAGGACAAGCCTATAGGCAGAAGTAAAGTATAAAGAGAAGAAGAACCTGGGTCCACAATGACATAGTTGAGCTGTTGAATTGTCAACTCTGAATTTACTCTACCTTCAAACTTTGTGTTACAAAAGATAATGAATCCCTTGATGTATAAGCCCCTTATAATCAAGTTTCCTGTTACTCTTAGCCAAAGACATCATAAAGAATGGCACAGGAATTCAGAAAAATCAGTTTGATAATAGACCATGAGATCCCAGGGAAAGAGAGAGGAGATAAAGGGAATAGAGTCACAGTGACTTTCAACTTCTTATGAGCTAGGTTGTACTTCTTTTGATTGGTCAGTAATTTCCTTTTAGTATTTAAAACTCATCCCTATTTTGTTTGAGTTAGTAAATGGATTTCAGGTCCTTGAATCCAAAAAATCCCTAAAAAACCCCATATTTTATCACATTCAATCATCATGACAAATAACTCTATAAGTAAAATATTAATATTCCTCCATTTTAGAAATGAGGAAACTGAGAATTACAAAGTTCATAGCCAGTAACCAGAGGAGAGTCTGAACTTGAACCCAGGCTGTTCTTTTTCATCATACTATGTCCTTCCCACTGCATTCATTTTATGCCTCATTATTGTCTTTTATTTACAACTTCTCCAGTGACATCAATATATTGCATTTTTGGTTTCATAAAAATGAAATCTTTTTTTAGCCTTATAACTTTTTCAGTCTCAATTCAGTCAATGTAGTATAGTTTCTCCTCTTCAAGTATTTATTATATCTATCTTCCTTTTTCCCCACTTTCCATTGGCCTCAAAAGCTTGTTAAAGTGAGTACCACAGCAGCCAGCTCAGATACAGCTGGAGACACATCAATCTATTTCAACCTTGAGATCCTCAAAGCTCTATTTCAATAGCATAGAATCAATAGTGAAGGCCAATTAGGGCTATAATTAGACTAAATATGACCTTAACATTTATATCTCCAGCATTTTGCCTCCCATTTCTTTCTCCTAATTCAACAAATTCAAGGCATTAAATATTCATTGTGTGTGTGTCAACGTGAAAGATACTGTCCTTGTCTTTGAGCAGCGTATACATTGGAGGAGAAAGACATATATACAGCTCAGAGAAGAAAAGCAGAGCACCAGTTTCCACTTTTTCCATACACAGGACAAATGGATCCTACACATGGCTAGCCTAATCACCTCTCTGAAGGTTTGCATCTATCTTTTTTCCTGGTAACCAACTGTCATCAAGTTTTACCTCAAATGGATCAGTTTACCTCAATCATTATAACGACATTTTACATACATTTATATACAACTGTACTTGGCAAATTTTCCTACCATATCAGAATTCTTCCTAGAGCAAAGAAAAATAGCTGTATTTTCTTAAATTAAATGATAACTTGTAACAGTCAAAGAATAAAGACTGTTTATCCTCCAGTATTAAAGGAAAAGAGTCTCTGAAAGGAGATAAATAACAGGTCTTGTTAATAATAAAAATAAACACATGTCAAATCAGTATTTCTTAAACTAGGAATTTCTGAATCTATAATACTCACAAAATTTGACAAAAATTCATTAATGTACTCAACATACATTTGTTACATAGGTATTTTAGATATAAAAACAAGAAATGAGTTCTAGGCTTCCAGAACAAATAACATGCAGAACAAATAATTCCTCTCATACCAAGGGAAGATTTCTAAATAAATTCTTGGTGGACACTAGCTACTGTTTTCTCTGGGTCCCATTATCTAGTAACTGACAAGAGCAAGTTTAATCTGACAGCTCTCAATATTCAAGAAATTATATATAATAAAGATTACAGATTATATAGTTCAGTCAATATAAAACTAAAAGCCCTTTGAACATTGCAGTCACAAAAAAGTATCATTCTAAATCCAATATGTCTTTATAAGGAGCAGCAACACTCTTAGGAGCTGTGTCCTACCAACATGAACTAAAGGCGTTGGCAAATGACAGGGAAAAAAGGGGGAGTGTGAACTGTGTTAACTTATGACTCAGAAATAAAACGAAACAGAAAGCACACTGAGAAACAAACATAAATAAAAACCTCCTAAAACAAAACCAAAAACCCAAAGGATAGAAATGAATCTTTTTATACCTAGGAATTAATCCTTCATTTTTTTTAAAGATTTATTTATTTATTTTGAGAGAGTGAGAATGAGAGAGAGAGAGAGAGTACATGAGAGGGGGGAGGGTCAGAGGGAGAAGCAGGCTCCCCATTGAGCAGGGAGCCCGATGCGGGACTCGATCCCGGGACTCCAGGATCATGACCTGAGCCGAAGGCAGTCGCTTAACCGACTGAGCCACCCAGGCACCCTTAATCCTTCATTTTGTAGCTAGAATGAAACTTTATCAGAATCAGTGTCATCACAAAACAATACTTAAGATATATCAATTCTGATTATCAGTATTTTGTAAGTGTTTAAAACTCTTATTATCCATGCTGTTTTTAACAATGCTAAAAGTATTTGATTAGCAGTGAAATGCCTTTCTTTAAAAACATACTAGGAAAGAACTGTTTTATTTTCCTACTTAGAAAGGAAAAAGCTGAAGTTTACCCTAACGGTTGCCTCCTCAAAGAATTTCATCTTGGGAAAGGGCTTATCTGAATGGTGGTATTTGCAGCTGTTTTGCAACATTTACCCTACATGTAAGGTGGGCAACCTCAGGTTTCTTTTAACTTGGAGCCATAAGATTTAGGGCCTCATGTACCACAAGCAAGCCTGTACCCAAGATGTATTGGCAAGTGGAGGCTCTAGGCTTGTCTGTAATGAGAAGTCAGGTAGTAGATTCCTTTAAACACAAACCTAATAGAAGAATATTGCCTTCATACCAACCTGCTTATGGGAGAAAACATGGAAGTACCAAAATGTATTTTAAAAACTTATGTATAATTCTACCAGCCTGAGATGAATGCTACAAATATTTTGGTGTCTCTCCGAGTCTCCTTGCTTGTGACTATGTATATATCTGTGTTTACATAAAGCTTTAGAATCATTTTTGTAAACATTACTTCCATGGCATTTAACAATAATATTGATTTTTTGTAAAACATCATTTTAACAGTAGCATATTTTATACGTATGATCTCTAGCTTAACGTTTTCTCATTTTTGAACATTTAAATTTTCACCAGGCTTGATTTGTATAAATATAACAGTGATGGACAGCATTGTACACAAATTTATGCCACCCTTGAAATAATTTTCTTAGCATATAATTTTTGAAAGAGAAATTAATGAATATTTTTTTAAGATTTTATTTATTTCCTTGAGAGAGAAAGAGAGAGAGCATGCACAAGCAAGGGGAGGGGCAGAGGAAGAGGGAGAAGCAAACTCCCTGCTCAGCTGAGCAGGGAGCCCTATGACACAGACACAGGGCTTGAACCCAGGAGGCTGGATCCCACGACCCTGGGATAATGACCTGAGCCTTGGTATCATGACCTGAGCCAAAGGCAGATGTTTAACTGACCGAGTCACCCAGGTGCCCCAAATATTTTAAAGACTTCAAAGACATATCACCATATTCTTTACTAGAAATACACTGCTCTCCTACTTTATGTGTCCTCTACATCAGTGAGTATTACCATTTTTAAAAATGTATACTAGTTTAGTTAAAAAAAGAACATCTGTGTTCGTTTTTCTGAGATTAATAGTAAGTCTAATATCAATTTGAACTATCTTGTACTTTTCATTTCATTGTCTTTGTATTTTACATAATGTTTTGAGTTTTTGAGATTAAATTGTCATTAGGACTTGCTCTTTGTTGCACAAGAGACTTTCCTCTTATTGTCTACTATGCTTTCCTTTCCACTCACATACTATCCTTTGAGAAGGCAGTGAAAATTTGTGGTTCTGGGCGACAGAACAGAAATTGAGTAAAAATGGTTTCTACAACAAGAGGAGCTGTCACACTGAGTAGTAAAATGGATATAAATAAAATGGCTAGTAAAAGGAAAAAGACAGATAAAGAAAAAGAAAAAAGAAGAGAATATAGAGATGTAGAACCAGGGAGAGGAAAAGCAGAAAATAAAACATTTTTAGGAACAAAATGCTAAACTTTTTTAGCCATCCATTTGCATTGTATGCCAGTCAACTCTGATCTTCTTGGTATCTATTAATTTACTGCTATACAACTCCGTGCTCTTATTATTTTTTAACTACTACTGAAAAGTGCTAAAATATCAATAGTGGTATAAGTTAAAATACATTTGCTTTATATTGTAAGAAATAAAGCGCAGAGTTGGAGATGGTTTCGAATGGAGTTCAAGAAGGCTAGAGCCCAAGTGCTTGGGCATAGGCTTGGCATAGGCTTGGCTTTTCTCTCTACTAGCTCTGTATCCTTGGACAAGTTATTCAACCTTTCCATGCCTGATTTTCCCATAGGACTGTTTTGAAGATTACAGACTGAACACATGGAATGTACATCAAACAATGCCTGGCTAATGATAAAGACTTGACACATACTGGCTGCCAATTATTAGCAAAGCTGAGAATCTTAGCAAAATAAGCTATGAACTCAATGTTACCATTTATTAATTCAGCAGACATTTATTGAGCACACACTGCTTTCCAGATCCTGTGAGAAGTGCTAGGAAAATAACTGCTACTTTCCTAATGAACCTGCTCATATGGCCTCTGGAGGGGAGTCTTACTATAGGTACCACATGAGTGCAACCCAAGTGCTCACCCTCATATCTATGGAGGCCAAGCCACTGAGTAACACAAATGATCTGAGCCAAACCAGCTCCTCTCTGGAAAGTGTAATTAAAATAGTGAAAGACTAAGCCAATTATCTTTGAGTGATGAGTTGAAAGGATATACTGATTTAAAGACTGCATTTGGGACCAAGTACAAGTGAAAAATGCTGGTAGGAGGGGTGGGGAGAGAGGGGGGAAAGAGTCAAGAGGGAAAGGCAGAGGAGAGAGAGGAAGAGAGAAAAGAAAGGCAGTCGGGTTGCAGAGGGTGGATCGGGAGAGAGAAGAGAAAAACGAGAGGACAGGAGACCACACAGCCTCTGAAGGAGAAAGTCCTGGACTTAGCAATTCCTCATTTCCTTTCTATGGGACATGATTGTACTTCACTTCGTGATCTTGGATAGCAATGAGATTGGCTCTCATCTCCTTATCATATCTGCCACCGTTCCACTCCCATTTCTACTTGAGATATCAAGGTGTGGTTTTGTTTTTCATTCCTCAAAGAGCTTTAACTAAAAGCAATGCCCAGGGACGCCTGTGTGGCTGTCGGTGGCTCGGTCTGCCTTTGGCTCAGGTCATGATCTCAGTGTCGTGGGTCAAGCCCCCACCCACGTCATCAGGGCTCCCTGATCAGAGGATAGCCCACTTCTCCCTCTAACCCCCCCCTTGGCTTGTGCTCTCTCTCTCTCTCTCAAATAAATAAATAAATAAAATCTTAAAAAAAATCAATGCATAGTAGAGAAACATGAAGTAACTTCTTGACTTGGGGAAAGTATGGACACAGGATGAACTATTCTACAAGAAGTTTTCTCTATGAACCCACCCCCTCCAACAATTATTATTTTCTTTCTCTCTCTCCCTGTTCTCAGTGCTCTGTCATTGGAGTTGGAGTTGGTATTTGGAGCCTGGTGTCCACTCACCATCCCAGGCTCCATACATATTGGCTGAGTGAGTTATCATATAAGGGGGTTCTGGAATCTTTAACATTATTCTGTTGTTTACTAAACAAGTATCACCAACAGACTACTGTCTTCCAGGGGCATGAAAAGTGGGAGAGTAAATGTTGAAGTTGAGACTAATCTATGTTGAATATGTTTTACATAAATTAAGCATTATGCTAAGTACTTTATATATACTAACTATTATCTCATTTTTAAAAACTTTTATTGTTATGTTAATCACCATACATTACCTATATCATCTCATTTTATTCTTCAGCAATCTTGTGAGGTTTGTATCATCATTTTGCAAAAAAGTAAACTGACACTTAAGAAATTGAAGCAATTTTTCAATGACCTTAAGACCAGTAGCAGAGCCAAGATTTTAACCAGAGCTAAGACACATGGCTCTGAGTAAATTCACAATAGGATGTCATAAAGAAAATGTTTACTGGGTACTTTATTTTGGTCTCTCATGTGAAACAAGATAGACTAGTGACATAAATTGAATTAACATTAATTGTATTATCCTGCTGAATGTAATACTGAGTTGAAGCAAATTTTAAAAACTTGATTTTTCTAAGACTGGTTATTGTGTTATTTGGTAAAATTCTTAAAAGGACTAGCTTTGGCCTATATAATGATCCTTCTTGGTATGTATCAGGTAAATGAATCATTACATATAAACCCAATGTGTGCATTAAGGAAGACTGGAAATAAAGAGTTTGGTAGTAACTACCACAAATTGCTTCAAAGGATAAACCAAAATGCAGGAAAGACAGCAGTGGACATGTACAGCAAGACCGAATGCTCAGTGAGCCACCAGAGTAGTACTCATCAAGGTGAAATCACACTGCAAGTTAAATCATGTTTGCATGAGAGATAAAAGATTAGCAATCAAATAAATACCAACGTCAGTGGTATGGGAATACATCAGAATGCAGAACAACTGAAAATACATGAAACATAAGAGGATACATGTTAAAAGAGACACAATAAAAGATTAACAAAGAATAAGATTTTTGAGGGAAATTTGATATCAAAATGGATGGGGATAAACACTGCATTGCTCTGCTTCAGAATAATCTCAGGCATTTAATGTTCTTCTACTCACATATGTTTAACTGTAAGAAAGAGTTTTAAGAACAAACTAACGTTGGGCACCTGGGTGGCTCAGTTGGTTAAGCGACTGCCTTCGGCTCAGGTCATGATCCTGGAGTCCCGGGATCGAGTCCCACATCGGGCTTCCTGCTCAGCGGGGAGTCTGCTTCGCCCTCTGACCCTCTTCCCTCTTGTGCTCTCTCTCTCTCTCAAATAAATTAATAAAATCTTTTAAGAAAAAAAAAGAACAAACTAATGTTATGAGTAAACATTTACTCCCTACTCTTAATGTTTCCATGCAGAGAACTTCTGCTAGCTTGACACTCTTGCCCTTTCACCCCTCTCTTAAGAAGCAATGCTTAAGGTTCAATTTAACAAAAAGTATTGTAAGGTTTGTTTACTTGCCAGCTAAGCCAAACTCACCAAACCTAGTTTTCACTGGTAATAAAACTGACCCAGCTATTTGGACCCTGCATCTGAGTCTCAATTAGTTTCTAAATCAGGTAGAAAGGAAAAAATATTCTTTTTTAAAAGTTCAGTAGCTAAGACAGATTATATGGGTGTGTATGTGTATGTTGTGGGTATAATAGCTTACAAATCTTTTATCTGTACATCATGACCACTCATGTATGCATAAGGCCTATTCATTGATAATTACTATAAAAAAAGTTCTTTCGCTTTACTTAATTTTGATTTTGGTATTTGAATCATGGTTAGTATATAAAAATTATATAATGATCAGTAAGGATTAGAAAGGCAAAGAGAGGAAAAAAAAAGATCAACTGTAAGAATTCTTGGGTGAGGGGCCCCTGGGTGGCTCAGTCGGTTAAGCGACTGCCTTCGGCTCAGGTCATGATCCTGGAGTCCCGGGATCGAGTCCCACATCGGGCTCCCTGCTCAGCAGGAAGTCTGCTTCTCCCTCTGACCCTCTTCCCTCTCGTGCTCTCTATCTCTCATTCTCTCTCTCTCAAATAAATAAATAAAATCTTTAAAAAAAAAAAGAATTCTTGGGTGACTAGGTAGGTGGCCATGCCAATTTCATTACGCCCTGGGATAGCTGTAGAAAGACAAATGGTTGAGGTTGAAACATTTATTAAAAATAAAAATAAATATAAATGCAAAGTCAAAGTACTAAGTTTTCAGAAGAGAATAATCTGGTCATATCCTCTAATTCCATTAAAATCATACCAATTTCAACAAATAATTCTGTAATGCTAATGAATCATTTAAATTTATTCTTCAATGCCAAGGAAATTGATGTTATATTAGAAAGCTTCCTACTTGGGCACGTACATGACAAATTGTCTGTCTATTAAGGAGGTATAAAAAAAGATGATTGAATAATAAGAAGAAATAGGCCAAAGTCAAGCGAAGGGTTCACTTTTGACACAAATGAAAATGAAATCTACTTTAATGTAATGCAATACTTGTTATGATGGCCTAATTTCCATATATAACATATATTTTTTCATATATATGGAAATATATATATGGAAATATAATAACTTTATAGATAATAATAAAAATAACCTAATATTCCTACAATTATCTAATATGTCCCAAACACAATGCTAAGTGCAAGACATCTCATTATGACCTCATCAAAAACCATCATTTTTCTCATTTTGCAGATAAGGAAACAGGCTGAGAAAGGTCATTTTCTCAATGTCACACGTGTAGAGTTGGGAGAGCTGGGACTCAGACCCAGGTCCCTCAGATCTCAGGTCTATGTTCTTTGAACTATGCCACATTTAATGCATTGCACACTTCTTTTTTTTTTTTTTAAGATTTATTTATTTATTTGAGAGAGAGATAGCAGTGGGGAAGGAAACAGAGAGAGTGAGTCTTAAGCAGCCTCTGCACTGAGTGCAGAGCCCCACGTAGGACTTGAGACAGGGCTCAATCTCATGACCTTGAGATCATGACCCTGAGATCATGACCTGAGCCAAAGCCAAGAGTCGGACGCTCAACCAACTGTGCCACCCAGGAGCCCCAGTGCATTGCGCACTTCTAAAATAAATTTCTCCATCTTCCCCTCTACTGTTTGCCTTTTGACTTCCCTATTTCTGCACTCATTCACCTGGCTCCTTTGGATCAGCCCTGATGTTGTCCCGCAACTGCACTCCATCAACCCCTAAGTCCACATCTATCCACTCCTGCGCCTGTCCCATCTTGGGAGGTTCCCAACACTTCTCTCCTGCAACAGGAGCAGAACTGCTTATACGTCCGTCCCACATGAACAGCCACGTTAATCTTGTTTCTACATATACCATTATTATGTTCCACAGAATCCATTTCATTTTGCTAGCAACATTCAACTTTTTTTTTCCCCTATAAGGAAAGGCAAACTATATGGGATAGGCAGAATTTTTCCTGTAAAGGACCAGCTAGGAAATATTTTAGGTTGTATGAATCATGTGCTCTTGTGACTGCTCAATGCAGTCAATATAGTTCAAAGGCAGCCAGAGCCAGACTCACGCAAGTGAGTGTGGTCCTATTCCAATAAAATTATACTTAGGAAAACAGAGAGTGGGCCAGATTTGGCTCACAGACCATATAGTTTATCAACCCCTGGTATAGAATAAAATAAAAACAGGAACTTTCACTTGTTCTTCAGGGCCTTTATAAATTACTAAACAGCATAAAATAAATATTGCTATTGAAACATATAATTCAGCAAGTCAAAGAGCTCATTGCCCCTACTCCATAGCTTTTCTTTCAGGGTCAAATGTCATGAAAGAACCATGTACACAAAATATTCACTTTCTCCCTGTTTTATCTACCCCCCACCCCAGCACATTCTGCAGTCTTGTTTCTTTCACACCCACTAATGTTGGCAACACTAAGAGTTTTGTAATTAGAACTGAGTTCGTATACCAGCTTATTAGCTGTTTGACCTTGGGTAACAGATTTAACATCTTTGATTCTGGGTCTTTTCATCTGTAAAATGAATATAGTAATATTACTGCTATAGCGAAGACCGAAATAAAATCACATAAAATGTAAAATAAAATAGCTACAGTGCAGATGATAATGAATGTCACCCTTCCTTTTTGTAACACTCACGAAAGTCACCATTAACAAACCTAATCAACAGTTCATGGGCTTTTTTTTTAAACTTGATTTTTCTGATTCAATAATGTTAATCACTCTTCCTTTGAAGGCTCTCCTCCCTCATCTTGGACAGCAGTACCAAACTCCTTCACCTGCTATCACTCTGACTGCTCT
This sequence comes from Callorhinus ursinus, assembly GCF_003265705.2. Lineage (NCBI taxonomy): Eukaryota > Metazoa > Chordata > Mammalia > Carnivora > Otariidae > Callorhinus > Callorhinus ursinus. The sequence goes on along the minus strand of NW_027397064.1, from coordinate 66,664,787 downwards.
TTTTCAGTCCTTTTGGTCAGCTCTCTTTTCTCGGCTTTAACTATCAATAGATCCTTCTGCCCAAAGCGGACTTTCTCTTGATTTTCTTAGGCCTGGCTCCTTGCTGCCATATGGACCTTAGCCATCACCTTCCAGAGAGGTTTCTGTGATCACCTGATCCACATTAGCCCTACGTTACTCTCTCTCACATCAACCTCTTTTACTCTCTGCATAACCCTTGTCACTAACTGATATTGCCTTCTGGGTTTTGTTTGTTTATTATCTCCCTCCACCACAATGTAAACTTCAAGTGCCCATTCATCACTATTTCTCAAGCACTTAGAACAGTACCTGGTACACAGCAGGTGCTCAATAAGCATTTATATAATTGAATTGTATTGACACTGTATTCCCCTGGGGTCTGCCCTTAGCCCACATCTCCTCTATACAAGATCTCCCTGAGCTAAATGATCTACTACCAGAACTCTGAGTACAAATACTATTCCAAACATGAACCATTTCCTCCCTCCCGCCCCCCCAAGCCCCACTTCCTTGGCTACCTTCTTTTCTCCCTTGACTTTAACTGCTGGCATAGTTATCTTTCCGTTATAAATCTGAACTCCGAACATCTTGGATTAAAATCCTTCAGTGGTTCCTCACTGCTTGCAGAACAGAATTTAGATTCCTAAATTTATCAGAAAAGATCTGTCCCTTGCCTCACTTTCCAGTGTTATTTCTTACCACTTCTCCAAATAAAAATATTAACAGTTTGATAAACTTTGAGTTCCTATTGTAAATACAAATACAGGAAAAAACAGATACCCTTCTTTCCCACAAAAAAAGAGGCTTTGTAGGAAAAAATATCTAATCCCAATAAATTAAAGGGGAAGAGAGTTTCTCTTTATTGGGAACCTATTTGTTTCCTAGTACTGACTCAATACCCACATGTGTACTTTTTTCATTCAATGTTTATTGCAAGGAGATGATTATTATTATGTTATATATCTGATGAAGAAACTGATATGTAAGTTCTTCAAGGTCAAAGATTATTATCTGTTTTATTCACTTCTGTTTGCCCAGCACCTTAAACTGTAGTGGGTACATGAGAGACTCTCCATAAATATTTTTTTAATAAATGGAGAATTAGAGAAACTAATTAATTTGTCAGTATTACATGATCAACAAGCAACATGTTTGGATAACAGTCAGGTTTATTTCAGACCCTTTACTTTCTCATAATCATACACCATGAGGGTTCGGACTGTATGTTTTCATCATCTTGTTGTCAGGGCATCCATAGAACTTGGCACAGTGCAAGTAACCAGAAAATATTCTTGAATAAATAAACTCACAAGATTCTTCCCTACATAAACAAGATATCAAAAAATTATTTTATAACATGATCTAAAATACTTATTTCAAAAGTATTAAATTTTGTAAATGGATCGATAGAGAATAAATGGATACGATAAATGGATACATTTATTTATGTCATGTAAAACTGATATTTTAGATATTCACATTTCAAAATAATATCTATGTTTTAGACAACACTGCCCAATGTGATATTCTGAGATAGGCATGACCCTTATATCTATTATAGAAGATTTATCCACGGGGTTATGTGCATTTACTACTCTGCCAATTTTGACTCCATTATCCTGACACCTTATCAGAGAGAAGCCCACTATTTTTTCTGTTTCTGGAGGATTCAGCCTCCTCAGTAATTCAACTCAAATTTTAGTGCAACTCAGAAATTACTGCTGTCTCCATGACTTATGTCAACTCTGTTTTAACTTACAATTCATTGTGTTTTATTTTGCTGACAAATTCCAACGTCGTTTCAAGTCTACCTTCCCTCTACTATAATCACTAACCCATCCCAACCCATACTAACCTATAGCACCCTAACTGTTTTGGGTTCATGATGCCACCTGGTGGCAGAAAACTGTCTGAATCAACCATGTTCCCACAAGGTCTCTTCATTCTTAGAGAAATTCTGCATAATCCAGTGTCACTGTTTCCCTCTTTTCTTCTCTCTCTATCTTACTTGCACCATAAATAATTTCTTTCTCATATATCCTTTGGAACCCTCTCCCTCTTCCCCTCTCAATTGCCTCCATTTCCTCACAGTATTTGTCTGTTTTCTCCTTCCCTCTGTTGCAGTTGAGCCTTTAAACATAATCCTTCTGGCCAATGACTGTTTAGCATATCAAGAGTGTGGGTGGTATAAGTGTATCTAAGGAGATGGAGAATATGAAGTCAAACTATGTGCTTATAAATTCATTCTGATTAGAAACAGCAAAAAAAGTGTCTCTCTCTCATTTCATTCCCTGTTCCCAGAAAAGTAATTCTTTTCCCTCGAGGTATTAACAGTCAGTGGAACTCCACAAACATAGACATAGCAATATTATTGTCCTCCAAAAAAATCATAGCTTATTATTCAGACCTTTCTAGGTCTTGTTTCATTTCCACAATAAATATTTTAGTGATGTTTTCAAAGAAGTACATAAAGAGCTGCCACACTCCTTTTAAGTGCTGCATAGTATTCCACTGTGTGGTTGTACCTCATGTATGTGCCAAGTTCTCCAACAAAGGATTTATAGTTTAGTGTTTTTCCTAATCTTTTGCTACTACAAAAATTGATGCATTGTGCCAGTGCTAAGATAGTTCGAGGAACACTCAGAAAGAGTCACTGAGTCCTAAGAGGAGGGGCAGAAAATATTAAAATTTTGAGATGAAATAAAGATAAAAAACTGGTACCCTTGCCAGTTTTGTGGCATAACCCATAAGTTTTGTGATAGTGTCCAGATACAACTTTCAGACTCTGCAAAACCATTCTTGTCTATACCCTTATCCTAATTGAACTAACTTTTCTCAAACATAAAGAAATGTGGTCTCCATTTCTAACCTTAAATCTCTGTAAAAGGTTTTGGAGTTCCAAACAATTGACTTACAATTCTGGGGAGAGAATGTATTTGTAAGGATAAGATTTCCTTCAGAAGACATTATTTCAACTAATTATTAAACTAAAAATCTTATAAATTCACAATTTGAAAAATGTACTGCCCCACATTAATAGGGTTTGTTTTCTTTTCAGAAGAAGTAGCTGTTAGAATAGGTACCAGTCATGTATAAGGACTGTAATAAACTTGGTATGATGATGTTATATATTCTATTACCTTCATTGTTTAATCAATTTAAGGGATAATTCAATAGAGATTATATCATATGTTTAAACATTTAAACACATACATTTACACTTTTAATCTGCATATTGTAGACTCAGAATTTTATAGCTGAAAAGGAGGTTAAAGATATTCTATACCTGAAGAAATGGACAACAAGAGAGATGAAATATTATATACAAAGTATATATCCACTTTTAAAAATAGTAATATCAATAATAACACGGATTCAATGTGTATTGTCTTTGGAATTGTGCTAAATGTTTTATGTGTATTCACTCATCTTGCCCCATAAAGATAGAATCTATTATTATCTGTTATTGTTTAAATAGGTGGAAGCTTAGGGAAATAAAAAAATTTCACAAAGTGAGGCTGCAGTAAGTGGTAAGGCAAGAGACAGAATTTGGGTTGCTTATTAATCCTAATTTGCATATTTATTAAGTCCCTATGTTTATTAACTACATCCACGTGTTTATGAACATTCAACATTATTTGTGCATACTCTCCTGACCTAGGAGAACGGAAACAAACACGGCAGGAGAGAATTAGGAAGATAAAAATTGGATTGAAAGTGGGAAAAATGAAAATAGTGGAAGGGAGGAGAGCAGTAGGGTAATAAGTAAAGATGTTTTAGGATTTAACTATATATAATTTTCTGTCAAAAGCACTTTTTGAGCATGAGGTCCTTAAAGATCAGTGGCTACACAGTCAAACATAAGAAATCAACAGGTAAATCTAGATAGCTGGTTTTGAACTGTTCTTCCCCTAAGTCTTGAAGCTCAAGCTTTTAAAATTTCAGAGGGATCAGTTGGAAAAGTGACTAATTCAGGGCTTTAGAGGACAGCAAATTTCTTATCATGACTTTGAAAATTTTCACTGATGACTAGGCTGTTTCAAAACCCTGCAAAGGGGGAAATTTAGATAGCTTAGTAAATTCAACAAATAATCCTTCATGTTGAAAGTATCATCTCCGTGAGACGAAAGTCAGAACAAAAAACTAGCTGGAATTTAGATTTTTCTAGCATTATTAACTTTGAAACATGGCATCTAAATTTACTCTTTGCATTCATAACCCAAAACCCCTGCACAATCCTTATGAATAGGCCAAATAATTTTGTGACTCCGATTATTTCACTAAACAGATTCAACAAATAGTTACGGGGCTACTACTGGCTTGTATGTTGATCACGTGCCAGGCACAGTAGTAAATGAAACAGACACTTTCTGCCTTCATGAAGCTTACATTCTAACGTGGGAGAAAAGAAAGCACACAAAATTCATATATACATATATATATATATATATATATATATATATATATCTAACAAACTAGTTTGTTAGTTAACAATAAGTGGGAAAAATAAATCAGGAAAGATAAACAGGGAGTCAGGGGTACAGTTTTCAATAAAATAATCAGGAAAAGCTTTTCTGAGGAGTTGACATTTGAAGAAAGACCAGAAAGAGGTGATGGTATGAGTCACGTGGATTAATTTGGAAAAAAGCATTTTAGGAACAGCAAAGTGCAGGCATTAAGGCAGGAGCATGGCAAATACACACACACACACACACACACACACACACACACACAATTTTTTAAAAGATGTCATCCATTCATTTGACAGAGAGAGAGGGAACACAAGTAGGGGGAGCGGGAGAGGGAGAAGCAGGCTCCCCACCCAGCAGGGAGCCCGACGCAGGGCTCGATCCCAGGATGCTGGGATCATGACTGGAGCCGAAGGCAGACGCTTAACCAAATGAGCCACCCAGGCGCCCCGAGCACATCAAATATTTTCAAGGAAACCTGAGGGAGCCAGCCAAGGTAGGTGGAGCTGAAGACGGGGAAGAGGGAAGGATAGAGGTAAGATCAGACAGGACTTGAGGAGTTCATCTTCAAAACCTTTTAGGTCACTAGGACTTTGGCTTTCCCATAGAGGATAAAACAAAGCCACTGGAGAGATTTAATGAAGAAAGCATCCAAGTAGTAAGAACAGCAATGATTCCAAGTGTTTCTGTTACCTTATTCTGAGAAGCGAATAAAGTCAAGTAGCTTCGGTAGGAGACTAAACAGTCCTCACCATGGCCAGCAATGGAATGGGCATCCATAGCATATAGTATGGAACATATGATGGTTTAAACAGTATGTCTGGTTAGGCTGGAAACTATGTTTCCAAACTCCCCTTCCCTGTATGATTGCCAAATGTGGTTGACCAGAAGGGGAGCTTCTGTGAGATTTGGAAACTGAAAGTAGAGTAGTCCAGTAGTCATTACTGTGAGGGTTGCCATCATCAAATGCTGTGATAGACAGGTACAGAGGTACTTTGCAGGTTACAGCCTGTCCTAACTCTCCTCCACTTTACGTCTAGCATCTTCTAGCTCTTGACCCTGTTGCCCAACAATGGCCAGGGCCACGCCACAACTAGACAATTCACTGCGGAAATACAGAGGTGGCCACTTATCAGAGGCAACATTTGCCTAAAGACTCACAGGCAAGCTTCCCCTTGGTAGTCCAACCTGGCAGGGGTATGGTTTCTCAGACTGATAACTTCTCTGCTGATGGAGCTATCGTTTCTGAACTTCACTTCCACGGCTCCTCCCACAATTGTACAAGGTCCAATTTCTTTGAGAAATTCCTTATCCCTTAACACTCATTAGTGACCACTCATTAGTAGACATCCCTGATCCAGTCCATTTACAGGAAACTGTCCATTTGCTTCAACATTTGATAAACTTAGCAAATATCGGCAAGTTTTGGAAAATTGTAAAATAAACGTAAGTCCTTTGGCTTAGACCAATGATGTTCTGAGGTATTTTCAAGAAGGCTTTATTGTAGCAGACAGAATATTGATTTTATTGCCTGATTCAAGGTTTAAGAATGACATCTAATCGCAACTTCTGCTTCTGAATACTGTCAATTTGGAAAATGAGAGCAGATGTTGACAGAGATGTATTTGCCAGTCTGATGCCTCAGCAAACACGCTTAAGGAAAGACAACGTGAGGCTAGACTGAATAAATATCCTCTTTTAAATTTGTTTTACCAATCCTTTTAGCTGTATCCCCCAAAAGTGACATCTCTAAGATGATGAATACAAAAAGGTGTTGCCGTTAAAACTCAGCAGAGTCTATACTTTAATACCACAGCTTCGAACATAAGATACCCACATTAAAGAGAATTTTTCTACCTGTTTTAGTTTGAAATGTAAATGAATGTCTGACTTATTCATCAGTAATTCCAGACTTCAGATTTTCTCCTTTCTAAATTTATTAAGAGCATTCTAGTTGCAGCTCAAAGTGCTAATAACTGTCTGAGTAAAATATACATTGATATCCTTTGAAAAGAAACCGAGTTAGAGAAGTTCATTTGATTTTTATTCAAGCAAAACCCCCATTTAATCTGAATTTACACTGTTTCTATCATTTGGATTTGGTGAAATGCAGACTGCTTGTAGAGAGCAGTGAAGTCTTCAGCAAATTAAGATAAAAAAAAAAGACTCAGGTGTTACTCAATACTATTGATACAAAGTCAACAAGAATTGATTGAGCTAATATATATTATAGATTCTTTATTCTTTATTACAGATTCTCTAATATATATTATAGATTCTCTATTATAGGTTCTCTATTCATTTTATTCATTGCTGATGAGTAAATCAGACATTCATTTACATTTCAAACTGAAATATGCAGAAAAATTATAGATTCTCTATTCCATTGTTTTATTTAATCCTCCTGACTATTCTGTGGTCTGGTTTTACTGAATGTGGAGGTTCTGAGAGATTAAATAGTTTGCCCATATTCTTAGCACCCATCTAAAATACTGTCATCTATACATATATTTCACTTTTGAAAGAAAATATTAGCTTGTCGTGAAACAGCATAAACCAAGAAACATCAGTGTTTTTAAGTGCTCTGAATCACATTTAGCCTGAGACAAATACACCAGTTAGCAACATTTGTTCCTAAGATTGATGCACTTAAATGTAACACTTTAATAAAACCCATACTTTCCTCTTCTTACCCTACCATTATAGCTCTTGTTTCCTATGATAATTTTTAGTATATCACCACCACTTCTTATTTTACATGAAAATTTTTCAACATTTCACAGTTTTATTGATTTATGATAATTTGCTGTTGGTTAGTTATCCTGACTTCCTTCCCTGGAGTCTTTGCAGTCACTTAAATCTGACTTTCTAGACATTTAAGTAAGTTAAAAAGGAAGGCTTTCAGTATTTTGGATTTTCTATTTCTCTGGCTTCCAGTGCTACTTCCCATTCAGGGTGCATGTAGAGTTTTTGCTTGTTTGTTTTGTGGGGGAAGCAGGAGTGGCAGGGATTCTTGTTTTAGTTCCTGCTTTTGTTTATTGGTTGTTGAGTTGTTTGGTTCTTTTGGATAACTTTCTCAGGAAAGAGTCTGAGACCAGTGCTGCTTAGAATTTCGAACCCCTTGAATACAGACATTGATTTGTGACTGCGCCACTTTAACTGGGCTATTAATTTTCTAATAATTTAATGAGCTCCCCTTTTTAATGGTTCTGAAAACCTCCACTAAAACTAGCAATATGAGCCAATATTCACAGAATACTTACTATGTGCTGGGTACTATTGTATGAGCTTGATATCTATCAGCTCCTCCTTAACAACAGCCCCAGCTGATAGGCACTATTACCTCCATTTAGTAGACAAAAGAACAGGCTTAAAGCTAAGTCACTTATGCAAGGGCACACAAGGATGTAAAATCCAAAGTGATCCCAGAGCCAGGATTTGGCTCCTGAAAGTGTGGCTTCAGAACTATCATACTTCTATTAGAAGCAAAACAAGTTTAAAAACCCATGCAGTTTTATAGATTGAGTAAAAGTTGGCCTAATGTCTTTGAAAATTCTTTAAAAATTAAGTATGTTTAAAATAAAGTATTTTTGTATTATGTTTTTATGTTAAGCAAGAATTCTGAATATAAGCTACTGTCCAACACAAGTGCATCTGAATTTACCAAGCATGGAGTATGTTAATTTTGAGAATTACTAGATGTTCAACTTGTCAATCTGAATGATTAAAAAAATTTTGTTTCTCATCTCAGAACTTCACAGGAATATTTTTAGAAATTAAAAAAAATTAATGTTTATCCTGGATGGAAATTTTATGGTAAAATAAGGAAAAAAGACGGATGGCTAGCTAGCTGACTAGGAAAGAAGGAAGGAAGGAAGGAAGGAAGGAAGGAAGGAAGGAAGGAAGGAAGGGACAGACCAGGATAGGGGAGGAAGGAATTTGATCATTTATGTGTCAGGGACTAACTCAGAAGTATCATATACCTAATGTCTGGTGTATGTGTACGCAAAATAACTCCCTGTTCTTTGCCTATAAGCAACAAGTAACTGCAGATAGTATCACCTCTCCCATCCTCAAACACAACTCCACTCATTGCTGCTCTAGAAAGACTGTGAGAAAAAACAGAAAACGTTACACGTGTGGCTTCTGTATATCCACTGTGGCACTCATACATTAATCGCCAGAGTAATTTCCACAAGTATATAATAACCACTGTCCTTATAATGTTTTCTTTCTTTTTCTCTCACACATATGCTCTTCCATACATTTATACTCTTAAGTCTACTTCTATTGCCCGTATGAGAAAAGAGTCTCTCTCAGAGAGCTTTTTACTTGAATAAATTGCCTAAAGTTGCTGTACTAATGAGACTTACCAAACCAATTTTTATTGTATCATTTATGTGTTCCTATTATTAATACATGATAGTGCCTTTTGAAAAACCTAACTTCGAACTATAGTATGATTAAAGTCTTAGAAGAATTTGACATAGAAAAATGACCTTATTAATATGTATAGAAATGCATTAATTTTATTTCTTGATATCCTGTGGTTTTAACAGTTTTAAAAGTTGATTCATGACCTTGAGTAAAATACATATCAGAGGTAGTGAAATTACACTTTGTACTTTTTTCTTTTTCAGTTACTCATTGCACTTTTAGCTATTTTGCCCAGTCAGTAATTAAGAACATGCTTTAGTTTTTAAATCATTAAAATGAGTAAGTAACCACAAAATCTATATTCTTGGGCAGTGAACTCATTTCATAGATAAAAAAGGACTATTAATTAGCTTCAGATTAAGGTTTGGTTGTATAGTATCAATAATTTAATATTATATGATCAGTTAAGATCTTTTTTATCATTACAAAATTTAGTGGATAAATTGGAATGAAATTGTTTAAAACTTTATACTTTCAGGAGTTTGGTGATGAAGGAAGAGAAGAGAGAGAAGAGTAGAGAAAGAGGAAGCAGAAACAATTACAAGGAATTTGGAACACTGGTGTGTTTCAAATTTCTTGTTTTGGTTCCAAGGACACCTTTTATTTTCCCCCCAAAGGATATCCCACTCAGATGGTTAAAGTAGGGTGAAGTCAGTCCTGAGGGCAATGACCCACACTGGCTCCTACCAGTTCTTGAGTCCTATCTTCAGGACCCATGCTTTGTATTAACTGAGTATTAACTCTGCAAATCTACAATTCTAAATCTAGCAAATGAGGAGAATGTCAGAGAAGCTGTACATTCAGACTGTGACATGGAAGGTTCCTCTGGTCATACTGAGATGTGTTGCAAAACCTCTGTAGAACAGAGATTATTTCTCGTCATTTAATCTTGAGATGTGCCCAAAATAAGAGTTTATGTCTATGGGATTCATAAACATATTTAAGATAATTGTGAACACCTTGTTCTCACTGTTTCCACTTCTCCAGTGAGAGAGGAAAGCATCCGAGGTCCTACCTGTGAACAAATCTAAGAGCACAGGATCATGCACATACTCTACGCACTGAATCACAGACAGATGCTAGCTATTTTACTTCTGTGAAGTGCAAGAGAGAAGAGTAAAAAGAAAAACAAAAAAGAGTAAAAATGTTGCCTCAAAAAATAAAAAATAAATCCTAAGACAAGCATAATCAGGCCCAAGGAACAAACAAACAGGATATTTTAAATTCTACAATAGGTTAGCTTTTTAAAAAGTTGTTTATATATACCATGAATAACAATAAAAAAAGAGTCTGAATCTCATATTTACTGCTGATCAGTGTCACGACACTGGGTAAGTCATTTAATTTTTCTTAGTGCTCCTGTCTGTAAAATGGGCATCACAATCTGCAAGTGTTCTTGAAAGGACTGAATGTGTTAATGAACGTAAGGTGCCAAGCCAAAGCACAGCACATATTAGGCAGCAAGCCCAACACTGTTTGACAAGTAGAACTTCCCACTGACAATGAGTGAATGGGAGTCCATTGGGATTGCAATATTTTGTCCAGTGAGATAGTTAACCATCTGCCTCAGGTGAGCTTAGTGGGCTCAGGCACCTCCTTAATGATAGCAAATTCAGAGGTTTTCTCTCTACATAATCCAGGTAATATAGCTGACCTGTGGTCATACATTACCCAGCTTGTCTTAGACCATATAACATACAGGATGGTAAAAATAAATAAATAAATAAATAAATAAATAAATAAATAAATAAATAAAATACATGATCGTATTTCCTATCTCTTCTTCTTCTTCTTCTTTTTTAAAAGATTTTATTTATTTGACACAGACAGAGAGAGTGAAGTAGCAGAGGGAGAGGGAAAGCACACTTCTCACCAAGCAGGGAGCCAGATGTGGGGCTTGATCCCAGGATCCTGGGATCATGACCTGAGCTGAAGGCAGATGCTTAACAGACTGAGCCACCCAGGCGCCCCTCCCATCTCTTCTTAATCAGAAAAATATTTCTGAGGACAGGTACTACCTGTGGCTCCTTAGCAGTAGTAGCTATGTAGAATATACTCTATATTACGCTTAGCATGGCACATACGTGAACATTTGACAAGCCATAGTTTCTATGTACTAGCAACGGCAGGGGATCTATAAGAGAGCTGTAGTTTCAATAAAATAAGCTGTGTTCATGTTTGTTTGATAGTCATCACTCAGGACTTTAAAGGAAACCTGTTTTTATGTGATCACGTTTTATTTCAAAATTTTTATCTCTTTGTATGTAAAGTTGCAGCAGGAGATAGGAGATCAGAAAATACCTCCTCCTCTGACATGGCTTAATCTCATTTCAATCATAGAAGGTAGCCTTCCATGTGTAAAGCTCTGAGATACATGCTACAAGGATACATAGATATTTAGGATGCACACTCACCTGGTTGGATTACAATCTAGTTGAAGGATGGCAGGACAATATGGCAAGTACATAATTATAAGGCATAATATGGCAAAGTCTCATCTATTGGAACCACAGAAGGTTGATAAATAGAATTCTAATCTCTCACAGCCTATGGCCACCAATAACTGTAGTCTTTTGCTATGAACTTAGATTTGTTCTCAAAAATTCCCAACATGGGGCACCTGGGTGGCTCAGTCATTAAGCATCTGCCTTCACCTCAGGTCATGATCCCAGGGTCCTGGGATCGAGCCCCGCATTGGGGTCCCTGTTCAGCAGGAAGCCTGCTTCTCCCTCTCCCACTCCCCCTGCATGTGTTCCCTCTCTCACTGTCTCTCTCTCTCTGTCAAATATAAATAAAATTAAAAAAAAAATTCCCAACAATGTTTCATCAGAAACAACTATCTATTTAGGGTCCTTACATTATGATGTTGGTGATTCTCTCTGGAAAACCATGACACCTAAGAGAACTGATCCATTCATTAGTAATTATTAGGACATCAACATACTTTATTTGAACCAAGAAGTCTAACATTACTCAGCAGAAAAAGAGCTATCATAGGGATCAAGAACTAACATATCTTCAGGGGCCAACTGATTATTATTAATGAGTGTAATGGGCTGGAAGTGAAAACAAGACTGGTTGGACTGGGGTTATAGCAGAACAGACACACAGGGGCATTCAAATGAAACATTGTTAAGAGCAAAATGAAAGCAAATTGAAGGAATCTTTGGACTATTTCTAGCCTGTGGGCCACTGTTGCAAACCCCTGATCTGTAACATAAATGTTACTGGTATGGGAATGAGGTTGTCAATGTCGATCTTTAAATGTGATAGTATAGTAGGCAGCACGGACCCACAGGCAGCTGTGAGCTCCAGAAGCAAGTGCACCATTTTGCTTCAGGCAGGGCCTGTTGGCACTAAGGCTGCTAACTAGATGTACAGGCCACGTTCTATGTCTGGAAATTCAGCTAAGGTTAGAGAGAGATGTTATGGGGTGATGCAAATTAATCAGGTGTATAACATGGATCTGGAAATTTGAATTATTGTATTAGCTGTCTATGGTGGCCCATTTCTGAATTAAAAGGGAGACTAATTCTGATTTTTTTCCTACTTGTTAGATTAAAGTATGATAATGACAAGAATAATATTGCTTATAATATAAATTCAAGCACTCTTTAAAGAAATACAAATGTATCTGCTTTCAGTAAATGAAGAAACAAAAGTTGAGAAGCTTTGTCCCCTTGTGCCCTATATATACACTATATATAGATATAGTTTCTAGCACTTTCTTATTTTCCATAATAGAAACTTTCTTTCTAGAAACAAAGTAATTTATTTATTTTAATTTTTTTTTCTTTTGTAAATGTTTATTGAACTCCTTTACACCACCAAACAATTGTGCTTTTAAATCAGAACTTTACAACATGTAGATAAAAGCTTGTTTGTACAATACCATTTTTCTGGCTCATCAGTGGAACACACTTACTGAGAAAATTGACCTTGTTGTGTCCAGTATTAAATTATCTATCATTTTAAGTTCATTGCTTCCGGCGGCCTTATGAATTCCTTAAATCTCCTCGGATACCTAAGACCTTGGGGGTAAATGGTGTCTTCCATTTTTGCTTAAGTCATTAAAGATAATACCCTCCTTCCTAGGTCTCACTGGAGCTGGGATAGAAATGAGAATTATTTTAGAAACAAAGTAATTTAACAAGAAAATAAAAGCAGTTGGTCCTAAGGCTTTTTAAAATTTACATTATTTTTTGCCTGTGAATTTACTCTCCCAGAGAATTTCTTTTCTTTTCTTTCTTTCTTTTTTTTTTCCTCCTGGAAAATTTCTGAAGGAAGTGCGGTAGAGCTAACACTTTTGGAAAGAATTTCACACAAGATAACAAGATGAATTTTGTCAAAGCTTTCATTTGCATTATAATTGGGATAAATATAGTCAGATTCTTAAAGAGACACTCATGAATTTTAGAATATTACACATAGCTATTTCAAAGTCTTCATTGCACATATTATGTAGTGTGTGATACAATCTTAACCTTCTAGGATTCTTTTTCTGTGAATGCTTTGTTTCCCTAGTTTAAGAATATAATGACATATCTAATCTGAATACACAATAGTTGAAATTTTGGCTCAAACCAAAATAGTTAACAATATATATTGAACCCTTTATGTCTCTCTTTGATTGTCACCTCGTAAAAAAGTAGGCAGTCTGAATAAATCTTTTATTCAAATGTTTTTTTAAAAAATATTGTCTTAAAACAAAATCATTTTTAAGATTAAAAAACAGGTGCTTGCTTCAGCAGCACATATACTAAGATTAAAAAATAGAAGTGTCCTATAGAATGTGTTAATGGAAGAGCTAGAACAATCTTTATAATATCTTGTTTTTCCTTATCAAGTGCTTAATATGTACCAGGTACTACACTGTAAATGAAAAGTGTAGGACTCATAAGGGGACCTCACAATTCAATAATGAAGATGGAACTTCAAATAATAAACAATAATTATGAAGTTGCTATGGGAGACCAGACACCCTGTTTCACCCATGCGTATATATATCTATCTATCTACCTATCTATCCATCTATATACACATTAACATATATATACGTATTTCATTGTAAGAACATTTAAAATGAGATCTATTCTCAAAAAAATTAAGTCTGCAAAACAGTACTGTTACCTATAGGCATGATGTTGTATGGCCGATCTCTAGAACTTATTTATCTTGCATAACTGAAACCTTACTCCTGTTGATTGGAAACTCCCTATTTCTGTCTCCCCTGTCTCCCCCTTTCACAACCCCAGCCCCTGGCAACCAAATTCTACTCTTTGTCTCTATGAGTTTGACTAATGTAGCTATCTCATAGAAGTAGGATCATGCAGTATTTGTCCTTTGTCCTTCTGTGACTGGTTTATTTCACTTAGTATAATTTCCTCAAAGTCAGTTCATATTGTCACATGTTGCAGGATTTCCTTCTTTTTAAATGCTGAATAATATTCCATTGTATGTATATAACACATTTTCTTTACCCATTCATGTGGTGATGAACATTTAGGTTTTTCCACATCTTGGCCATTAAATGCAATGAGCATGGGAATGCAAATATCTCTTTGACATCCCAATTTTAATTTTTTGGATAAATATCTAGAATTTGAATGGCTGAATCTTACGTAATTCTGTCTTCAGTTTTTTGAGGAACCTCCATACTGTTTTCAACAGTGTCTGTGCCAATTTATATTCCCACCAACAGTGCACAATGGTTCCAATTTCTTCACATCTTCACCAACAACTGTTACCTTTTGGATTTTTGATAATGGCCAATATTATTCTTGGTTTCCTTTTCTTATTTAAAAAAAAAGTTTGGTTCCCAATTAATGACAGAGGATTTCTGTATCTCAAATTCTGGACAGATAAAAGAATTTTCAACTGTCTCCAATCAAGACAACTGAAAGAAATGGGAATAACAGAAGATTTTTTTGAAAGACATTCTTGCTAGAAATTCTCAGTTTTGTCTTTGAAATAGAACAATGAGTTGACTTTTAATGCTTATGATGATTTTTATTGATGAACGCTGTAAAAAATGAACTCTCTCACCAGGTTTGCTGTTGGTTTATATTTGAGCAGAGTTAGTTATATATTTATCACCAAAGACCCTCTGAGTGAAGAATCATTGAAGAAATGTCTTTTATTTTTTCAGTACCAGGCAGAGCTTTGCTTCCCCAGAGAAACAGATGTTTTCTCCTTTTAACTGGCCCTTTCTACATTTTCCTTAAGCTGTCAAGAAATTCAGTGCCAAATTCAATGCTCAAATATAGCAATTGTGGGGTCTGAATGGTGTATATATTGTGTTTTTTCTCCATAAATATTCCTTTTTAACTTTTGTAAAAAATTAAAATTCTGTTTTAATTTCAGGAAAAAATATTTTATTATTGAGTTGCATAGATCTTTGATAGAGCAGTTACATGTTTCTTGTGAAATGACATGAAGCATAGGGAATAATCAATGAATTAATATTTTTTAAAGATTAGGTAAACATTGATATCATCAATCATTATAACCTAGATCTTAAATTTTTAGAAGACTTGTTTTGTATGTCATAAATATTTATAAGTAGTTTTTCCTCTTTCATCAGATAGTTCTATTTTAAAAATTATCTTGTATTTATAAAACTAAAATTTATCTAAAATCAGATATGAGTATGCAAATGCTCAAGTTCCCCTTTCTTTTCATCCCTAGAATATATTTTGAGGCTCAAAGGATACCAAATGCCAAATTTCAGCCAATTTGTGTATCATAGCAAAGCACAGGCGCAACTGAAACAAACTGCTGTCACACAAAAGAACATCTTCATTTTTGGTAAAACAATTTGCGTCCCTGGTTTTCATTTCAGAGCCTTAGGAAATCCAGGGACCATCAATTATACATTTGTCTTTTCTGTATTTCTGTATCTACCAGTGTTTATCTAAGTGTAAGAGAGTGGCTTTGTCTTATAAATATAAAATACTTCATTTCATATATATATATGTATACACACACACACACACACATATCTCTGTCTATACAGACACTGTGAATAGCTTCAGAATGGGGAGAACCAACTCAAAACCTTCAAATGTAAGAAAGAGAAATATACATATTCTATCTTTTACCAGAGAAGTAGAGCTCTTATCAACACATCATCACAACAAACTGGAAGGAGCCTAGGGCGTACACTGAACCTCTAAAAAGAAGAAAAAAGGATGGCTGGCAAACAACTTTCCAGTTTAGGAAGGTGAGCTGCCCAGGTGCAGCACTGTAGAAAAGGAAAGTAAATAGCTTGCCAAGGGCTTTTGCCAGATCATTTTAAGACAAGTTCCGATCAACATTAGTATTTCCAATTTGTATTGTATGTGCTATTATTACCTATGTTAATTAGTTTGTATCTTCACCCATCATGTCTAACTTAAAAACTCTGATTAAAGCAGTTGAATTTCAGGATGCTTCAAGCCCTAATTCCAAATACTCCACCAAGTGCCCTTTGAAGCATTTAGCCCACTTGTCACAGTAAAGAATATTATTTCTTTATTATCCACCCATAATGGAATAGAGTATTATTGGGTCAAATTACTATGTTTTAAGAAGGCATCAGTCATGTAGATGAACAAGAATAGCGCTTGTTAACACTAACCACAGCAACAAAAAGCTGCAATGGCTTCTATTATTCCTGTGTTTTAGAATATAAAATATAATAATCATCAATGTTGACATGAATGTTACATGTCAAAGTGCTAGGCCTTTGATACCTTCATGATGTTTAAAGCTCTTTGAAGAA
The DNA here is from genome assembly GCF_003265705.2 of Callorhinus ursinus. Taxonomy (NCBI): domain Eukaryota; kingdom Metazoa; phylum Chordata; class Mammalia; order Carnivora; family Otariidae; genus Callorhinus; species Callorhinus ursinus. The sequence continues at coordinate 66,648,098 of NW_027397064.1, read as the reverse complement.
CTCTTAGCTTCAGAGTAGTACAAGTTCAAGTTATCTTGAGTTCTTGGATGCCTGTCCTGTGTATTTAAAAATTGTGTCTTGTGTGTCAGGGGGTTAGTGTCTGGAAAGGCATTTTTTAAGGTGGCAGTAGTTAACAGATTTTTCTTGCTGGCTTGTCTCTCCTGGTAAGAATGGGAAAATATACACAAATAGTACATGCATATATTGACTTTTTATTTCACATTTTAATGTAAAATTCATGTTTTATTTCTTTTAAATCTATATTTAGGTTTATGCAAGGATACAGACAAGGGTTGTTCATCTTTAAAAGAAGGAAAAATTCATTTTGATGTATTTGGAACTAACTCGAAAAGGGGTAAATATGTTTATAAAACAAATGCACAATATTTTGTAGACTTAAATAAAACCATCCCCCAAATTAAATGAATAATAAAGTAGAAATTTATTATTTGGAATTTAAAATACAAAAAAGCTTTCATTTCTTAACTTAAATATTGGAAGTTAACTTAAATATTGAGGGCACTAAAATTAATAGCAGAGATAATAATTCTGAACAAAGTAATTTTTACTTACCAGTTAAAAAGCAAAATTTTTAATTTACAGAAGCAAACTCGAATAAAAAATTAGTAAGACTCTCAAGTAATTTCTTAAAGCACCCTTTTTTCCTTACCAAGAATGTCATATTCAAAATAATTTAGCACCATAAAAGTTACATAATCATTCTGACATTCTTAAAAGGCAACACAATTATTTTTCATCAAAATGGATGAAGCATAGTGAGATGCCTTAAAACTCACATATTATCTCATTCAGCAATTCTATGCACATTATGAAAAGTAAAAGCATTGTGGTGGATTAGACATCCTTGCATCACAATAAACCAGGAGTTGTTTGAGAATGCTAAGCAGTGAACTCCATTAAGACAATTAATAATAATAATCAAACACTAAACTGGGAAAACCCGTATCTAGAGGTCTTTCTGAAACTTAATGATTTAATAACAAGTAGTTGGAAGAAGGAACCATGATTGTGCTTTAATGAGTTCCTTAAAACCTTAGGACTTAATCACGGCCTTATAGTTAGCTATCCACTAATACCTGTTGACTTACACTGTTTTCTCAGTCTATTAGTAAATTTTATTCATCAGCACAATTATATTCCAGTAAAGAATATTGTATTTCAGAGGTTTGCAAACTTTAGTGTGCATCAGAATCATCTAAGGGGCTTAACTTAGAGATTTGTGGATCTCATCCCCAAACTTTCTGATTCAGTGGATCTGGGGAGAGGGAGAAGAATTTGCATTTTTACAATGAGATTACTAGGTGATGCTGATGCTGATGCTGATGATTCTAGGACACTCTTCTGGTTTAATGATCTTCTAGTTTCTTTTCCAAAGAATAAGAGATACAGTATGATCGAAAGTTTACTAATACCCAAGTGCTTTGGGAAAATCTAAGCAATTACAGATTAGGTAAAGATGTCAGTAGCACTCTAGCTAAAGGACAGATTTATGTGCTAGTTACTGAGACTAAACACTCTAGCAGTTTCTGAATGAGAATCTTTAAGAGCAGACAAATTTTCTTCTTTCTGCCATAAACTACCCTGCCTCTCCCAAGTCACCTTAGAGGCCTGATTTGACTTATCTGAGGCCAACATTTAATTCTCAATGGGGGTATTTTGACTTCAGCCATCTCTCTATATCAGCATTGTCCAATAGAAATAAAATCAATGTCACAAGTGACATTTTAACTTTTCTATTAGCTACAGAAAATGAAAACTAAAAAGGAAAAGATGAGTAAATTTTAAAAATATATTTAATTTAACCCAACATATCAAAAATAATAACATTACAACATGTAGCAATATACAAAACTTGTTAATGGGATATTTAAAAATTTTTTTTTAAGATTTATTTATTTATTTGACACAGAGAGAGAGAGACAACAAGAGAGGGAACACAAGCAGGGGAAGTGGGAGAGGGAGAAGCAGGCTTCCTGCTGAGCAGGGAGCCCGATGTGGGGCTCGATCCCAGGACCCTGGGATCATGACCTGAGCTGAAGGCAGATGCTTAGCGAATGACCAACCAGGGGCCCTGGGATATTTTTAAATTTTTATGTCAGATCTTTAAAATTTGGTGTCCATTTTATACTTTTAGCACATCTCGATTCAGATGCTAAATTTTCAGTGGTTTAACTGAAAATGTAGTTTAAAAAACAATTTTGGGGCGCGAGTGGCTCAGTTGGTTAAGTGACTGCCTTCAGCTCAGGTCATGATCCCGGAGTCCCGGGATCGAGTCCCGCATCGGGCTCCCTGCTCAGCAGGGAGTCTGCTTCTCCCTCTGACCCTCCCCCCTCTCATGCTCTCTCTCTCTCATTCTCTCTCTCAAATAAATAAATAAATAAAATCTTTAAAAAAAGTAAAAAACTATTTTGTTTAACAGAAAAGTATTTTTTAATTTAAATTTAATTTAATTTAAACACACCACACACACACACACACACACACACACACACACACACACAAATCAGCTTCTCAGTCTTACTAGTCTGATAGTCGTTTCAAGTTCCTGATAGCTAGCTACATGTGGGTAAGTGACTACCATAAAAGACAGTACAGTTCTATATATTTAACAAAAGCATGGATCCATTTCTTTTGGCAGGAGACCTGGGAAGACCTAGGGACAGGTGACTATATCAGGGAAATTCCGGAGCCTCCAAAATAGCCCTTACGTTTTACTGAATGTGGCAGAGTAAGAACTACACAGCTTGAAGAGGGGCAAAACTCAATGATGTGATGTCACCAAGCCAGAAGAGGAAGGACTGCATCATCTTTGGAAATGCCTTTTGGTCAAATAATATAGCATAGCTGAAAGCAGAATTTTCAATGATCCGTAACAATTACCATTCTATTTATTATTCTTAATTTCCCAAAGATTTCTACCTTGAGAACTAAATGGTATTCTAACCTTAATATGAATAATTTTGACACTCCAATCCTTTGTGAAATAGTCAATTTATTTACAAATAAAGTTATTCTAAACTTTTTTACAGACCCCTTCTGAAGGAATAACTAAATTACTTAAAATGTATTTCAATTTTAGATCATTTTTCCATAAATGAGAAATTTACTTTGATTAAACTCATTTTAAAAATGTAAAAAAAGGAGAGTAGGAATTTAAAAATAATTCTAGAATAGCTTTCATTGATAAACTAATATGTTAAAAATAAATTTAAGGCATTTTTATTGACTTACCTCTCTGAGATATTTTAATTATAACATTGGATTTAACTCTTTACTCATAGATGGTTATCATCCTTGTTTTATAGATGGGGAAAATAACACAGAATGTGTACTTTTATCAAGGTCACATAGCTAGTAAATGACCTTTTCTGACTGTGGAGAAACCTATGCTCTTTCTACAGTAAAATTCTGGTACCATGAAATAATACAGAATTTCACTTTGCCAAGACCATTATTCATAGGCCAATAATCTGGTAACCAACATTATTTATATATGTTTCATTCTAATCAGAGACCCATCTCTGGAACTTTAGTGACTGAAGAGAACAATTTTTACCTTGGTATATAATTCACAGAGCAACACTTAGAACAATAAAGGAACAAGGGAATTTACTGGAACTTGGACCTAAGCTGAAGCTGCACTTCAAATCGCTGGTGCTCTCTTTCCTTGTCTTGATTACTTAGTTATAGAACCTGTGGGCAAGGACACATTTGATAACATGCCAAGATGTCTCCAATCATCTCCAAAAAATCAAGGAATTTTCCTCCAAAAATATTTTAAAACCAAAGCAACTTCATTTTATTTTCACTCTCTCACCCTCAATTATACTCTTTCTGTGAAAATGAGCATGGGAATACCTAAGTTCCCAGACATTAAATTTCCTCATCTCACTGCCTCAAAGAATTATGCAGATTTATAATATCAGTCTAAACTAACTCGAAGTTTAGGTAACTCAGTTTTAGGAAAAACAGCTGTCTGTCCACACACAGTCTTCAATACAGGGGCTTTTAGATGAAGATTATAAAATGTTATTTGTAATGCACAATTTTTTGAGTTTTTATTATGTGCTCTGTTTTGTAATACCAGAAAATAGTAGATGCCTCTGAATTGTAACTGACTCAAATTGTTACTGCAGTTTATAGATTTCCTTATCTCAGTAATTCATGGATAGCGAGCAGGCAATTACCAATAGTTATCATGACTCTCCTCAAATTCTAGTTGGTGTCACAATTTGCACTGTGCTTTAGAGATTCTCTTAAAGTCATCAATTGAAGAAATATTAGTAGTCTCAGACAATATAAGTTGTCCTAATAAAGAAATGATACTTTGTATTCCATTAGGCATTCACACCACTGGCAATACTAGATGTCTGAATGGAATGTGTGGTTTCAGTAAAACTACAGTTGTGGGAATAAGGGATATTATTTTTTAATGAAGTTAAAGCCATAAAAATGATAATTAGCAACTAGATTAACTTTTAAAACAAACTAAAAGTACTACCTAAGCTAGCCGCTATTGGCCATATTATAGATCACTGTATTTTAATGATTTTCTGTATGATATTTTTTTTAAACACATAGATTTTATAGTGATCAAATTATAGGAAGTCGATTTCTGAAAACAAGGCTTATGGTTTATTAGCATTTGTAAAACCCAAAGTTTAACATTCCTTTGCAAGTTGAAAATAAAGAAGGCATAATGTGGAAAACTGATTTCTAAATAATTTATATAACATGGGCCTTGAAACCATTTACTACTTATATTCTTTGCACTCATTCACCCATTATTTTTCCCTCCCTCTCTCCTTTTTTTCCTTCTCTTCTTCCTTCCTTCTTTCTCCCTTTCTTTCCCTCCTTCCCTTCCCCTTTCTGTCTTTTTTTTCTTTCTTCTTTTTTTCAAGACACTTTTTTTATTTTTATTTTTTTTAAGATTTTATTTATTTATTTGAGAGAGAAGGATGAGAGAGAGAGCATGAGAGGGGGAGGGTCAGAGGGAGAAGGAGACTCCCCGCCGAGCAGGGAGCCCGATGCGGGACTCGATCCCGGGACTCCAGGATCATGACCTGAGCCGAAGGCAGTCACCCAACAAACTGAGCCACCCAGGTGCCCCGAGACTTTATTTTTTAAAGCAATTTTAGGTTCACAGCAAAGCTGAGTGGTAGATACAGCAATTTCCCTTATATCCCGACCCCACACATGCATAGTCCCCTCCCCATTATCAACTTCTCCCACCAAAGTAATACATTTGCTATAATCGATAAACCAACATGAATACATCATTATCACTCAGAGTACATAGTTTATATTAGGTTTCACTCTTAGCGCTGCATACTTTATGGATTCAGACAAATGTATAATGATGTATACCCACTATTATAGTATCATACAGAGCATTTTCACTGCCCTAAAAATCCTCTGCGCCCTGCTTATTCATCTTTCCTTCCACCTTAACCACCAGCAACCACTGATATTTTTATTGTCTTCATGTAAAATTTTGCCTTTTCCAGAAAGTCATATAATTGGAATCATATAGTATGTACCCTTCTCAGATTGGTTTCTTTCATTTAGTGATATACATCTATGATTCTTTCATGTCTTTTCATGGCTTGATAGCTCATTTCAACACTGAATAATATTCCATTGTCTGGATGAACACAATTTATTTATCCATTAACCTACTGAAAGACATCTTGTCAGCTTCCAATTTTTGATAATTATGAATAAAGCTGCCCTAAATATCCACATGCAGATATTTATGGACATAAGTTTTCAGCTCCTTTGGGCAAATATCAAGGAGTACTACTGATGGATCATGTGTAAGAGTCCTTAATTTTGTAAGAAACTACCAAACTGTCTTTCGAAAGCAGTTGTACCATTTTGTTTCCTATCAGCAATGAATGAAAGTTCTTGTTCCACCAGCATTTAGTGCTGTCAGTGTACCAGAATTTGGCCATTCTAATAGGCATATAGTGATATCTATTTGTTATTTTAGTTTGCATTTCCCTTATTTGCCATCTATAATCTTCTTTAGCAAGGTATCTGTTAAGTGCCTTGGGCGATTTTTTAATTGATTTGTTTATGTCCTTATTGTTGAGTTTTAAGTTCTTTGTATGTGTTGGAAAACCACCCATTATCAGATATGTTTTTGCAAATATTTTCTCCCAGTCTGTGGCCTGTATGTGCATTCTCTTGACTGTTTCTTTTGTAGAGCAGAAATATAATGAAGTCTAGTTTATGAATATATCTTTATTGGATTGTGATTTTGGTGTTACATATGAAAAGTCAATGCTAACCCTAAAGTCATCTAGATTTTCTCCTATAATATCATCAAAGAGTTTTACAGTTTTTCATTCCACATTTAGGCTTAGAATCAATTTGAGATAGTTTTTGTGAAGGGTGTAAGGTTTGTGTCTAGATTTTTTTTTTTTTTGCATGCGTATATCCAGTTGTTCCAATGCCATTTGTGGAAAAGACTATTATTTTTTCTCCATTGAACTGTCTTTGCTCCTTTGTCAAGGATCCATTAAGTGTGTGTGTGTGTGTGTGTGTGTGTGTGTGTGTGTATGTTTATTTCTGAGTTTTTTGTTCTGTGTCATTGATCTATGCGTCTATTCATTTACCAATACTACACTCTCTTGATTATTGTACCTTTTTTTTAAAGATTTTATTTATTTATTTGACAGAGAGACACAGCCAGAGAGGGAACACAAGCAGGGGAAGTGGGAAAGGGAGATGCAGGCTTCCCGCTGAGCAGGGAGCCCGATGCGGGGCCCGATCCCAGGACCCCGGGATCATGACCTGAGCCGAAGGCAGACACTTAACAACTGAGCCACCCAGGCACCCACTGATCATTGTAACTTTATAGCAAGTCATGAAGAAGGGTAGTGTTAGTCCTCCAATTTTGTTCTTTCAATATTGTTTTAGCTATTCTGCTTTATTTTTTTCTTCCTTTTTTTTTCTTTTTTTGACTCTCCATATAAACTTTAGATCAGTTTGCTGATATCCACAAAATAACTTGCTGGGACTTTGGGATTACATTAAGTATACAGATCAACACTGGGAGAACTGACATATTGACAATATTGATTAAGTCTTTCTATCCATGAACATGGAATATCTCTTCGTTTTTTTAGTTCTTCTTTGATATTCACTCTTTTTTTATTTTTCCAACAAATATTCAGTGAAGACCTGATCTGTGCCAAACATTGTGTAAGGCTTTGGATCTGTGGTGATAGTCTTTACCTCATAAAATCTTTAGTATGGAAGGAATTCAGAAGGAATTGATTAAATGAGTTAATCTCTGAGAAGTAAGCCTGGGTTTTAAAGGGACATAAGAAAAACTCTTATTTTTTTCTCTACATTACATAATCAGTTTAGACCTTTCTTAAACTACATTTTTATTATTTTTAAAATACAATTTTTTAACTTAGAAACTGCCAATTTTCATATGAAGACCAGGGCAAGAAAAATTGTAACAGTAGAGTACAAATTTTAACAGATTTTTAAAATAAGGCCCACTATCTTTACTTCAATTTTGCAATGTGCCATACATACACATGCTTACACACATATGTACATGCATGCATGTGCATATTTATGTGTGTATGTATGGATGTACACATACATGCATCCATATAAATTAAAGAATCCGAATTATATTTTTCATAAGGTAATTTTGGAATTAGTTTCTCATCCCTAAGGACAAGCAGCTGAACAACAGAAAATAACAGGGAGAAATGTCCCAGGTTGGTGAAATAAAGGCAACTGGTGGTTGAAGTTTGTCTGAGATAAGACATCATGCTAGTCCTAACTTGGGTAGTCCAATGTTTGCTCTGCAAGTCTCAGTACTTGGAGGGTGAGGGATGTTTTGGTTAGCAAGTATTTCCTGATAGATTTTTCTAATGCACTAACAGTTGAATTTTACAGACAAATCTGAGTCAAGATTTAGATAGAATCATTTTTGGGATCCATCAACTGAGAATTAGTTTCACTTAAAGACAATTATTATCATTCATTAAGTAGTGACACAAAACTAAGTCATTATTAAGCTTTATGTTACAAAAGAGAAAAAGTTCAAAGAAAAAAACATTTATCTGTCCCCACTCTTTTCTTGAGGCAATCTGAATAAGAAGTTAAAAAATTTATATCAGCTTAAGTCATAGATCCTTTGACATTCTTTAGCTTCTTGTTTTTAGTGATATGAATTTAGCAAGAACTAGATCTTTAATAATATGCTATCCCTTTAACTTGCAACACTGAGAGATACTGGAATGACATTTTAGAAATTTTTGTTTTCCCATTTCCCAGAATAGCTGGGTTCAATAAAAAGCTTTATTGAAATGTGACTTAACCTCATTGAAGGTAAAGCATTACTCAGTACTTATGATAACTATCAGGAAGATAGTTCAAGCTCATTTTCCTAAGAAACAAATATTGCACTTGTATATTAGAAGCATATTTTGCTGGAGATATTTTGGGGAACACAATAAGATTAGTAGATCTTATAAGAATTAAAGCTTTATAAAAGTATCTTTTTTTTTTTTTTTAGGATACCCAAGATGATCCAGGTCTAAGTCTTTCATTTCATGTTAACAGTTTTAGATATTTTTAGGGTAGTAAATATATACAAGCAACAGATAATTTTCAAATTTTCCATATTAATTGAGAGGAGCAGAGGTAATCTGGAACTAGAATAATATTAACTAATTTATTTGATTCTATAAAAGTTTTTATAATCGGGTGCCTGGGTGGCTCAGTTGGTTAAGCGACTGCCTTTGGCTCAGGTCATGATCCTGGAGTCCTGGGATCGAGTCCCACATCGGGCTCCCTGCTCAGCAGGGAGTCTGCTTCTCCCTCTGACCCTCCCCCCTCTCATGCTCTGTCTCTCATTCTCTCTCTCTCAAATAAATAAACAAAATCTTTTAAAAAAATTTTTATAATCTTTTGATTGATAGAGATTGACAGATTTCAAAATTCTTTTGTAAACTATGCATTCTCACCTATTCTTAATATACGTTTGTAATTTAATAACATCTATAATATGCATGTGTAAAGTCCACATACTATAATACATCTATATACTATGATATTCATATTATAGTTGTATAAACTGAACCCAACAAAGGTTACACCTTTAACTGATTGATGACACAAAATAACTTTATTATTCTAGGAACGCATCTCTGAAATTGGAGAAATGTGGGTAAGGAAATCAAGATATGAAGTAGGTGTCAACAAAATCTGTCAGGACTTTGTCATCATATCAGATGTTACATATTTACCATACATCATAAAAACCAAATGAACTCAGAAAAAGAAATGTTTTATACTGAATTTAACTTGAGGTGGAGGTAAACTAACATTGATGGGAAAGTCATATCTATGATCGTATTTGCTTATCTCATCCATCTTTATATAGCTTTTATATATATATAAAATATATATATCTTTATTTATATATTTATAAATATAGCCTTTATAACTGCTATCGGCTTCTCTTACCTAATGCCATCTAACTGATGCTAGATAATTTATGCCAGTAAGTTCCACTGTTGGGATATTGGTGAGTAAAAGAACTATTCTTTTTAAATTTAAAACACTTAACAGACATGATTTAATGTGTGTCACTTTTCTTTTAATCTGCATATATCATAGCACAGAAAGTTGAAAATGTATTTAAATTTAGTTCTAAAATCTGATGCAATATGTGCCTCTAAAACTTAGTGTCCTAGTTTATCTTAAAATACAAAACCTTCCTTTCACAAATTAAAAAAATAGCATCTCATAATTTGTCAAATAACTAGTTATGTTGAAGGCCAAACCAATACCCACCCTTCCAAAATGAAGAATTAGCTCAAAATATTTCTTTTTTCATTTCAGAAGCTTTTTAAATGTTTAAATAAAACATATGAAATCAATTTAATTTGGTATAATGAACCTTTAAAGTTGGTAGAAACAAATCTTATGATGAAAAATTCTACAAAGAAAATATAATATAGAAGCTGGTTTTATCTCTTTGTTCTCTAGAACATTAGAGAGTCATGTACTGATTACTACAAGGGACGACAAGAATTTGAAGGCATGCATAATTTGCATTTATTGTTTGTTAGACTTTGTCTCAAGGAGTATAAAATTTAGGGGCGCCTGAGTGGCTCAGTCGTTAAGCGTCTACCTTCAGTTCAGGTCATGATCCTAGGGTTCTGGGATCAAGCCCCGCATTGGGCTCCCTGTTCCCCTGTTCGGTGGGAAGCCTGTTCTCCCTCTCACACTCCCCCTGCTTGTGTTCCTTCTCTTGCTGTCTCTCTCTCTCTCTCTCTGTCAAATAAATAAATAAATAAATAAATAAATAAATAAATATCTTTAATAAAAAAAGAGGTATTTAGAAAAATGTGTCTAGTAGGTAATCAGTATAGTCAGAAAAGTGCAACAAGGAAGACTGGAGGAAAGACTGCATTTGAAAATATTTTAAACAAACAGAAAAAAAAAAAAAAAACCAAGCAAGAAAAGTGATAAAATGGTCATGAGCCAGGACAGTGTGTTTAACAACAAACATTCAGTGGGGGAGGTGGGGAGGGGAATGGTGGTATACGCCAGGAGTTTTTGCAAATATTCTCATTTCATCCTTTTGGCAATTTTCTGAGGCAGGTTCTAGTGTTCCTGTCTTACCATTGACAAGGAGATATTAAGGCTTTTGCCCAAGATCACATAGCTTATAAATAGTAGAGCCAAGATCTACCTAGCCCTCAGAAACCAAGTTCTTTTCATGTGATCATATAAATCCAGCACTTTGAAAAATAAATTAATTGCAATCTTATTGTTCTATAAATTAAAAAATAACTTTTTAGCAGCTTTGTTTTGACTACTTAAAATAAGTGCTATAGGGGATATAGTGTTATTCTTAATGAGTTTGCAAGCTAAATAGGAAAGAAAATTTATTATTATAAAACCATTATAAAATCAGCAGAGGATTATGGGTCATCTTGTGTAGGAAAGTTTAGAAATGTCCTTAGACAAACCATGAGAGACCCTTGATTCTGGGAAACAAACTGAGGGTTGCAGATAGGGAGGTGAGTGGGGGATTAATGAGGGTACATGATGAGCACTGGGCGTTATATGCAACTAATGAATCATTGAACATTCTATCAAAAACTAATGATGTACTATATGTTGGCTAATTGAATTTAAATAAAAAAAACAGTAATAAAGGTTTGTTTTTCAAGAGGAAAAAAAAAAAGAAATGTCATCCTTCAGAGGAACTGGGATTTTCAGGAGCTCTAGTTGGCAGAAATGTCTTCAAAATTAGAAGACACTTGAACTGGAAAAACATGAATGAAAACTGAGAAACCTGAGTGCTTGTACTTGTAGGGCAGGGATAGACTCTTCCGGAGAGAGTAGACAGGGTAGAGTGTGAAGAAATGAAAGATAAAAGAAGCTGAACTATTTCAAACTGTGTGATCACGATGGGAAATCAAGTGAGGGGCTCATAAACTTCATATTTTAAACACAACAGGAAAATGAAAATAAATTGTATGTGGTATGTGTAAATATTGTTTCGGCAAACTTCTTTTCAAATATGTGAGTGTATACCACACTGTGTGTGTGCATGCCCACACACCAGTGCACATGCCAGGTTACAATGTAAAATATATATTTTTTTCTGGTAATGGTTAAAAAAGTTTGAAAAACATCAGCTTGCAGAAAGGAGTTAGTTTATGAGAGACCTTGAAAGTTAACATATCAACAGAGACCTTATGGGAGGCAGAAAGAAATAGGAGTTCCTCCAATATTTTTTTTTTAAATGACAGAAATTGAGACCAGACTGTCAGTCAAATACAGGATAATTGGAGTGAAGTTGAAATAAGCATTAGGCATTAGGAAATGGTACTTGACTATGGTAAAGTAATAGTTCCATAGGTAAGGAGAAGTGAAAGTACAAATGAAAGGTCAACGATGATAATAAATAATTAAGATCCAAAGACAGTAGAAGATGAGAAACAATCAGAGGGAAGAACATTGCAACATCAAGAAAGATGAGAAAGGAGAGTGGCCTGGAGTATATTCTGAAGAAGGGCAGGCTGACCTTGCAGTGAAAATATCCTTAATGACCTCTGAGAGTACAGTTTCACTAGAATATCTGGGATTCAAACATTTCTGGAACTCAAAGATGGAGTGAGTGATGAGGAAATGCAGAGAGAGGGTAGGCAGAAAAAAAAAATCTAAGAATTCTTATGTGGAAAAGGGGGACAAAAAAACAGAGAATAACCAATGAGAAAATAATAGATATCCTCTCTACCTCCCTCTGAAACTTAGGCAATATCTTTGCATGTTCAAAGTCAGAGAGGACGACGACTATGGAGACAGGGGACTGGAAATGTTGAAGGTGAAATTGGAAAATACGGCAACGTCGTGTAGTTCACGTTAGGTTGCTTTTCTCCCAGAATCCAAGGAGGGACAGGGATAATTGGCAGATGCCAACCTTCAGTTCAAAGAAAGGTAAGATAATCATGGATGAAAATTAAAGCCAACTGGCCCTCTTCTACTCTGCCTGAAGTCTTCCTCATCAGGCGCATCCCTCTGCTTCTGTATACACAATAGTATCTCTGAACAGTAGGGAAGAAAACTTTATTAGATGGGCTGTAAAATATCAGGTTGCCATCGGGGTGATTGGTGAGGCTTATTAAAATGTGGCAAACTTTGAAAACCTTTAGATCAGTACTTTATGTCCATCATTCACTCTCTCCTAATTGTTGCTGGGAAAAGCCATAAAGGAACTAAGAGACTTAATTATTTCCCATCCACCATGAACCACTGCTCACACAGCTTTACAAATTTAACAATTCATTCAAATTTCTCTTAAGTCTGTCATTAGAAAAATTTTATTTTCATATCTGTATTCTCTTTTACATTTTATACACCAAATATGACAGAAGTATTTAATAAACCATGCCCTAGCATTATTTAGAGCTTCGGAAGAAATCAGAGTTGCCGTGAATTGTCTTATCAGTAATATTGTCTATCTCTTTCAAGACTGTTCCAATAACTTCCAAATTCCATTTACTAAGAAACCTCTAAACAGACATGCTAGTGTGGTTCACAAAAATTCCTAACCTTTTTTTCACTGAATAGCTGATATGGAGACAAACTCATATGTGCTGCAATAACTCAGCTGTAGTAAAAGAATTTGTGAATCATCCCATCAATACATTCTTGATAGAAAAATTCAAAATACAAAAACCTATTATTTCAGGTGTGGGTGGTATTGTCTTCTTACATTTCCTCCCAATAAGTAACTCCTCTCACCCACCTAACTATTCTAATAAATTTTCTATGGGAATAGACAAAGAATTTACCACACCAAGCTTTGCTCCTCCATTAGGAGGCTTGCATTCAAGAAAGAAAAGCACTAAACACTAGTTGTCTCCATTTCAAGAAATTTTGAGAACCCTGGTGTAACACCAGAATTCTAATGACTATTAGGAAATAATGTTGAACCTAGCTAATAAGTAATAGTTTCCCCTCATTCTAGATTTAAACCAATTAGGCATCCTAGTTATATACTGTTCATACTGAGAGAAAAATCCATATGTGTAAAAAATAGTATAAAATAATGAGGCAAAATGTGATATTTGTATATGATATATATATATATGTATATAATAATTTGGTAATTACAGCCAGTATAGCCATTCCTGTTAATAAAATTCCAAAATATTTCTGGGTACTTTGGTAAAGAGCCACTAATCATGGCTCTTTTGATGTTGCCCACCCTACCTTGGTGCATCAGACCCCATACACTACCACATGATCCAGCTACTACAAGATTATTCCGGGCACATGGGGGCCTCCAGGAATGTGCTCCAGCATATGCTTGGCTAGCTCCCCACTTTTCTGGAAATAGTCTTTTCTGACTGGTGGTCTGTTTGGTCTAAGTCCATGTCTTACAGATCGATTAATATTTCATCTCTCTTCTCATATAAGGAAAAAAAAAACCCAGCCAGATCATTGTTATGACTCCCAACCTTAGAATCCTTTATCTTCTTAAATTCTAGACATGAATTTTAGTGGCAGTTATACTGAGTTTTAATTAGTTTCTAATCAAAATAAGTAATAAGATTTGTATTGGAAGTTACTTCAATAATGATCCCCTCTTAAGTTTAGATTTCTCAAACACCTTGTACCACAACATAATATAGTTAATGAGGGAAACTAGATCATCGAAATATAATAATTTCCTCCCCTAATTATCATTTAAGAATTAACGGAAACAATGATTTGGAAAAAAGTAAGCCACAGAACCTAAATCTTCGAATAAAATAGATAACATGACTCTCAGTGCTATTATTTTTTTGAGGCAGCAAAACTCAACAGAACATATACACAATTACAAAGTTAAAGTAACAAAGACATTATCTACCAAATGAAGGTAGCAGCAAATGGAATTGTGTATTTTAAAACTCTCACCAAACACTTATCCTCTCAAGAGATGGAGTTTTAAAAAAAATGAATGTTTCATTATTTTCCACAATTGGGCAAATTAAGAGTGCAATCAGCAGGGCAGATCATGCAGGAAGAAATTATCATTAACTGGGGTTTCTTTAATTGTCCCACCACCAGTGTCCTCTTAGGCACAACTGGGAGCTAAAAGGGCACAGGATGATCATAGTTTGCACCATGGTGGTGCTTCAGATGGAGAGGAATCTCTAAGGATTGTATTCAATTTCTGAAACTGTACTCAGAAAAACATACAAACTCAGAAGTCTAGCTGTAACTAGAATGTACTGTCCTCATTTAATTTTTTTTTCTCCACAGTGAACATGAATTGTTTTCATGGCACAGCTAAGGCTGAATGATGTTAACATTTCGTACAGACACAAATACAAACATTCCCCAAAACTATCTGCAACAGCTCATTACCCAAAACTACCTGCAAGAGCTCATAAAGCCAAATAAGTCAGACTCACCAACTTAAACAGATTTACATTCTGTTTCATTTCTAATGTCCCTGTAGATGCTCTGTGAGATGTGAGTTCCTTTCTTAGAATATTGCAGTATCATTTTATGGCAAATAGTGATGCCTTACTATTTTAATATAGAGTACAAGTAGCACTATCCCTTCTCAAGGGGCTTAAATCAATTTATAGATTCATACACTTCATATATTATATTGGAAAAAGAAAGTATCATGAAAGGTTGTTTAAAAAGCACCAAAAGAGCAAATGAAAGAGCATGAGCAAGAAGACAGTGCTTTCACTATACAATAATGGGAAATCAGCCTGATTTTAGAAATTGGAACCTATGGGCCCTGGTCTTGACGCCAAGTGAGCTTAGGCCAGTTGCTTAGCATCGGCTTCTACATTTGTAAAGTAAGGGTTGTTAAAAGAAAGAAGGAGGAGGAGATGGGAGGGAGGGAGGAAAAGAGGCGGGCAGGAAGGAAGCTGGTTAGTTAGCATTTGGGGGGGCTGCTACTCTGGGCCAGGAACCATTCACCCACTTCCTAGAAAGTATAACACAGGATCCCAGTTCCTTACTATCTTAAAATTTTGTGATTTTCCAGCATCTCATGTTTAGATAATTTTTTTTAATTGACTCAAGGGTGGCAATGCCATTATCATCTTGATCTTGTTTTCCATGAGGTTTAATGTAGTTACTTCACCAAAGAGGTGAGGTGTGGAAGGCAATAATAGGCCCTAATTATTAGCTTCTACTTTTGAAAAAGTAAATCTGTTATTTGGAACAAAGACCTGTTATCTATAGAGGGTAAGTTCTTTCATCTGTGTAACTGTCAATATATGGACTCACACAATAAGGTATAATGAATTCCAGTGCTGCTGCCTTTGTTACAGAGACAATTAGGGTGTCCTGTTATCCATTATTCATCACTCTTGCCTTAGCTCCAAATAGAACAGCAAACAGATCTAAGGAATAAATATTCTTCACACTGAAGAATTCATCCTTCTAGGATCCTGGTGTCTAGTCTCAGATAACCCTCTTGAACTTGTGCTTGTCGAGATTTCATGGGCATGTTTTCTTTCGAGGGCAGGAAGCAGCAGTCTCTCTCTCTCTCTCTCTCTCTCTTTATGTGTATATTCTTCTTTCTATTATTCCTTCATTGCCTTGAAGCATATTTCCTACCCTACTCACTTTCCACTACAGACCCATGTACTTGTTTTCTGGGTACCTCACAGTTTTGTTTTCCTACATATTTTCCCCCATTCTCCATTTCTGGTTTTTGGTTTTTGTTTGTTTGTTTGTTTGTTTGTTGCCTTTTCCAATAACTGATCAGCAAATATGAACTGTTTTTTATACTCTGAAAATTATATTTTTTTCACAAGAAGTAATCTCCCCAAATATTTCAAATGTAAAGACCAGAGATCCTAATCTAATGTTTACTACAATTAAAGGAGAGGATATATCTCATCCACTAACTTATTCTAAACATGTTGGTTCAGGTTATAATTAAAGGAACAGAATTACCAAAATGAAGCTTCTGTTTAAAGTAGTGAAGTTTTGAAGATTCCAAACCAATAAAAGAAATAAGAAGGATAATATTAAAAAATGAGAACATGAAACTTTTCTCAATAAAGGTATTCAATAATCTTTAGTGGTTTATCACATAACAAAATAATTAGGATGTAGTTCAATTCTTATTATGATTAATGTGAGCAAACATTCTGTCATTAGAAAAATCTTGTAAAGTAATGCAATTGTATATGCACTAGGTTTTAGGTGTGGTTTTGAACTGATCTTAATCCATCAAACATAATGAGGAATAAAAGAAAGTAAGGAACACAAAAATTGGGTCAGAATGCCCTGATGGATTATGTACCCTTGAAAGCAAGGGGGCGGCACCAAGGGATGGCCACTTAGGAAACTGATTGTCCTTTGTGTCAGTCTTAAATGAGCCAATAAAACGTTAAGTTTGCATCACAAACACATCTGTTTCAGCTCTAGCAGCCACAGATAAACTTTTCTTTAAAGATATTTATCAATTTAATCAACACCATCTCTTGGGGACAGGTATATTCATCTCAATATAACCATACATTTAAACCTGCTCTCTTTCAAAGAAAGTTGGGTCATTCTAGATTTCAGTATTTTGGTGAAGAAAAGATGTATCTGACCACACGAGCAACATGTATGTATCTTTTGGATTACACAATTGATTTCCTCATAACTTTTATTTTCTAGATTTAAAAACTCTAGTTAGAAATCTGTCCTACCAAAGAAACTTTTTCTACCATTCCATTTTCCTCTTTCCTCTCACTTATTTTATTTTAGTAGAACTTTTTGGATCTGCATCTAACAAAAAAAAAAATGACTCTCATTAAAATTGTCTTTTCTGCCTTACCCATAATACAATCTTGAAAACTACAAGCAGAAATCAATAGAGAGTACCCTACCCTGAAGGGCTCACAGATTACTGAAGATCCATTTGCCACTTAAAAATAAAAATATGGACTCTGAAAAACAAACTGAGGGTTCTAGAGGGGAGGGGGTGGGGGGACGGGTTAGCCTGGTGATGGGTATTAAAGAGGGCACATTCTGCGTGGAGCACTGGGTGTTATGCACAAACAATGAATCATGGAATACTACATCAAAAACTAATGATGTATGGTGATTAACATAACAATAAAAAATTTAAAAAAATAAAAATAATGCCCTTAAACAAAAGTGAGATATCATTTACTAATGTAGGAAAGAATTAAATGCAATTGGTTTAGATATAGTTTTAAGAGGATGAAATATTGGATTTAAAATTATGAATTACAACTGTTACCAGGGATGAAAGTCGATAGAAAATAGACCAACAAAACAATAGATTTAGTGCCTTTGAGGCATTGCTAAAATCTGAGAGATCATTGGGGAAAATAAACAAAATTATTTGCTAATCAAATGTGTAACTCTTATTTCCTAATCATGAAAATAAATCCTAGTTGGTATTTCAGGATATTACTAATGTCTTTCAACTTTAAAAAAAAAAGACAGAAAATGAGTTATTAGTTGTGATTTTTACTGCTCTGATGAAAATCCAATCAGTAGAATATTACATACAATGCTAATTCCCCATACATGAAAGTAAATGCCCAGAATTTAAAGGACGTATTTCCTTTGATGCATTTGTTTAAGTCATATTAAAGTCTGTAACAATCATATGGTTACAGAAAAAACTATCTGACTCTGAATGTAAATAAGGACTTTATTACATTCAGGTAAAATGTATATACAGTGAAATGCAAATCAAAGTATACAGTTTGTTAAGTTTGGACCAATATAGAGAATCATATAATCAACACACCAATCAAGATCTAGAGTATGTCCATCATTCGCAAATGTTTCCATTTGCTCCCTCCCAGGCAATTCCTACTCCTCACCCCCGTAGGCAACTACAGTTTTGATTTTTATCACTATAGATTAGCTTATTTTCCTAATCTTGAGCTTTATATAAGTAAAATTATGCACTATTTATTCTGTTATTTACTGCTTTTTATTTGCTCAACATATTTTTGAGAATCATTTATGATGTTTCTCTTTCATATTTATAGTTTGTTATTGTTTATTGTTGATTGGTATAACATTGACAGCTATACCACAATTTATTTAACTCTTCACCTGTTGATGAACATTTGGGTTGTTTGGATTGGGTTGAGTTGTTATAAATAATGCTACTGCAAACATTTTGTACAAAACATTTTGTGGACATATATTCTCGTTTGTCTTGGATAAAGACACACCTAGAAGAGGAACAGCTGGATCTTAAGGTAGGTGCATGTTTAATTTTGTAAACAGTTTTCCAAAGTACTTATACCATTTTATAATCCCACTGGCAATGTATGAAAATTTCAGTTGCTCCATATTCTCACCAATACTTGATGTTGTCAGTTTTCTCATTTTATATATTCTGGTGGGTATGAAATAACATCTTACTTTGGTTTTAAATCCTATTTCCCTTTTCATGTGCTTTTAAGGCCATTGTGTATTTTCCTTTTGTGAAGTATCTATATGAATCTTTTGCTCATAATTTTTATTTGGGTTGTTTCTCTTTTCATTACTGATTTGTAGACATATACATATATGGTATGTGGTATATATACACATGTACTTAAAATATAATTCTTTAGTCAAATAAATGCATTGGTGACATTTTCTTCTCAGTCTATGTCAATTTTCATGTTCTTAATGAAAGTTTTAGAAGTACATAAGTTTTTAATTTTGATGATGTCCAGTTCATCATTTTTCGTTCTTATGGATAAGGCTTTTGCATACTTTCTTAGAAATTTTTGCCCACTCGAAGTTACAAACTTTTTCTTGTAGTTTATTTCTAGATATTTTGTAAATTTAGCCTTTATGTTTACGTCTAGAAGCCATATCAAATTAGTCTTTGTGCATAGTATAATGTAAGGGTCAAGATCTACTTTTTTTTCCATGCATTTTTCCAGTTAACCTAGCTCATTTATTGAAAAGACTGGCATTTCCCCCCTCCCCATTGAATTACTTTGGTGTTTAACAAAAATCAATTAACTATCTATGTTAGGATCTATTTATGGACTATTCTGTTCCATTGATCTATTTAATTGTACTATATGCCAGTATTCTACCATCATGATTACTGTAGCTTTATAGTAATTCTTAAAATCAGGTGGTTAGAGTTCAACTTTGTTCTTTTCTGTAATTGTTTTGACTATTACATACCCTTGGCATTTTCATATACATTTTTGAGTCAGCTTGTTATTTTATATTAAAAAACTGCCATAATTTTGGTCAAGATTGCAGATTGCTTTGGGAAGACTACATGTCTTTACAGTATTGAGACCTCCAATTCATGAACATGTAGTATCTCTGTATTTACTTATTTGCTCCTTAGCTTCTCTTGATAGTATTTGTAATTATTTTAATGTAGATGTTTTGAATGTCTTTATTAAATTTATATTGATGCTGATTTTAAGAGTATTTTAAAATTTCATTTTCTAATTTTTTTTTGTCAAACCATGTAAAAAAATGGCAAGACAAGTGATGAAAGTTAACACCAAAAATGGGCAAACTAACATTGGGTGCTTCTGCTAATGCTCTGAAAAGGATACAACATCATTTATACTTCATACATAACACAATCCATAATTTGTATTAAGTTATGATGATTTGCCAACCAAATTCAAACTGAACATTCTAAAAAACAATGAGTCCACATCGTTAAGGAATGTCAATGTCAGGAAAGACAAGAAAGGCTGAGGAAGTCACTCAGTCATCCATTTAAAGGAGACTAAAGAGACAGGACAACAAACTGCAATGTACGATACTGGTTTAAATCCTGAATTGTTAAAAACTAATTAGCTAAAGAGCAATATAGTGACAATTGTCAAAATTTGAAGGGTTTATTAGATAACAGTATTGTATCAATGTAAAACTTTCTGAATTTGATAATTAAGCTGTGGTTACATGAGTGGATTTTCTCATCACTCGTGGATCAAACATTGAAGTATTTAAGGATGAAGGGTCATGATCTGTGCATATAATTTTCAAGTGTCTCAGCAAAATAAGTAAATAGACATAAAAGAGCAATGTGTATATGTCACACAGAAAATGTAGACAGAGATAAAGCCAATGTGGCAACTTGCAAACAATAGCTGAGTCTATATTATGGTAATATGAGAGTTCGTTGTAATATTTTTGCAACTTCTCCGTAGGTCTGAATATTTTTCAAAATAAAAATTTTTATTAAAAGTGATCATATGATCCCTTTAGAGTCAGACATATGGATCTTTCCTGTAATTTTAAAAGAATAATATTAATCTGGGTGCCATGTGAAAGACAGTCATACATTTTGCTTTCCAGCTGCCAAAGCTTTCTGCCATGTCCAGCTAAAATTTTGCTTTGTTTGGAGAACACTTTCCTTGGAATAAGAAGTTGAGAAAGAATGCAGGGTAAGGGACAAAGAGAAATCACTCCTAAACCAAGAATATATGCTGCTCTTTTCTGTGAATACATTAAGGTTAAATTGAAAATAATGCTGATTTGAAAGCCTGTGTGTGTTTGTTCCCTCCTAGTTCATTAAGAGGGGGGGATGTTCCATTTCCACATACAAATCAATGTATTTATTCAGGTGTTTCTTTATTCCATGAACTTTCATTTAGCAAATATAAAAGTGAATGAGACTCCACAGATGGACAGGAAAATAAAGTGTGGAAGGTATAATTCCCTATACTTCCATTTATTGTGCTCACATTCTCTGGGTAATGTTTCATCATGGGCAATGACCTCAACAACCAACAGTATTTTTAAAAAGACAGTTAGTTGAATCTGGAAGGAAAGAAGGACTTTTATAATTAGTGTTATTCATAGTTGGTTTTTGTTGTTATTGTTGTTTTTCCTTTATGGATTGTGGCACTGCAAAAGCTAAATTTGTTTACAAACCCAATTTTCCCACTAAAAATGACTTCCTTTATGTTTGTATTGGAACTGGAAAAATACCAACAATATGAGAATACCAGTTGTATCAGTTTTGCTTAACTTTCCTCTGAAAAACAATGTCTTACTCCTTAATTTTGATTTTTTTTATAACTACATCTTTCCCTTTAAATTTGGAAATATCAACTTCCACTTAAACTCATGAGAACTAATAAGTTTAGTGTGTACTGCAAATCTGAATGAATTAATTATTTTTTAAATTGTTTTTATTAGAATGTTAATATCTCTCTCTTTTAATGCTATCTGTCCCAACTTCTCTGGGGTTGTTCCTCCTACTTAATACATATCCTTTAGGCAACAAATTGTACACACAAAGGAAGGCTAATTTTATCACAGGATTACAAACAGACTAACACATATGACTAAGGCCTGACAGAGAAGCTGGAAAAAAGATGGTTGGTCACACACCCTGTACACACCTATGCTTTAACAGATTCCAAGATAAAGATCCTTCATAGGACCTCTGAGAGTCAGAGGTACCTTATAAAGGACTGTTGGCATTCAACAATGAACTCAGTCTCTTTACTTTTAGTCCATTCTGCTCTCATGACTCACTGTGGTTCACAAAGTGGCTGATGTTAAATCCTTTACTAAGAACCTTCAACATGGTATTTATAGAAAGATTCATTTGTAGCCTTATTTCAAAGAGGTCAGCAGGTGCAATATATTCTTTGGAGGAATTCTGACTCATTTCTCCAGATCGCAAGATACTGTCTTTGTCTACACAGTAAGCATTTTAGGCATCACAAGAATGAGTTGCTACACTTTTAAACTCACTACTTTCAGACAGCTACAAAATGTTCATGAAAAGTCTGCATTATAAAATGGCATATAGTTTGAAAACCTGATACACAGAGCCAGATACAGGTTGTATCTAGAGTGTTCATACATCATCCAGTTTGTCTGGACAGTTCTGGATTTTTCATGTTCCCCTGGTATAATTATTGATAGCTTCCCCTTTTATTTTAAAAAGAATCCTGCTTTGGGTAATAAATTATATGGTCACCTTAGCTATACTTGGGCATTTATATCCATATATTTTATTCAAAACAATAGATTTCAATTAATTCTACATCTTTGTGCTAAATATTTCTTGCTTCCCACTAAGTCCTAAGGGGAGGAGGGGTGGACTGAGCTTATACCTCATTGTGACCTGAACTTTCTCTTTCAAAACACACAGGTTTCTGGAATACCATTACTGGAATTGGTTGCGATATAGCTGAAAGGCATCTGGGCACAGAGTCCAAGTTGCCTAGACTGCTGACATTTTCAGGGCAACTACACCTAAAACGAGTTTCAGCATTTCAAATAGGTCTAAGAATAAATTATGCAGATTTGAGACCATAATCTCCAAGATAAAATCTCTGGGATTTCACATTTTTAAATTTTTAAGAAATACTGCTGATTTCTTCTTTTACCTACTGACATCAAAATTCGGTTCACATTTTTTATTCAGCCACCCATGCAGCTCTAATTTTCTTTTTGAGCACAAGAGTATATCAACTTAATACGTATTTTTAACCCAATTCCTTTTCACACTTTTTTTTGTCCTGTTCATATTATTTTATTTGTTAACAATCATATTACACTAACTGGCTACCACCAGGAGCAGTTGTAATTGCTTTTACAAATACGGACACATTTAGTCTTTGCAAAACCTGTAAGATAGATTCTATTATTACCAGAGTCTCCACTCACTAATGATGAATCTGAGGAGAGGGTAGTTAGGTAACTTGCAGAAGATCATACAATGTATACGTTCACTATTTAGACCTAGGCAACCTGACTCCAGAATCCATGATCTTAGCCACTATACTGTGTTCCCTCTTTATCATCCTTTTCAAATAAGCAAGAGGTGACTTCTACTTTATTGAAGAAGTAATTGGCAGATCCAATGGTTAAGAGAGTTTGTCTCATGTTTTAATGAATTGATTTATTTAAAGAGATTATTTGTTGAGTAGCTACTTTTTGCAAGGCACTGAATTAGGCAGTGGGGAAAGAGGTGAATTTATTTCTAAAACACCAGAGGCAGGCGCTTGTGTAACTGCATTTAAGAAAAGAAGATCAGAATCCTCCAAATTTAAAACATTTACATGCCTCAAATCAAAAAACAATTCATACTTTTCTGCCAAGATAGGTCTTGACTCTACAGATGTGTACACTGTGGGTGTCAGGGCCAACACGTGGACAGAAGGCATGCGCAGAGGTGTCCTGGAGTTCTGAGGACATAGGCTCTGAAAGAAGACAACCTGCACTGAAACTGCAGCTGTGTTATATACTATTTGTGCAGCCTTGGGAAGTTTATGGACTTTATCTTTTCAATCTGTAAAATGGGAACACCTACTTCATAGGAAATTATGAGGATTAGAGAAAAATGAAATTTTTAGAAGAGTACTAGCACATTTGGAAATGTTCAATAAATGATAGTTAATATTATTTAAAGGGCTCCAATCACACGGCATTATTCAGCATTGCCACAGATGGATAATTTCACAAGGCCAGTCTTAACTCAATAGCAAGATATTAGTGTGCATGTATGTAAACAGTCTAAAATCAACAAAAAGAGCACCAATCCAGGATCTAATTTTTCACTGAAGTTATGCTTAAACTAGTTGTGAAGATGGGCAAAGGGTAATTATTTCAATTCTGGAATAATGGGATTAGTAGGAAGGAGGCCTGGTTAAAATATTATAATGTCATTACTTAAAACATTTTTTCCTAATTTTGTTAGTGTATGTTTCTTGGAATTTTTAACATAAGTTAGCACATATAACTTCTGCTGGAATGAAAATGAAATCTCTGGAATTTCTTTTGTTTGTCTTCTCCGGGTAAATCAACATGCAGCTAATGTAGTTAAAAGGTATGGCTTCATCTTTGTTTTTTATATTTTAATTTTTAAATTCTATAATCTCAGATATTCTAACTCAAATCTCTAAGTCTTCTCTTCTGGAAAAAGTTTAACAATTTTTTTAAATGCCATATGAGAAGTATTTATGAAAATACTCTTGCCTATTCTTTTACACTCCAGATTAAGTGTCATTACCTGAGCTGTAGCTCAACCAAATATTTATCTTTATTTTCTTTTATTGAAGAAATTAAGAATGATAGTATAAAACTTACTTGGAAAAGATTTAGAGAACATAATCAGTATCCATTACACTTTAAAAAAATTAGATTAATAACATAAAGTATTAATTCTTTTACATGAGCTATTCTCCGGAGGGAAACTGATCACTGAAGTTATTGGCATCCTCGAAGGAGTGAATAATTAAAACAAAATGTTGTGCAACTCACACTGTCCTCACATTGTTGTGAATATATTTAAAATAAAGAATGTTGGTGGGTATGAAATTTCAGTAGGCCACCCTCTACTCACTCTGGAAACACGAACTGCAAAGAAACAAGTCCTGCAATTGTAGAGTGAGAACTGAGTAGAAGCCAGCTAACAGGACAGTCAAGGCTGTGCATAATTAGTGGCATTTTTGTGTAGTCCTTCATTCAGGGGGCAAATTCAGAGAAGAGCAATCTGGGATCCATAAATCCTACTGAGCTTTGGTTAAGTGACATTCATTATAAAGAACACCTAGAGGGAAGACCCAAGAATTGAGTCACAGCTAGAAAGATCAGATTACCTGAGCTCTGCATATCTTGGTTAAGTAAGGCAGCCTAGGAAGAAAATGCTCTTTGTCTGCAGTCATTTTGGTAGTGTTATATTGGATAAAATTACAGGCTCATCCTCTACTATGTTGAGTTTCTGTCGTTTGTATATTTCTCACATATTAGTGTGTATTTTGAGCATTTAATGTCATTTATGGTTTATAAGTACATTTCATTTCTGTTACATGGTATCTCTACTGAATGTTTATCATTATGAGTTCACTACCTTTCGTATCTCTCACTTTGAATCTAACCAAACCGTAAATATTTAAATATGTGTAGCTATATGTGTATATATTCGATGCAAACTACCAAATAAAAACTCTTCAATAATCAAGATTTTCATTGTTGTTTACATAGATAATACAAAATACCGAAAATAACTTCAAATGCAATTATTCCAAATAGAAAGGACAAAATATTCACAGAATGCTGCTAAGTAGTCAATTAATTAGTACTAATTTCTGAATCTGAGGCTTGGAAAGCAGTTGGCAAGTTACTGAAATGAAAATGTCAATGTGAAGAGCCATTTTTGGAAAAGTGACCGTGGTGTGGGATGAGGGGTCTAGTCTGCACAACCAGCTACTCGGAGAGAATTCTATCACTCCCTAGGTTTGGCAAAACCGAGGACTATTTTCTTTAAAATAAGAAAATAATTTGCCTCAAATATTTTCTACATATGTTTTTTAATGAAGATTGCAGGTTAAATTCAGTGATGAAACAATAAGATACACTTTTTATTGGGTCAACAAAAATTTAAAAGAATGCTCTTTACTATGCACAGTAAATGTGCAATTAGGTGCATCATCTTTGAAGTAGAATTTGACAAGAGGTACCAAAAGTCTTTAAGATACACATACTGTTTTACCCAGCACTTATACACTGAGGAAAATAATAGCACAAGTGTGCAAGAGAGCCTCTTTGTATGTGTTTACAATTGTGAAGTCGATAATAATAAAGTATTGTTGGTAATACTTTACTTCCTTTAATATAATACTTTGTAAATATTCAAGTAATTTATGGACTGTTCATGTGTTAAATGTTATACAATCATTAATTTCTGAGTGAAGAAAACAGGCTACAGTTTGGTATAGATACTGCTGTCCTGGCCTTATCAAAGAAAACAAAAAGAGTGTGTGTGTGTGTGTGTGTGTGTGTGTGTAGAAGATACACTTATTTCTTAGGTGCAAGATTATAGGTCTTTTTTTTTCTATTTGTTCTCCATATTTTCTAATTTTTTGACAGTAGAGTTAAATCACTATAAGAGAGAGCAGAGATATGAAGTCCTTGTTGAGGTGGTGAAATCCTGTTTCGGGGATGTGACTGATGAAGTGTCTGCTGATACCAAACAGGCCTTACCATCTCAACTTATGACTCTGGGTTTGGGGAAAAGAATGAAATGTGTTGGGAAACCAATGTAAGTATGAGGCTGTTTTCAGTGTTCAGAGAAAGACTGAAGAAAAAGACATCAGAACAATGGCAAAGATTTGTAAGTATTTTACTCTGCATATTCAACTAAGGATATTCAAGGAGGGCTGGGATTGTTTCAAATGGTCATATATTGTTATAAGAACATGTAGACATATTCTTTCTTTTATTGACCTGAAGATGCCCCTATCAGAATCAGCTGACTAGGTAGGCATTAAAGATCTATCCGGACTGTCCTGACCCTTTACCTCTCTGCTTCTAGGCGAACTAGACAGAAGGGTGATTAGTTGTTATGTCTTTTTAGGAAGAGTTACAGATTAAGTATTAGAATAAGTTGCTTCATAATATATAAACCACATGGCAGCAAGTTATTAAGTTAGCTAATAAACAATGTAGTTTTGTCAATTTTTACAATTCTCACATCTAGTAAGATGACTGGCACAGGATGCTGAATGAATGAGACTTCTCTAAAATGTGCCACCTGACCTTTTCATTGGTAAATGGGTGCATCCCTGGGTTCTTTTAAATTTATTTTTTGCACTCCATTTCCTCTTTTTTTTTTTTTTAATAAGTGCCTTAACGAAAAAGCTCTTCAAATAGTTCACCACTGAGTGGAAGAGACAGACACAGAAACAAATTATTACAAGATAATTTCATAAGAGTTCTAATGGAGATAAGGAAAAAAATGTTAGAAAATGTGGACAAGGTTGCCTGAAGGATTTAGAGAAGACCAGGCACAGGAGAGGATGGTGGCCTCTGGGCAGAGCTCAGAAGCACAAGATAGTAGGGTGTGTAGCAGAAACGGAGACTGACATTTGGAACCAAGATGAAGAAAATTAAAGGTGTTTTAAATAAACCAGAGACTCTCCACACCAGTAAATGTATGATTTCCCTTTTAAATACTAGTGGTGAATTTTGCCAAATCACATAATTTTGCCAGGAAACAAAACTTTGTTGTGGGAAGAAGACGATAAGAACACAATAGAGCTTCCACAATTGAATCACACTACCATACGAATTTTCTTACAAGCTTCTTAGATAAGAACTAGATAAATAGTAGTTGAGGATCCCTTAACTAAAAATGTCCCCCAAATCTAAGTTGACCATATAATTTACGGTCCCAAGTGAGGACACTTTTAAGAGGAAAAAAAGAGTACCATTAATAATTATGCAAAGATTATAGGCATATACCAGCTATCCTCATTCTTCTGCAACTGACCATCCTACCAGACAGAGACCCCTTTTGAATGATACAGTCCTGTTTAAAACACAAAACACCTAGGATAAAGCTTGCTTCATTCACCTTTTGGTGTGAATTAAATCAATCAGATTCACACCTCAGATAATCAGTTAGAAACCATAATTAAGAAGCACAATTAGGACATATAATATGGAGTAAGCTAAGGTTTAAAAAGTGTAGCATTTAGAGGCAATAAAGTAGAGGCAAGCATAGACAAATTTAGATTTTAAACTGATTTCCATTCTGGTCTGTGATCATCAGTACTTAATTTCTCTGAATGTCAATTTAACCTGTAAAATGGGGTAATATCCTTTCCCCAAAGCTGTCATGAAAATCAGAAAAAGTAATGTATATAGAAAGCCAGTCACAAGATTGGAACTCAATTAACATTAGTCCTTTGGGAGAAGAGGAATAGGGTGGAGGGCTATGGTCTATGAACTACAACCACGGGACTTAAAACCTGGAGAGCACATCTGTGTGTATAAAGGACCTAAATAAATAATGTAGTTCAAGATTAGCTGATTAACACTATTAAAGAAAATGGATGGTGCATATAATCAGAAGAAATTTCAACTAATTTAGCTAAGGGAAGTACGTGGGAACCTGATGAAAAATTATTTATATAACATATAATGTTGCATAGCTCTAATATTGATTTTATTGAATTGATGTGATCTTAGTATATTAAAAATCCTAAGGATTATGATTTCAATATATGATCTAACACAAATGGATTTTTATTTTTTTAATATAAATCCTTATTTAGTTTGTCTTAGATTTTATTCTTTACTTGATCTTTGAGATATTGGTTATGAAACCACCATTAATTTTATACTTTAATTTTTGTCATCACACCAATCAGCTTGGGTCATGAGTACAGATTTCACTGATTAGAATTAAGAATGGGGTTTTTGAACATAAAGGTCAAAAGTCAGCATGAGAAGTAACAGCCATTCTGAGTTGTCTTGAACCCATGTTGTTATTACATGTTTCTCAAAACCATTATTTCAAACAACATGAAAGAATCAATGTCCTATCAAAACAAATAAACCGACAAATAGAAGCACTCCCAATGATCCTTAGGAAAGAAGACAAAACGGAACAGAACAGGAAGAAAAAAACCTCAATAAAGTCAGCCATGGTGACAGTCCACCTTCTATCACAACGTCATCTGACTGGTCACCCAGAGGAAAAAGCAGGTAAACAAGAGCAGCCTCGCCGGGGCAGCCTCGCCAGACGCCGCCTGGAACAATCTATAGTTTCGGGGAGCTCACGGACAGAGCTGACCCAGGGTGAACTGCATGAGTCGTTCTCTCTCACTCCTCTCCAGTCCTCACACATCAAGCACCAGCCCAGGTTGTCTGACCCATTTTCAAAATAAAAAGTAGCGTGAGACCATCTGTGAAACAGTGGAAACCACGAAAAGGAGAGTTTGTTCACACGCAGACCTACTTTAAGGGAGGGAAGGGCACAGGGGATAGTCTCAATCACCACTTTGGACTGCCCACAGAAAGACTACTTTGGGTTTTTGTTTTTGTTTTTGTCCTTAAGACTTTATCTATTTGAGAGAGAGAGCGTGCACGAGAGAGAGTGAAAAAGAGAGAGTATGAGCGGACAGGGGAGGCAGAGAGAGAAGCAGACTCCGCACCTACCAGGGAGCCCGATGCGGGGCTCGGTCCCAGGACCCCAAGATCATGACCTGAGCCGAAGGCAGAAGCTTAACCAACTGAACCACCCAGGCTCCCCTACTTTGGTTTTTTTAACTAGATATTTCATATAAATTAAAGGACTAAGAGAAAGATATGGAATGTTCAGTCGTAGCTATAGGAGCCTAGTACTTGGATTTCTCTTAACCCGCCTGTGACAAGTGGCAATTTCACCTTAACTGTTCAGTAATGGGACAAATTTCCTCACTATGGTGATTAATGTCTTACTGCTGCCTGACTCTATTGTTTCTCAGTAGTTTAGCACTTTTGCTAAATGCATATAGTGCAGTAAAGAGAAAGAAGACATTCATTTGATGATCATAATTAATACTAATTTTATTATTATTAATAAACTAACTTTATTATTTTTGATTTAACACTCTCATTATTGAGTGGCCCTGAGAGCAAGCTTCACCGTCAATTAAGAATTTTCAAGAAAACATAAAAATAAAATGTTATACTAGATATAAAATGCCAACACTGTGCAACTTATGTCGCCAGTAGAGTGTGTCAAAAGCAGTGATAAATTCAAGTCAGAAAAGAACAGGAGAGAACTTTGGGTTTGGCTATTACAAAGAGATTGTCAGCGACACTAGCGAGAATCATTCTGATGCAGTGGTGAGCGAGTGACACTCGGGTAACTGGTTAATAATTTCTGGTTAATAGCTTCTCTCTAATGCTTTATTAAATATTTTCTAGCTATTTGCATAGTCATAGGCTATGAAGATGATTTAGTCCTTAGCTTCTAAGCAAAGAAATACAGTCATCGATAAAATTCAGGTGAAAACTGTTTTTTTTTAAGATTTTATTTATTTATTTGACAGAGAGAGAGACAGCAAGAGAGGGAACACAAGCAGGGGGAGTGGGAGAGGGAGAAGCAGGCCTCCCACCGAGCAGGGAGCCCGATGTGGGGCTCGATCCCAGGACCCTGGGACCATGACCTGAGCCGAAGGCAGACGCTTAACAACTGAGCCACCCAGGCGCTCTTGAAAACTGTTCCTAAGAACATTTTAGAAAGTAAGAAAAATCAAAACATCACATACTCCCTATAGCTCATTTTTGTCAAGATCTCCTAATCTCAATCTTTTTGCTTCCCCAGAGCTATGGTGCCATTTCTCATCTTCTCTTCATTCTGTGTGAATGCTACTTAAGCACATACTTCATACCAGGTACTCTTCCGTATATTCTGGACACAGAAATTAATAAGACTTGGGGCGCCTGGATGGCTCAGTCGTTAAGCAGCTGCCTTCGGCTCAGGTCATGATCCCAGGGTCCTGGGATCGAGCCCCACATCAGGCTCCCTGCTCAGCCGGGAGCCTGTTTCTCCCTCTCCCTCTGCTTGACGCTCTGCCTACTTGTGCTTTCTCTCTCTCAGTGTCAAATAAATAAAATCTTAAAAAAAAAGAAATTAATAAGACTCAATATTTTCTTTGAATGAACTTTAAAAAACAGATAAAGTTAACTACAATAATGTGTAATGATATGTAGCACATTTCAGGTGCTACACTGGAGGTTAGAACCAAGTGTTGTTACGACACAGAGGAATGTTAAGTTAATATTCTGGAGCAGGTGGTGGCAGCATCAGGAAAGACTTCACAGAGAAGTCTTTTGAGTCTTTTGATCTGTCTTTGGAAGGATGATAATGGTTTCTTTAGGGTGAGAAGCTGAGGGAAAGGCAATCCATTCAATGAGGCTTTCCACTGTTTATTACAGATGAAAGAAAATTTCTGAAGGTTGAGCAAAGCCTCAGTAACATAAAAGAGCAGGGCTTATTTGAGAAACTCAGAGCAGTCAAAGATTATTGAAACATAAGATATGTAAGAGAAATGGAGTTGGCAAGATATTCAACTAATTGATATATATTGAGTATATATTATGGGCAAGAGACCAAGTTAGAAATAATGCTATGTATTTTGTTGTATACAACACATCCAATCAGGCTAACAAAGTGGATGTTATTCTCCAAGGATCTTTCAAGAAAGTAACTGAGGGGCAAGGAAGGTAAACTTGGTCAGACCTGTGAATTCAGCTGGTTCCTCTAAACATATCCTACTTAAAAACCCAAGCAAATTCAACTCTGAAGGGGATGAAGCATCCTATTAAAGAGTCTAGAACTATATCCTGAGAGTCTTAATGAGTTAAGATAGGGTTTTTAAGTCAATGTATATCACAAGTGCACTGAGCAGCAAATATGGCAAAGTTGTTAAGGGCTCAGGCGTCACCACTTACAAGCTATGTGATTCGGTGAATTCACTTCTCAGGGTCTCAATGCTTTTTCTCATAAAATGGTGTACTCATTATTTAATATATGAAACTCATTTACGGTGATGCTTGGCTCCAGTAAGTCACCAGTGTATGTGATTCTTGTTTCAGAAATAGCTCTCTGATGGCATTGTAGAGAATGGACTGCAAAGGGAGGAAAACTTCAATCCTCAATATTCTCAAAGAAGAATGAAAAGGGCTTCGACTAGGGCACTTGGTAGTGATGGAAAAGTAAAGGTCACATTGGGAGATATTTCAGATGTAAATATTAAAAGGAATTGGTGACCAGTTGGGTTTAGGGAGGAGAGGGAGGAAAAAACAAAACAGAAAATGACCCGACCCCGAGGTTTCTAGTTTATATGGCCAGATGAATATTGATGTCTTAACATTTCATACTTCAACGGCTCCTTTCCTGTGAATTAATTATCTTAGGACTCTTCTAGCTGCTGACTGCCAGTAATTGATTTAGTGACTATTTGTAGTGAAAAAATAAAAATAAAAACAATGTTGAAAGCCATTAGAAGCCAGAGAAGTCAGTTCCTCCCACGAAGCCTAGCCTATCCCTATCGCCCTAAACTGACCCTGCTCTCAAGTCCCTTGGGTGTGAAAATAACCGAGCAGTTATCTCTGAAGCCTGCAGACAACATGGCTTCTTTTTAGCACCAGAGCTGCAAGAGGTATGGTGCTGGTGGGTGGTAAACAGGGGACGGATGAGCATAGCCCAACTACAGTTTTGGGACATTTTGTTTTCATTTGGGATAATAGTAAAATAAAGTTTTCAAATTGTGAAGAAAATGTTTCTAGAGAATTCTTAGTTTCTCAATAAACACAGTGATCAAATTTAAGAGTATATAATATCCAGAGTCCCTGAGATGTTACAAAGTTTAGGTATATGAAAGA
Organism: Callorhinus ursinus; assembly: GCF_003265705.2. Classification (NCBI taxonomy): domain Eukaryota; kingdom Metazoa; phylum Chordata; class Mammalia; order Carnivora; family Otariidae; genus Callorhinus; species Callorhinus ursinus. The sequence goes on along the minus strand of NW_027397064.1, from coordinate 66,615,422 downwards.
CAATATTTTAAGATTACTGTTACTGTACTCTGGTGGATGAAACATGACAATGTATAAACAAAAAGTTAAAATGAACACCAAAATAAATTCTAGGCAAGATACTCCCTGAAAATTTTTCTTATTGCTTGAATTACACATACATATAATATATTTCCATTCTTCTCTAAAAACCAGCGTCTGTATCTCTACTACACATTTCAGAAATTATGAAGGTCAAATATTTTACACGTCATATAACTTATATAGAATTATTATAAGATTTATTTTTGAACTATAAAGTTTTAAGTAAACTACATTGCTTCTTTAATAAGTTAGTTATTACATATAAATGATAAAAGGAGACAGGAAATACACAAACATAAGTTTATTTTACAGTGGGAAGATAGAGTGGTCATTAATCCTAAATTCTGTTCTCTGTTTATATAAAAGCTTCTTCATTTCATAGTCTATTTTTTTCCTTTAAAAACAATTTCATGAAAACATCTTGGGGTTTAGAAGATAGAAGTAAACCTCAGTCACTCCATAATACAAATATTCTGAAAGCAGAAATGAGTTTGTGTCCTCTTCTGCATCTCCTCCAATAGGATGTTCCTCTAGTGCCTAAAACATTACCTTAAAGAGAGGTGGTGGCACTCGGTATACACCTTCACCTCTACTTCCAACAATGCAACACTTTCTATCAGTTCTTTCCAAAAAACTCTCAGAGATGGTAGATTTAATGTTTTCAAACCAAAACCTCTTTTGAGTTTAGCTGACTCAAACACTGCCTCTGGAACTTTGTCCCAGCATGACTGGTACCCTGTCTGGATCTGGGCCCTGTCTGGATCAAGAAAGGACTTCCCTCGGCCTCCTCTCATCCTTTAGTTCTTTGAAAGCAAGGCAAAGATAGGGACATTCCTGATTTGTTAACGAAATTGCCACTGTACCATGGCTGAGAGCATAATGGCAAAAATATAGGAATGCTCCTACCTCTAAAAATAAAGCATTGTATATGTCCTGTTTTCCTACTGAGTTAAGACCTTTATTTCTTTTGGGGAAACTTACTTTGATTTTCCAAATGTTTAGAGTTGCTTGGTAATTTAAGATAAAAATCACATTGTCTACATATGCCTGAAGTGGATAAGCACTTCACCAGCTAGCTCTATTCCAGTGACACACTCCAAACCTGACAAGCAATAAACTGAAAGGTGACCAACTTCTCTGTTTCCTTAGTATTAGCATCACCTTCAAACTACGATCTAGTTTAATAACTGAAGTGTTTGTTATTCCTCAATCCAATCGAAAGCTAAAAAAAAAAAAAAAAGGTTATTTTCTCAGTAAGCTCTATGCCCAATATGGGGCTTGAACTCACAACCCCAAGACCAAGAGCCACATGCTCTACTGACTGAGCCAGCCAGGCACCCCTAAAAGGTTGTGCTTAAAGTGAATGTATTATATTATTAAAATACATACCCATCCTTGTATAAAGCTCAGTGTAATTATAGTTTTGTATAATTAGAGCTTTATGTCAAAAGATTTACAGCTTTATCACCTCAAGCAGTATTTCACAGCTGCCAAGAATGATTTATGAAATAATGACTTAAACTGTAAAATAGAATCCTCAAAGGAAGGGCTGTCAAATATTCCTACTGCAAATAACTAGGTTTTTAAAAATTGATATTCTGGTAAACAGCAAGTTCAACTGTACCTGGTAAAATCACATAAAGTAGGATGGTAGGAAGTGTTGCCTCCTAAGAGTGATCATGTAGCTCATCTATGTGAACTCATTACATAAATCATGGGTTTAAACATAAAGCCTCTGGCCATAATACCATGCTCATGTATTTGCTACACCAGTATGAGTGAATGGAAAAAGTGGAAACAATATCTCAACTTCTTGTTAAGTTGCTCATTGTGCTTATTACATTCTTATCTGTACTCCTATAAAGTGCTAAATAGAGAATAAATAAAGGAAGCATTTACTGTACATACTTAAGAAACCAAGAAACTCCCAAAAGTAAATGACCCCAATAATAAAGAATTAAGGAAACTGAGAAACAAACCAATACAAAATGTTGGCGATTTTATCCCTTCCTGCTTTTATAAATAGAGAGTGGTTGGCAGGTCTCTAAGAGGCAAGACTATCAAAGCATTTGAACTTCACAAGCTCTGACTGAATTTGCAGTTGCCATGTGAATAAAACCAATGCACTTTGAAGATTCTATTCAAGGCATCTGAACTAGTCTCAAAAACACAGGTTGATTACATTCAAAGCAAATAAGTCTGACTGTGTCTTTGCAATCTAAAAAGGTCATAAAATAAATCTTTCTCTTTGGAAAAAAAAAAAAAAGCTTGGCCCATCACCCCATCATCTCATGTATCCCATATTAATAAAAGTGAAATAGGCAGCATTTGTCGTTAGCTCTAAAGATTACCAAGTCCTTGTGGACTGAGTCAAATCTGAAAATAAAGCCAACAGAATCAAAACCATCACCAAAAGCTGATATTTATATACCTAAACAAGTTTTCAAGTAAATCCTCGTCTAAAACAAGAAGGTTTTAATTCATATAACAAAGTGCATCCCTCAGGTAGAAAGATTTGCATTAATCAATGTACCAGCATCTTCACTGTAGAAACTTTTACATTCACGTTTGTGATTCCACATTTACCTGCCTTTCTTAGGTGTTTTGAGATCACTTTACACACTCACATTGCACAAGTCACACAAGGTTTTGAAATAACATCACTCCACTTGCAGTATAATAAATAACAACTTTCATTTCAGAATATTGTCTGAAAAATATGGTGAGTATCTAAGGGATCCTAACAGTCCAGATTCATTTTAAACTTAAATTCTGTAAGTTAAAAAAAAATCTTTAAATGTCCCAAGAAACATAATGACCAAATGTGGACCATTATGCCCTGTATAACTACAATGTAAACTGTGTCAACATCGTGATAAGTATTCAGATGGGGAAAAAATGTCAGACATTCAAATTATTCCAAAGCCCGAATTGTTGGCATCAGATACACACACAAAAAAGATGAGTTGCATTTGGGTAGTGAGAGCCTTAGTCCAAGAAATGCTTTCAAGACAACAGAGCAATTAGGCTATTTCTAGCAAGCCAACACTACTGATTGAAAAGTGGTGTGTGTGGGGTGGGGGGGGCAGGATAAGAAAAACTTTAAAAACAATCTCTATGTTGGCTGATAATGATATAATTGTTTTTATTCCAGATTACTCCAAAGTTATACAAACCTGTTTTTCTAATCACAGTTTGCCACATATACTCATTCAAGTCGATGTTAAGGAAAATTTAGTAATTAAGAATTACATTTTCTATCATAAAATATTTAATTGTAAGAAAATAAGAGGAAGAGTTAAGCCTTTTCCGTGCTAGAATTTCTGTTGTGTATTTTATCAAATGATGAATCAGTATATGATATAAGCTATAACACATCACTCATTTTCTCATTTGCAAGACTTAAGGTTTCCTGAAAAGCTGACTAGATATCCCTCTGCCTCACTGATTGGCCAATGGCAAAAAAAATGACCAGGCAACATCGATAAAACTAACTGCAACATGCGTTTTTAACTGATGTATCTTTAAGCACTAAATTGTCAAATATCAGTAAGTGTGCACATTTGAGAATATGTATTCTTTTAAATGGGTACATGTGAATATTCATACATGTGAGTTAATATACAACAATGGTATATTTAATGAGTGTATGTCTATTAAATGAGTATTTTTTGAGAACTATCAGAAGTCTAACATATTATGTTCCCATAGTAAGCCTGAAAGGAGGAGGAGTGCCCTTGAAGTCGAAGCATGACCTCAGGTTTGAGACGCCGGTTGTGTTGCAGCTGAAAAATGAGTACAAACAACTCCCCAGAATCATAGTTCCTTTTGTCCGTTTCTTATTTTAGGACAATTCTTGAATACATGAACAGCTTTTATTATCTGAATATACGTAAGCTTACCAGACCAATTTTTGAAGTTCTTCTATATCACCCTTAATATTGTATAAAAAGGAGCAAAAGAAACAAGAGGTGTAGCAAATAAAGCTTTTAAAGCTTTTATCAAATAAAGCTGCAAAGCCAAGAAACATTTATAACCGCAGGAGTTTCAGTTGCAAATACACAGTTTTCAACAAGAGTTTCTCTGTGAAATATTTTCAAGTTCAAGCAAATAAAACTCTATATTTCTCTCCTACCAAATCCATATCAATGCAATCAGTAAATCACTGGCCTTTATATTATTCCCTAGAAAGGGAGGAGAGTAGACTGATTTGTGGCACTTTGTCCTCAGTGATAGTAAGTTACGACACTTTTGAAGAGTACAGAGTACCCTTATTCAAAGAAGAAATTGTTCCTACTAGTCCACTAATGATACTATCCATATTTCTGGAATCCTAAAATATATAAAATATATAAGTAAAAATATCTACAACTGAATAGTCAGAGCTTCTCTGCATATGAACTTTTAGTAATCGGTTGTCAAAATTTCAACTCAATGGAATCAAATAAAAGGAATTCTAAATAGATGAACTTTACCATTTTTGTGATAGTAGGTGACCTCCACTTTCCTCTCCTCTGACCCCAGCAATGCCTGGGCAATTTGGGCAATATCATGCCTCTTGGTCTCAGGCCCATGGAGAAAGTCACAGGTGCACGGCTTTTGCATGACATCTGGCCTGGAGAAACCAGTCATCTCACAGAACCCATCATTGCAGTAGATGATGGCACAGTTTTGCACTCTGGCATTTGCAATGATAAATTTTTTATCTGTAATAAAAAGATAGTAAGGCATCTTTTAGAGAGCTTCCACAAGATTTTCATAAACACTGGAGCAAATTGTTGCATAATAGGATATCTGAAATGCAGGTGCTTCCCAAATTGCTAACTGCCCAGGGTTTTATTTTTATTATTATTATTTTTTAAAGATTTTATTTATTTGTTTGACAGAGAGAGAAAGACAGCAAGAAAGGGAACACAAGCAGGGGGAGTGGGAGAGGGAGAAGCAGGCTCCCTGCTGAGCAGGGAGCCTGATGCAATGCGGGACTCGATCCCAGAACCCTGGGATCATGCATGACCTGAGCCGAAGGCAGACACTTAGCGACTGAGCCACCCAGGCACCCCTGCCCAGGGCTTTAAAAGGAAAAAACCCAAAAACCTTAAATATGAAATTAATGGTCCTAGGCAGTTTTAACAGAAAAGTATTAAGGAACTACTCTTCAAATTTTGAGAATGTAATTTCCCAAATAGTCTAGTTCTCAAGCCTTGTGACTCCCAAGGGTCCTAAGGCACACTCAAACAAGCAGCTGTCCCATTGATATTTCCAGAATGCCATTTAATTGTAAGATAAATATTTTCAAAGCCAAACAGTGAAACATCCTGTAGCTGACAGATTTCTCACCTCAACCTTGGCCCTTAAAAGTACAACTTTCTCAAAGTGGCTATTATTTTTGGATTTGGCTTTTCTCTATCCCTCTAAGGCATACTACACACTCATCATGTTAAAAAACAAAACAAAACATGAAACTATTAGCAATAAAACTATCTCACGTTAATTAACAGTTCAATAATTCGAAGATTCACCTTTCATAAGACATATTTTCCAGAAGATAAAAATATTTACACATACACAATAAATATCAGGTTAACACCTTTTCACTTTTACTTTGGGAGAACCTTGAATTCTTGTGTAGTAGTAAGTATTTTAATACAAAGGGCTTATTAAGTTTTAATCATAAATTATATTTACTATTTCCATATAGAATGTGAGCAGGATATAGTAGTTTATTTTGTACACAAGGTACTATATCCTCATGTCACTAAATGCAGTGAATATAGCCAAAATAACTGCAAAATGTACAACATAACTTTGTGTTAATGTAGTTTTAAGGAAATGTTGAATATAACGTAAGGATTTAAAATTAATATATTTATATAACAATAATTCATTCCTTACAGTTAGTCCACATGAGAATGTTAAATTTCTCTGCATTCAGTTGTGGGATTTACTTACTACATTTCAATTTTCAAATTTCTTGATGGAAATTTAAGGAAATGATAAAGAGGCAGAAATATTGCTTTGAATAATGAACCATTGCACTGGGAACTAGCACGGATCAGATATTGTTTTTCCAAATTATCCTTCTTGGGATATATTTGCATTGATTCAATGCAAAGTTTAGCTTCTATGAATTAACAGCAAGCAAGCAACCCTGTCATACCACAGCTTTGCAATTTAACCAAGGTAAAAATATAGTTTGCATAGCCGTTTACATCGCTGCTACCATTTACATTCCCTTGTTCCAGTGGTATGCTCGGCTCTACTCCTGACTTTCAAAAAGTGTACAATTAAACAGCCTCAAAATATAAACCCATGTTATACTAGTACGTTCCCTTTAAGATAGTAGAAGAGTAGGACATTAAGTAGCAAGGCAGATAATGGAGCAGTGGGAGAGGAGGATCAGATTGCCTCCTATAATGGAGACCATAATCTAAAATGTAAATCAGAATTAATATCTGGGGGAGAACACTCCTGCTGCCTTCGAGCCTCCTGGCTTGGTTTCAGAGCTTGTTAACTTGCAAGAGCCCGGAGTTGCCGGCTCCTCAGCCTGTACGCGGCGAACGCCAAGTGCACCGTCAAAGCAGAAAGCGAGGGAGAGAGAAGAGAACAAATGAACTTACTTTGCCCTTCAAATTTCCGTATGATGGTCCCCAAAAATGTGTTTTGTGGTGCCACATGCCCCCTGCGAACAGGCATGTTGACCCCGGTCTTCCGAGGAGCGCTCCCCGCGAGCTCTGGAGTTCTCCCGGGATCTCTCCTCGGCTAGAGCCCAGGCCAGCGCGCAAGCCGCTCTTTGTGGCAGAGCATCCTCTTTTGAAACCAGAAATCTCTTCCCATTAGCACCACTTCGAGACACCCGCTTTCCCCAGCGGAGTCCAATCCATCCCCTTCACCTTCCGGAGGGGGCCCCCGCACCGGACTGCCGCTGGTGAGAGGGTTTGGGGGTGGGGAGAGGGAAGGAGGCGGGGTGAGGGGGGTGGCGGGGGAGGGAGGGAGGGAGCGATGGGGGTAGGGTGGGGTGGGAGGGGGGCGGGGAGTCACAAGGGCAATCGATCTGTTTCTCTTCTCCCAAACAGCGCCAATTTCCCAGAGCAAATGGGCTTAACCTGGCGGTTGCCCAGAGCTGTGAGGATGGCCGAGGGGGGATGGAAGACTCGTGCGGCTTTTGCAGGAAGGCGAGAAAGAAAAGGAGGCTGGGGGGTTGGGGGGAGTTGACGTTTCTTTCCCCGCCCTCTCCCTTACACACACACACACACACACACACACACACACACACAGGCGCGCGCGCGCACACACACACACACACACACACACACACACACACCCTTTATCCCGAGAGCTTGGGCGCCGCCACAGCTCGGATTACTCAAGCGTGCTTTAGCGGAAGCCAGCCAAGAAAATCTCCAAAACTCAGTGACAAACAGCTACTCTGGGAAGGTGATCTCCACGGCCACCAGCCACAGGGCTCCATCCCTGAGCTCCTCACGCCGCAGTAGCTAAAACACCCTTAGCTGCAAAGAAAAGACAGGTGGGAAAACAGTCCTTCAGGGAGGACTATTTATATGCTCTGGTGGCGTTCGGGAGTTTGAAGATTGAGGATGAGCCACTTAAGGGTGCAGGTTTAGCCTGAGGGTGCAGCTCGGATCCCCCGGACTCCGCGGAGGTGGGCGCCGAAGCCCTAGCTGAATTGGCACTCCAGTCCCTGCCCGGAACTGAGCCAAATCTCCCAAAGACTAAAGGCTGCTGGCGCCGCCGCTGGGCATGCCCGGTTTTATTGCTTGAAACCCTGAGGAGTGGCAACGTTGGGGGTTGATTGGGTCTCTAGGTGCTGGAGGTTGCGAGAAAGATGGGAAGGCCAGAGACTGTGGGAGCAACTGGTACAAAACAAGGAAAATGTTTGAAATAGGCGAGGCTGGGCGCATGGGGGAAGGAACAAAAGGTGGGTGGGGCTAAGAGTTACCAGCCTTGGTGTGACCTCCAATGCCACTTATCTCCTGAACACACTAGGAACACCATTCTACTTACTCTCTTTCACTATTTCTAAGAAATTATCTCGTTTGGGATGGGAAAGCGTTCAAGGAGCAGTATACAGTCCTCTTCGTTCTTGTTTCTCAGAGCCTGCCAAGGCGGGAATCCCATGTATACATACACTTCTGTCTAAATAGTCCTCCTGGAGACTTAGGAAATAAAATGTGAGAAGTCATGCCAAAAGACGGTGTTTCTAAGTTGTTTTTTTCTAGTTTTTCTTGCTTCGTTTTCCTTCATTTATGTTATCTCCTTTAACCTTTAATAGTCTCTCTCCACATCCCTTTCTCTAAATGGAATTTCCTACTGCTACCAACCTACAGAACTACTAGAACACGGACAAACCTCTTGTTTCCAGCTGCCGCTAAAAGTCCTAAGTCCTCTATTAAAACATGTAGCTGCACGAAAGAGTTGGGGGTTCTTGCAACTACTTAGCCTATTTTGCCTATGCCCTGAATTAGTCGGGTTCATATTTTCTGAGTTACAAACTCAAATCTGAAGTAAAAAAAAAAAAAATGAAGATGGAACTGAAAAGGGCTGAGAGAGAGGTTTAGTTTAGGAAGGTGAATCATGTGGATTGAAATAAATAACGAGGAAATAAACATGACTTTAACTTTATGTTGCAGAAAGCACAGCCAAGAAAAAGAATCCCCCCTAAACAAACTAAAAAAAAAAAAAAGAACAAAACAAACAAAAAAACCCGCAAATAACCCCTAACAACCAAAGCAATTCTTACTCTTTCATGTCAGAGTAATGAAAATGAGTTAGAAATGTGAGACATTGCCTGGGAATGTTGACTTTTCAGGTTAATTAGCTTTACTTAAAAAAAGAAGCAATCTATGACAACCCGTAGGCTCTTATGGTAGCTTGGGCTTTCTTGAATCTGTACAGTTCCCTCTCTCGGAACATAAAAAGGCACCCTCTTCCAATGTACAGCTTTATTTTCTTCCCTTTTGCAGTGTAAGTTGATCACTATCATTCTGTTTCCTAGCTGCAGCTGGGCTTGTGGAAAAGCTGGAGTTCCTCTCCCAGGTGTTAAACGTGCGGAGCTATCCGTGGTTCTGACTCTGACTCAGCCGTTAGGAATTGCTCGCTGCCTACATCCAGCCACACACAATAGCACAGCAAATTCAGGCAAGTGGCCCTGATATATTCACATACACTACTTGTCTTCACTAGATACCCACAGTGCTATTTGCACCTCATATATAAAACACTTTCTTTTTCTACTTAGCTTGTTAGCTAAATCCAAGCTCAAATGCATTCTTCTCAAATACATCAAGAACTCCAGAGGAAACAGGGTGCCTAGGTGGCTCAGTGAGTTGAGTGTCCAACTCTTGATCTCAGCTCAGGATCTCATGGTTGTCAGTTTAAGCTCTGCGTTGGAGCTACTTAAAAAAGGAATAACTCCATTGAAAACTAAACAAACTTCATATTGTGCAGATTGTAATTAAGGTCTCAGGTACAGTATAAAGGCATACTCAAATAACATAGTAGGTTATGGCAAGGTGACATGGCAAATTATTTCTTTTTTCAAATCACAAGTAAATTCAGTGAGTGAATATTGCTTTAAAGGGAAAGAGGCATTTCCAAATGCAGTCTGAAACAGATTTATCTGCCATATGACAAGATGTATTGACATGCAAAAGGTAACAGTGCAAACTGTTTCTAGTATGAGTTTGATACTTTCACAGTTTATTGAGTCTCAAAACCTTTGAATTCCTCCTTAAAGATGGAAAAGTGGCGCTTCAAGAGAAAAACTGGCTTTTTTGCTCCCTGATATATTATTTCTTTCTTTACAACCTTCAGAGTGGCCTCTGTTTGTTCTGAGTAATTAAACACAGGATAGTTGAAATTCCATTGTCTGTGTTCATATTAGCAATCTCTGTGGGCTTCACATTTTTCCCCACCTCATTTAGCTCTAAGATTAGTTCTATTAAGGATTAAGTGTAAGATCATAGGACATTCTATAACCTATGTATTGTAATTGATTGATCTGAGCAGAAGATTAAAGGCATCCTGTTTCTAAATTACCCCAGTAATCGTGTTCATGCATTATACATTGGTACAGTGGAGACAAGTACATCAATCTATATTCAGCCAATAATAGAATCAAACCAGAGGATGGTAATCATTGCTGCTTGCTAGCTGGAAAATTACCCCTCCCCTCATCCCCAACATCTATAAAAGTACCTTTCAGATACTGTGTTGAAGCCAGATTTTATAAGTTTTTAGTATTTGGGAATCTTTTTTGGAAGTCCAAATATTGAACAAAGCACATGAAGTCAATATTAAAATCCTATCAAATGTACAAGTTAACACTCAACACAATCTACTCACGGGCAAAGATACAGAATAGATTTCAATATATTCCTAAAACTACTTAATTGTCCCTGTTACTGTAAGATTAAGTAGTTTAGTATTTATAGTAGGTTAGAAACTTTTTAAAAGTGTTTACCACATAGTAAGTACTCCATAAATTTCATACACACAAAATTCTGTATACAGGTCCACAGAATTAATGAAGCGCTGCTTAAGAACTCTGCATTTGCAATTATTTAAGTATCATACATTAATGCTTGAATCTTTAAAGAAATAGTAGCAACCATTATGGGTTATGTAAGTGGCATTCTTATATTGACAAAGAATGAAAGTTTTTGAAATCAAATAAGCAATGTAATTTTTTCATACTTTTGGAATAATGTGGACTGTAAATCAATTAAATTAAAGTGAAGTCTTAATTTGGCAAAATCAGTTTAATAATCTCATGAGCATAATGCAACATTACAGAGGGTATTTTAATGTGGCCTCCTATGGGGGGGTCCTAGGTATTATTCTAGTAACTGGGTCACATTTAACCTTAGAAACTTCTGGCTTTACAGTTACAAGTTAGGCAAATTTTGGCTTGTATTATTATACATAGCTCTAAAATATCATAAGAGGCAGAAATTTTGAGGTCATCCATTAAAACAATGTTTCTGTACAGCATGGGATAGTAAAGGGCAGAAAAAAAACTGGGTTGTAACTTGAAATTGCCATTATAGCTGAAACCAATGAAAATAGTTAAGCTCTCTTATTCATAACTCCTTTCTAAAATCAGTATAACAATCCCTATCTTTCTTTTTATTTTGTACAGAATAACTAGGAAAATGGATATAAAGTGCTTAGTGCAAACTTCAGCAAGTAGTGAACATTTAAATAACAGCTGTCCTATAATCTAAGCACTATATTTTTTTAAATTAGTAAATTAATAATATTAATACTAACATATAGGACTCAATTGCTTTAGATTAAGGTGGTGCTGGTGGTGTGTGTTTGGGGCATGAAAATTAAGGTAGCGTATGGAGTAGGTAAGTCATACTGTATTCATTAGTCTGAGTGATCTGGACTAATACCAGTGACTATTTCTAATACATTAACATAAGCATGCATAGTTAAAAAATAGAACATTCCGTCAGAAAATTTAGATCCTTTCCTGATAACATAATCTATTTATATGTTACTTTTAATCCAAATGGTTATTACTTTACCTGAGATACTTTTGTAATAAGATACTTTGCATTATAGTTTTTATGCAAATGGTTAATATTTGCCTCATCTCAATGAGTATATGTAAATCTTACTGTAAGACTAAGGTCTTCTCTGTGAGGAATAGGTGTATTTTTTTTTAATTTTGTTTTGTTTTCTTAGAGAGAGAGAGGAGGGGGAAGGGGCAGAGGGAGAGGGAGAGAGAATCCCAAGCAGGCTCCACACCCAGTGCAGAGCCCCACATGGGGCGCAGTCTCACAACACTGCGATCATACCTGAGACAAAATCAAGAGTCAGATGCTTATGCTTAACTGACTGAGCCACCTAGGAGCCCCAGGAGTAAAGTGTCAATAGACACTTCCTTAAAACATGCCACCTATTCTTGCAGAAGATAATATGTTCATATGTGGACTGTTAATACATTTGTCAGTAATTGATATATGACAATAATGACCTAGTAACTCTTATAATTTATGAAATCTAAGTGTGTTAAAAAATTATATAGGCATTCTAGGTGAGTGTTTGATTAAGTGTAGTTATAAGGTTGTTTTAGAGATGATTCTTTTGCTCAGTTTATACGTAATTTATCACATGGGACCAAAAATGAGTCAGTTTTTAACAAATTACAGCTTTTTTGAAGACTGAGGTAGTGTATGAAATTTATTTTGTATCTGTAAACCTTAAAATTGTTTCTTAGTTAACAAGTGCACTCTTCATTATCCAGATTATCTGTTTTATTCATTAAATCTAACTTGACTGGTCTTTGCACATTGTAAAAATACATAGCTTTTCCTAGAATTACACTAAATTGCATTGCTTCTTTTCTAGAATAAATAGTCTTCAGTTATTTTTTAAAATGTCCTTATACCCTTAGACAGATTTATTGCACTATAAAAGTTCTATAATTTTGAGCAAATGTGTACACCTGGAACCAGATTTGTCCTAAACAAATAATTTTAGAACTATCATTTGGGCTTCCAGATCTGTTCATAATGGATGGAGTAATGGAGTCAGAATTTAACTTCTTACTTTTAACAACTGTATAATTGGACAAAAATAGAAAACAACAGTGTTTAGACATTGAACAATAAGAAACACAGGAGACCGTTTCCTGAAGGAAGGGAAAAAACAAGGTGAGCCCTATGGTTGCCCCAGCTTACAAGCTAAATAGAATTTCCAGACCAGAGTACATGAAGTGGGAAGCCAAACAGAGCTCAATGGACTGAATTGAGGAGACAAAGTTTGAAGTTCAGGGAAATCAAGGCAGCTTGACTTTTCAGAGCAGAATGATGGAGAGAAGGAAGTTGCACAGAAGGAGAGGTCCAGATATCTTCATAGATGTCAACTCAAGTCTCATCTGCTTTGCACAAGTGTGTGAGGAAACTACCCAAGACTAGAGGGAAAAACTAAGGAAAGCATTTGGCATAACAATTACCAAAGCTTAAACAGGACTGGAAATAGTTGCTTATGCCACTATCTAAAGTGAAAAACCTACTAATGCTTGGGGCACTGGTGACACTCTTCAGAAAGTTACTGCATTAAGAGGTGAAATGAAACCTTAAGTAGAGACTGAGCTACCACGCTCAGAGGCAAGTCTCAAAATTATTAGAATGATATGTTAATGATGTCTCAGTACAAAGACCAGTATATTTAAAGGAATACAATAAGATCCAGCATATATGACACAAAATTAGTAATGTGCAGCATCTAACCAAACACCATCAGGCATGCAAAAAATAAATAAATAAATACAGAGAAAAATCAATCAGTAGAAACAACCAGAAAGAATATGGATGATTGAATTAGAAAATAAGGACATTACACAGTTATTATAAATATACTATCAACGTCCAAAATCTAGAAAAAAACATGAATCTGATGAAAAGAGAAATGGAAGATATAAAAAAGATCCAAATCAAACTCTAGACATGTATGTATAACATTTTTAAAAATTTTTAAAAAGTACTAGGGATGACATTAAGAGCAATTCAACACTACCCCCCCAAAGAAAGTGAAATTGAGGACAAAATAATACAAATTTTCCAAAATGAAACATGGTTGTCAGATGCAACTAAAGCAGAATTGCAAGGGAAATTCATAGAATTGCTCATTTTTTTTTAAAAAAAGAAATGTATCAAATCAATAATCTAAGATCCCCACTTAGAAAATGAAAAACAAACAAAAACACACCAAAACAAACAAACAAAAAGAACCCTACAAATCGTGCATGAGGAGGAAAATAATAAAGAGCCGAAGTAATAAAATAGAAAGCAGAAAACTATAGATAAAATCAATGAAAATAATAATTGGTTCATTGAAAAGATCAATAAAATTAAACTTCTACCCAGATAGATCAGAAAAAAGAAAGAAAGAAAGAAAGGAAACATAAACTACCAATATCAGGAATAAAAAAGGAATCAATGCTTCAAATCCTACAGATATAGAAAAAATAAATTTTAAAATTATGAAAAACTTTACACCTATACATTTGTCAAATTATATGAAATACACACAAACTTGAATGATATAAATTAAGAAAACCCACTCAAAAAGAAATTGAGAACCTGAATAGTTCAATAATTATTTTTTTAAAAGTAAATTTGCAGTTAAAACTTTCCTAAAAAGAAATTCTAGTTTCAGTGGCTTCACTGGTGAATTCTATGAAACATTGATGGGAAGAATAATACCATTCTAAATAAATTTTTACAGAAAGGAGAAGAGGGAAAATTTCCAGATCATAAGAGAAATGATATACTGCAACCACATAAAGAAATTACAAGAGACCTCAGAGCACTCACCCTCATAGAACACAGATGTGAACCTCCCTCACCTAAATTTTAGAAAACTGAGTGGTTTCTCTCAAAAATCTAAAGTTGGTTTGATATTTAAAAATCACCATATTGACATAAAAAGAAAAAAGTGATCTTGTTAACAGATGTAGAAAAAAACCCTGACAATAATAAAATTCAATTTATCATTCAAAAAAAACAAAACCTAAGTTAGGAATACCAGAGAATTTCCTCAACATGATAAAAGGCATCTTTAAAAGCCTCTTTCAAATATGATCCCTGGTGGTGACAAACAAAACTATTTCCCTCCTAAGATCAGGAACAAGAAAAGATGTCCACTCACAGCTTTTATTCAACATTCCACTGAAGACTGTGGTCACTGGGAAAAGGCAGAAAAAATAAATAAAAATTACACAGACTGAAAAAGAAGGCGTGAAATGATATTTATTCACAGACTAAATAATTGGGCAGAAAATCCTAATTAACCCACAATAAGCCTTAGAAATAATAATTGGGTTTACCAAGCTTGTAATATACATGCAGAAATGTAAAAATCAGTTGCATGTTTTATATATTACCAATGAATATTTGATTAGCAATAATCGCGCCTCGGATAAACCTCATTGGCTACGATACTACCACTGCGCAAAGCTTGCCAATGAATATTTGGAGATTCAAATTAAAATACACGACAACTTAAAATAGCTTAGAGATTATAGGCTACATAGAGGGATATATTTAAAAATATAAACAAATCTTATACACCAAAAATTACTAAATGTTGTTGAAAAAATTTAAAGGAGGCATAAATAAAATGGAAAGATACACAATGTTCATAGATCAGAATACTTTATGTTGTTTAAATATCAATTCTCCTTAAATTGATCTGTAGATTCAGTACAATCATAATAAAAATTCCAATAGTTTTAATAGAAACCAAAAAGTCAATTCTAAAATTTATATGAAGCCCCTCCCACTTAAAATAGCCAAAATAATTTTAAAAGTGAAGAACTAAGTGGGAGGACTGATTTCAATGCTCACTACAATGTTACATTACTAAAAGGCAATGTGGTGTTGCATAAAAATAGATACATAGATCAATGGAACCAAAGGGAAAGAACAGAAATAAACCCAAATGTATATGACTATTAGATTTTCAACAAATGAGCCTAGGATAATTAAATGGAGAAAGGGTAATCTTTTCAATAATTGGTGCTAGAACTATTAAAAGCTATATGGAAAAAAATCACACTTAGTGTCACACTACAAACACAAATTAAATCAAAATAGATCCTACATCTAAACATGAAAGCTAAATCTATAAAATTTCTAGAAGAAAACAGTAAAAAGCCTTAATGATTTTGATGTAGGCAAAGATTTTTTAAATAGAACACACAGGAAAAAAGCCCACATTATAAAGAAAAAAAATGATAAGTTGGAATTCAACAAAATTAAAAATATTTGAGAGAATAAAAAGCAAGCCAAAGATTGGGGAAAACTGTAATGCATATATATCTAATAAAGTGCTTCTATCTGGAATGTATAAAGTTTCCTTGAAGTCAATAATAAGACAAAAAATCAATAAAAATGTGTAGTATATTTGAGCAAACACCATGCTAAAGAAGATACAATGATGTCAATAAGCAATTGAAAATATGTCCAACATTGTGTAAGACTGTTGAATCACAAATCTGTACCTCTGAAACAAATAATACATTATATGTTAAAAAAAAAAAAGAAGAAGAAGATAGCAGGAAGGGAAAAATGAAGGGGGGGGAATCGGAGAGGGAGACGAATCATGAGAGACTATGGACTCTGAAAAACAAACTGAGGGTTCTAGAAGGGTGGGGGGTAGCGGGATGGGTTAGCCTGGTGATGGGCATTAAAGAGGGCATGTACTGAATGGAGTACTGGGTGTTATACGCAAACAATGAATCATGGAACACTACATCAAAAACTAATGATGGAATGTATGGTGATTAACATAACATAATAATAAAAGAAAGGAAGTTAAGATTATTGAGGTCAGTTTTTAAAAATACAATATGTCCAACATTATTAATCATTAGCAAAACAAAGATCAAACCAAAATTAGCTTCCACTTCATCCCCAGTAGAATGGCTAAAATTTAAAAAGAAATGTTTGACCATGCCAAGTTTTGATGAAGGTGTGGAACAGGTGAAACTCTCATACATTGCTGGTAGCAATAAAGCATGGTATAGCCACTACTGAGATAAGTTTCCTACAAAAGTTATAAAGTTTCTTATAAAGACTTTCACAAAAAATTAAGCGTATATTTTACCACATGCCCCAGCAGAAGTCCAGAGTCTTGTATATAAATGTTCATAGTAGCTTTATTCATAACAGCCCCAAAGGTCCAAAAACTGTGAATGGATGAAAGAATTGTGGTTTATTTACACAACTGAATACTACTGAGGAATAAAATGGAACAATCTACACTCAACAATATGCATGAATCTCTAAAACATTGAACTAAATGCAAGAAGTCAGTCATAAAAGCATACCAACTATGTGACTCCATTAAAATAAAATTCCTCTTAAAAAGGCAAAACTATACCAATAGAAATAGATAAGTCGCTGTCAGAGGGTAGAGAATGGAGAAAAAGATTGAATATAGAGGCCTCAGAGGGAAATTTGGGAGATGATGGAAGTGTTTTATATTAGTATTGCAGTGTTTATATTTATCTAGTTGTAAAAATGAAAGGGAAAATAGGAGAAATTCAAAGCCTCACAATCCTAAAATATTATCTTATAAATAAAAGATCATATATTAACCATACCTAATATAGTATGTAGTATATATTCTCAATTATTTGCTGAATGATTAGTCTGAAGATCGTTGTGTAACAAATTCAGTAAATAATTCACAGTGTATATTTGATATATTGTTAGTAATAATGAGTCATTCATTCATATGCTGAGAAGAAAACAATAAATTCCCATTGAAAAGAAATAATGACATGTATAATAATTACAGACCATTAGTGAACCATTAAATCAACATATATTCTCTTTAATAAAGAAGAAAAAGCACATAGATCTTATTATTACCAGTTAATAATGTATTAGGCCAAAGAGACACATTGATCAATGGAACAGAATAGAGAGCCCACAAATAAACTCACTCTTATGGTCAATTAATCTATGACAAAGAAGGTAAGAATACACAATTGGGAAAAAGTCTATTCAACAAATGGTGCTGGGAGAACTGGACAGCTACATACAAATGAATGAAACTGGACTCCTTTCTTACACCACATACAAAAATAAACTCAAAATGGATTAAAGACCTAAATGTGAGACCTGAAATCATAAAAATCCTAGAAGAAAACATAGGCAGTAATTTCTTTGATATTGGCCATAGAAATTTTTTCTAGATATGTCTCCTCAGGCAAGGGAAACAAAAACAAAATTAAACTATTGGGACTACACCAAAATAAAAAGCTTTTGCACAGTGAAGGAAATCATCAACAAAACAACAAGGCAACCTACTGAATGGGAGAAGACATTTACAAGTGATGCATCTGACAAGGGGTTAATATCCAAAATATATAAAGAACTTCTAAAGCAACCCCTCCAAAACAAATAATCCAATTAAAAGTGGGTAGAGGACCCAAACAAACATTTTTCCAAAGAAGACATACAAATGGCTGAACAACGATGTTCAGCATTGTTAATCATCAGGAAAACACAAATCAAAACCACAATGAGATATCACCTCCCACCCAACAGAATGGCTAAAACCAAGAAAGACAAGAAATAGCAAGTGTTGGTGAGTATGTGGAGAACACGAAACCCTTGTGCACTGTTGGTAGAAATGCAAATTGGTGCAGCCACTGTGGAAAACAGTATGGAGGTTCCTCAGAAAAATAAAAATAGAATTACCATATGATTCAGTAATTCCACTCCTGGGTATTTACCTAAAGAAAACAAAACACTAATTTGAAAAGATATATGCATGCTCATGTTTATTGCAGCATTATTTACAATAACTAAATTATGGAAGCATCTCAAATGTTCATTGGTAGGTGAATGGATACAGAAGGTGTAGTATATATACACAATAGAATATTACCATTATAATATACCAGCCATAAAAAGAATGAGATCTTGCCATTTGTGACAACATGAATGAACCTAGAGGGTATAATGCTAAGTGAAATAAGTCAAAGAAAGAAACACAATATGATTTTACTCATATGTGGAATTTAAGAAACAAAACAAGTGAACAAAGAAAAAAAAGAGACAAACAAACAAAAAACCCAAACTCTTAAATATAGAGAACAAACTGGAGGTTCCCAGAGGAGAGGTGCGTGTGGGGGAAATGGGTGAATTAGATAAAGGGGGACAAAAGTACCCTTATCGTGATAAGCACTGAGTAATATATAAAACTGTTTAATCATTATACTGTATGCCTGAAACTAAACATAACACTGTATGTTAATTATACTTCAATAAAAATAATGTATTAGGTTAAAGTATTTTTTTTTGAGAGGGAGGAAGTGGTAGAGAGAGAGGGAGAGAGAATCTTAAGCAGGTTCCATGCCCAGTGCAGAGCCTGATGCAGGACTCAATCTCACAACACTGAGATCATGACCTGAGCAGAAATCAAGAGTTGGGCATTTAACTGAGCCACCCAGGCACCCATAGGTTAAACTATTAATTTACTATAATAATTTAGTTTAATTGCTTTCATTCAATTTCTTGGGTCCAAACTTCAAGATTTCAGACTTGTCTCACTTCATATCTGTTTTTTAAATTTTAATTTTAGTTATTATTTAAATTTATTTAAATATTTATTTAATAATAATTGTTTTATTTAAATATTTAATTTAAAAAGTTTTATTTAAATATTTGCTTATTTATTTAATAATTATTTAATAATAATTTATTTAAATATTTAGTTATATAAATGTGGTTATTATGAACATACAGCACAATACTGGTTTCAGGAGTAGAATTCAGTGATTCAACACTTACATATAACATCCAGTTCTCATCACAACAAGTGCCCTCCTTAATACCCATCACTCATCTAGCCATCCCCCACCCACCCTCCTCCATCAGTGCTGTTTCTTCTCTATCATTAAGAGTCTCTTAAGGTATGTTTCCCCTGCCTCTGGCAATGAATCACTTCGTATCTGGATCATCAAAGTAGTCTCCTATATTTTTCCCCTGCTTTCAAACTATGTAACTCTAAACTGTCTTACTGATTAATATCATATTCATATTCTTTGAAATACCAACTTTTTATTGTGCCCATATTAGAAATTTTAGTAGCTTTTTATTACTTCTTGGACAAAATATCTAAACTTTATTTATTATGAAAAGCTCTCTATAATTGTCTCTTTATCTATATATCCTCATGTCCCACCATAACACTGTAAATTCACTATCATTTCTAACCCAATGCCAAACATTCTCCCTTGTTATTAGTGTTTTATATTCCTGTACCTCCACCTAATTTCTCCACAGGTTACTCATGTCCCACAATCTTTAAAATTCCCTGACTAATCATTGTTTTTCTCTGCACTTCTGAAGCCCATGGTGTATGTACACTCTTTTCCACACACTAGGCTACTTTCTTTGTATTATTATGTAATGCTTTGAAACGTATTTAATCCTCACAACTTATAAGGTAAATACTCTTATTTTCACTATTCTATATTCAAGAGAACTAAGGTTCAAAGAAGTTAAGAAAATTAACTAGGATCACACAGCTAGCAAACAGCAGAGCTACAATAATGCTCCTGAAGGCATGGATCATGTTTTATATAATTTAGTAACTTCTGAAATGCCTGGTAAAACATTATCATTAAATAAGCACTTAGTTAATATATTTTGAGTTGATTTAGTAGGGTTATTAAATTTGTCTTTACTTTGAAGGAGGAATTCCAGTTTGTGTCTAACTGGTTTTACAGTGTGTTTAAGTACTTCTGGTAGAAAGATGAAGCTGCCCTACAAAGGCCTATTTGTGGGGAGGGATTAGGGAACCTCTGGAGGACACATTAAACCTAAGTAGAAAAGCATGAAAAGTTGATTTACTAATAAACACCAAAATCAAGAGAATGCATAAATGTTTCTGGCTACTACAGGAAGGGCAAGGACCAGGATCTTGTAATAAAGTAATTTAGAACTTTCCAATCTCTGTTATTGATAGTAGTGGCATGTTCTACAAGTTCTTAGAATATTTGTGTCAGAATCCAGAAATTTTAAAATCAACTTTTGGGGGGTATAATTGACATTAAAAAAGCACCAAGTTTAAGGGTACAGCTCAAAGAGTGTACAAAAAAGTTTTATTTTGAGATCTTGAGATGTATTTTATTGTACATGTGGATCCACATGTGGTTGTAAGAAACAAAACATAGTGATTCCATACACTTTCACCTAATTGTGCTCAATGGTATCATACTTACATAACTGTAGTATTATGTGTGGTCTGTAGAAAGTGTAGTAAATGAAATAGTTAACTCTTGGTGTCTTAAAGCTCCCCAAGACCACCTTCAGGCTTCATGATTTACTAGAAGGACTCAAAAAACTCATAAAGTTGTTATTATACTCCTTGTTATAGTTATCACAGTGAAAGGGTACACATTAAAATCAGCAAAGGGAAAAGACACATGGAGGAAGTTCAGGAGAACCAAGCACAAACTTCCACGTGTCCCATCCCAGCAGAGCCACATGGAGACAGGCTTAATTTTCCCCCAAAACATGTGACCACATGTGAACTGCTGCCAACCAGGCAAGTTCACCTGGGACTTGGTGTCCAGGGTTTTTATTGTAGATCAGTCACATATGTAATGCTCATATAACTGACCTCAGCTACTCGGTCTCCAGGCCTCTAAGATATCAGATCGACAGAATGGCCCAAGACCTCAGAGAAACAAAAACATTTTTATCAGGCAGGATATTCCAAGGATTCACGTCAGTTCCCTAGAGCTGAACTGAGGGCCAGGCATGAAGACAGGCCTTTCTTAAGAATACGCAGGGTTTGAGAAGCCCAAGTAAATCTCTGGTGTTTGACTAATTCAAGGTCTCTTCAGAACGAACTTTCTTAGGACAGTATGATGAGCTATCAAAAGAAAGAACTGAGATCTGCAGAGAGAAAGTCATAACAGTTGTGATAAGATCCAACACAGTGTATCACAGTAGGGGGGATGCTCATTGGCAACTATATATCTATAAGTGGTTTCTGAAAGTAGAAATGGAGGATAGAAGTGGATTATTGTTCACAGTCCTCATTTTTCTAACCCATACTTCTTTCCTCTATATGTTTTTACTAATAAGTTTTCCATTTTTCTTTCCTCCTTGTAAACATTCAGTTCCTTGGAGATCATGTATTATTTATTTCAGGGTGCCTAATATTGGGCATGCCATCTGGCATGTAGTAAGTATCCAGTAAATATTTATAAGAAAGAAGTAAGGAAAGCATGGAGGATAAACACATGAATATAGGGATGGAAAGGAGGCAGGACCCATGAAAGGAAGAAAAAGAAGCAAGGGGGATGGATGGTTGGAACTGAATCAGGACAGTAAGAAAGAGAAGAGATGGGAGGGTATGGGGATGGGAAGGAGAGAAGATGAAAAGGTGACAGGAGAGAAGAAAGAGCAGGGTGGGATGGAGGAAGACAGGTGGGGACAGAGACAAGGAGCAAGAGAAGGAGAAAGGAAAAGTGAAGCAAGAGCGAAGGGAAAGAAGGGGGGGTAGAAAGGAAAGAAGGAATAGTGGAAAGAAGGAAAGAGGGAAAGAAAGAAGGAAGGTAATCATGAGTTCACCATCACCTTTCTGGAAGACGGCCATCCCTACTGTTTTAAATGATCCAATAATCATTTAAAACAGTACCACCAAAATTCACACCACCCCACACAGCATAAAAGAAATACCTTATTTCCAAGTATTGATAATAAGATTCTATTTCTAAAGAAACACAGATGTGTTTTATTCAGATTGATATACAGTTATATGCTTGGTACTATAAAGGTATCTAGAAATAATTTACTACAAATTGCCATCTATTTTAATGACATTATAAAGAAGAATAAGCATGTGCATAAGTAAAATACTTATTGACAATATAAAATCAGTTCTGCTTTGAAACCACTAAATGAAAATACATATTTGCAATTAAATAGCTGTGCTTGACTATAAACCAAATGTGATCATAGTTGCAAGTTGTCATTATTATAACAGTAAAGTCTAGGGCTTATACATACACCTGCATGTGCAATGGTTGTTTTTAGTGCCCTCTTCTCTTCAACCTTCTCTGCATTGACTTTCAAGGGAACTTCCTGCCCACGGAGTAAGGCAGGTTAAGGAAACAAGAACCACTGATCTCTATCAGCTCAGTTTTACAGCTAAGGAAATCAAGATGGATAAGATGCTTTCGGTCACAAAATGAGTTCAGTTCAGTTTATTTCCCAACCTTGTAACTAATACATGAATTCCATACCCTTACTAACTGCTAAAACAGACTCCCTCTTCCAAATCTGTTAAATTTCTAAATTTGATAACTAATTTGAATGTTTCTTTTTAACCAACACTGCATATGTAAGCCATACTGCATATTCAAGTACATTTTGGTAATGTTTTACAGCACTTTGGATTTTGAAATTCTTTGAGATGCTTTTACCCAATGTGGACATATTTAATCTTTTCAAAGATAAATTTCCATTTCGCTTGCTCTAATTTGTCTTGACTGAATATTCTGTCTCTTGCTGGACAAAATATAATTATGAAACTCTTCATGCTAATATTTTATTTCAAGACTTCTGCATTAAATTCTTCTGCCGAATACTGTTAATGTATTTTACACAGAAAGTTAATCTAAATAACACAACTGTAGTTCCATTAAATCAGTCATTAACATTGTTAATCTTGGATAGAATTAAGTACTGGAAATAATTCTCACCTGCTAAATACGTTCTTCTTACTATATTTTTAAAGATTTAATTTCTTACCTTTTAAAAAATCTAAATTATGATTTCATAGCATAATGCTACATTGCAGAAAACACTGGATCATTTTCCCTGACAGATCATTTTTTACTGTCATCTCTCATTATGCTGTTAACCATAATCTAAAGAATAAATTCAGGTCAAGAAAATTCCTTTCAATTCTTTTTACTTTTGTTTCATGATATTTTGTCATGCACCATTATGGGCCAAAATAGGGTTTCTTCTACCTTACTCTGGCAGACACTACATTATGAAACCTGCTAAAAATAAACCTAGGAAAAAAAAAGACATACAGATGGGAATTCTTTGCTCTAAATGATTGTTTAAATAGTCCATGAAAAAAAACATCTTGGGCATTATGTTGTTCATGTGTGGCATTTTTTATGTTGAATAAATTTCCATAATAAACAGTCAGGATAGTTTTAGAATGCTTCACCTTTACAAAAGGTAACATTGGTATCAGTATTAAACAGTATTAAGCAATGTGACACTGGCATTCTCCTGGGATATCCAAGTGGCTTTGGCATTGCAACAAGATTAGTAAGTGATGGAGGAGGCCATCCCCTGCATGGGGAGATTGAATGTGTATCTGTTAGAATTTCACTTGGCTACACACAACAGAAAACTCTATATTAATGTACTTGACTCAGATAGAAGTCTATTAGTCTCAAGCCATAAGAAGTCCTTGTTAGGAAGTCCTGGGTAGTACAGCTCAAGCATATGCCATTAGAGGCAGAGTTGTCCCATCTTATGCTTTAATATTTTTTTCATATTTGTTTCTTCATGACTACAACATAGCCTCTAATCAGCATTCCAAGCAAGATGAGTTAGGGTAAGAAGAAAAAAGCAGACAAAAAAAGGCATAAAAGGGTATACCAGCTGAATCTGCCCTCCTTTTTTTTTTTAATTAAAAAAGCCTTCATAGTCTCAGAAATCCCACCTAGCAAACTATCGCCTATGACTCTTTGAGCAGAACTATGTACTCTGGCCACCCTCAAGAGGTTAGAAAGATTCTTTAACAGGTTGTGTTTGATATCTGAAATTTCTACCACAGAATTTTATCCCTCTCTGTCAAATGCAAAGGTCCTGAGAAACTATATAAATGCTCAAGTTATACAACACCCTCATTCTATACCCTCATATAATTCCCCAAAGAAAACATTCTGACAAACACATTTTTAGATGTTTAGTGACCCAATACATTTCAAAAGCACTTAGATTTCCAATATTTAAATCAAAAACACAATTACTAATAGCAAAATTTAAAGGATATAATAGGAAATTATTTGGAGGAAATTCTTTCAAATGCCCACAAATCCTGTTACCTTAAGGTAACACAA
Organism: Callorhinus ursinus; assembly: GCF_003265705.2. Classification (NCBI taxonomy): domain Eukaryota; kingdom Metazoa; phylum Chordata; class Mammalia; order Carnivora; family Otariidae; genus Callorhinus; species Callorhinus ursinus. The sequence continues at coordinate 66,590,704 of NW_027397064.1, read as the reverse complement.
CAGCAAATCACATTAACAGAACCACAAATACACACAGAACTACCTTTTACCTAGATTATGATTTCCAAACAGTTTCACCTTCTTTCATTCTGTTATATCAGATGAGCATAATGATTTCCTACTATTCTCACCAAAACTTGAATCACCATGTGGTGATTCAACAGATATGATCAGTATTTTTGCTGCCTTGTCAATTATGTCACGAACTGAACATGATTGTACATAATCTATGATTTGCTAATCAGAAAACTGTAACTTTGGAAATGGAGAATACAGTAGATCTGCAGGTACAAATATTTTCACCATCTGTAACTGTACATAACTCTTTGGTTGTTAAGCCGTGTAGCTTTAAGAGCCATTATTTTTGCAGTGAGTAAAAATTCAATTAGAGTTATAAAACATACTTGCCAATTCCTACAGTGCATTGTTGGGTGAGATTAACTGGGCAGTATGTCACCATAATTTTAGTTAAGTTATAATTTTTACAAAGCTTTATGTTTTAACAAATAGTTTTCTCTTTTTGCACCTCTTTGTTTTTATATTTTATTTAGTAGAATCATGACTCTCTAAAAGCTCTTAACTATATTACTTCAGAAAGAATAGTTCATAAATGTGCAAAAATTATTCATGGAGACATTCTTGTACTAGGGACATTTGATATGAACCCCAGTACTTTTCAAAAATAAAAATAAAATTTTAAGCAATTTATTATTTATGTTTTTGCCAGTATTTGAGAAAGACTACACTAAAAAGAAAGTAATAGTTTTGGGCGCCTGGGTGGCTCAGTTGGTTAAGCGACTGCCTTTGGCTCAGGTCATGATCCTGGAGTCCCGGGATCGAGTCCCACATTGGGCTCCCTGCTCAGCGGGGAGTCTGCTTCTCCCTCTGACCCTCTTCCCTCTCGTGCTCTCTATCTCTCATTCTCTCTCTCTCTCAAATAAATAAATAAAAAATCATTAAAAAAAGAAAGTAATAATTTTAAAATATACTCTACATGTGAATACATATCCTAACATCTTTACAGTTTACAAATATACATTTAAGTGAAAGCAGAACCAAATACACTGATTATTTAGCTTAGTGTAAATCCTATGATTGAGAATCAAAGTTAGCTTTATGCTTTTGAGAACTTAAAGGGAAAAGACAAATATGACCTGTATGTTTACTGTTTGATAGATAATTCAGTATTTGAAGATAAACCAATATTAACTTGGTGTGAATTCTAAAAGCAATATATGATGTGGTTATTTGTCAGGAAACACATACAAATGGCTATAGAAACACACAAAAAAAAATAGAGAGGGAAATTCTGGTCTGAAGATGAAGAAATAAGTCCTTAAAGAATTAATAGAATTTTTGATGAATAGAGAAGGGGAAAGGTTTTATAATTGATTAAAGAGCTAACATTTCACATTTCATAAGATTTTTTTATCTCTTACATTTAATTGTTTCAAACTATTGATCTTATAAACAATGATCTGCTTTTACAAAGAAGCAAGTGAATATAATTATTCTGGCTATGAATAATATAAATATTTTCAGATACAATGGAAGGAAAATGGTCTTGGAAATTTTCAACCTAAAGGGGCTATGTTCAGCGTTAAAATTAAAGAACTTCATGCCGAATTTTCATAGCAAAACGATCTTCATCAAAGAGGTAATGCATGGGGCCAAACTCAGCTGAAGCTTGGCTGGAGTTTAGTTGAAAGCTGGAGTGTTGTGCATCTGTGGAATTTATTTGTATCAAAGTACACTCACATTCACTTGAGCTTTAGGGTTGAGGGCTCTAATTTATGTATCAACTCTGTACATGTTCATCTATTATTAAGCAAATACAATGGGGAATTTATACAAACAATGACATTTTAAAACAATTTACTGCAATTTTTAGCATTATTTTTTTAAAAAGTTCACAGATAACTTTTAAAGAGATTCATCTATTTTGTCTCATAACTTTTATAAATCACTAAACTACTTGGAGGACGGTTTTGATTACGAGAGTTGGAATCTATTTGAGCACATCTCTGGCATATAACAAAGTATTTTATAGCTCTATCATATATTCTTGCTACATGACATGTGCAATCTCTATGAAGCAGTTTTTTTTTTTTTCTTTCTGTTGTGTTTACCACTATATCCTCAGGACTTAAAGAAGAGTGTTTATCACACGGTAAGTAATTAACATTTATTTAATTAACACAATCACATAGCTTCTTTTCCTTGTATTACATTAGATATAATTAATGAGTATTTATAAAGTGTATGTTTATACACTATTCCTATAGTCCTGTCACGACCTCTGAGTGGTTTGAACGATACTAAAGCGCTTATTCTGTTGCCTCTATTAATCCATTCTCCAATATTTTCCACACTGTTTTTTCCCCCAGGAGGCAGAACCATATGAACTATGTTAACAGGACTCCTTTGCCTTACGATTTTAATTGGGTTTGTCAATGAAAGCACCAACCAGAGTAAGACCAAGGTATTTATTCCTTTCCCAGGTCCCATGCAGGACTATCAGCTCCTGAACCAGTGGTCACTATTCCTCACAAGGCAGCTGATTATAATTTACTGTTTCTCCTTCTGAGTTCTGGTATCTAGTCCTTCCCTCTTATGCCTTCTTGCCTAGGGATGGTATTAACTTGCTGATACTCTATCTGGGTTATTCCACAACCCCCTGCACCTCACCTCACCAACTTCTTTATAAACAGTCCCTTTGTAAATAAACCCTCCTCAAATTATCTTACTTTGTGTGTGCCATTGCCATCTGTTTCTGCTTGGGACTTTGACTGATATTGCTTGAAACTTATTTGGGAAGATAAGCTTAGCATATATTAGTCAGTAGGATATAAGACAAAAATATATGAATGTATTAGATTATGTGATAGAGATTATTAATATTATAGAAAATTGGAGAAGGGGATATTTGGTTAGGACTAAAGTGACCAGAAAGTGCCTTTCTGGAGGAGGATGGACTTGAATTATGTTTGAAGAATGGATAAAATTTGGACAGGTGAAACTGTCCAAGCCCCATGCAAAAAGACCAAGAGGAGCAAAAGTACAAGAAGGGATTTAAATATACAATTACTTTTCATGGGACAATAAGGAAATTCACTGGGCTAAGAGAAAAGCATTGGCAGGACTGACTTCCTTCCTGAAACTTTAGAGAAGTATCTACTTTCTTGCCTTTTCCATCTTCTAGAGACCATGGCTCATGGTCTCATTCCTCTACCATCAAAGCCATCATAGGCAGGCAGATTCCTTCTCATGCTGCCATCTCCCTGCTTCTCTCTCTTCTGCCACCCCTTTCACGTTTAAGGATCTGAATGATGACACTGGGCCCACTTGAATTATCCGGGATAATCTCCATCTCAAGGTTAGCTGAGTAGCAACTTTATTTCTATTTATAACCTTAATTTCTCTTTGCTGTATTAATTTTCTAGAGCTGCTCTAATAAATTACCACAAACAGGGTGGCTTAAAACCACAGAAGTTTATTTTCTTACAGTTTAGGAATCCGAACAACCAAAACCAAGGTATCCATAGGGTTGAGTTCTTCTAGAACCTCTGAGGGAAAAATCATTCTGTGTTTTTCTCCTAGTTTCTGGTGGCTATTGGCCATCCTTGGTATGGGGCTTATAGATGCATTACTACAATTTCTGCCTTTATCTTTACAACACCTTCTCTATATTACTGTGTGTCTTTTCTGTTTCTTATAAGGACACTTTCGTTGGATTTAGAGTCCACACTAAACCATTATTATCTCATTTTGATCCTTGCCTTAATTATATATGTAAGGATTTTTTTTCCATACAAGGTCATATTTTGAGGTTCCTGGTGGACATGAATTGTTTTAGGGGACACTATGCAACCCACTATACCACATAGCCTAGCATATTCACAGTTTCTGAAGATTGGGATGTGGATATCTTTGGGGGTCCATTATGCTGCTTTACATGCTCACCATCTCTCCCCTGTTAGAGACCATATAGTGAGCCAAGGGAGAGGTTTAGGTGCAACAGTGGGATATATGGCACCAGGCCTAGTTTGCCTGGCCTTGTGGTTCATATTCTTTGCCCTTCTTCTATCTGATTCAAAATGACTTTCATCTCGTGATGAATTGGTGCAGATTCCACCTGATGTTATCACTTGGTGGGTCCGATGGAACTCAGCTCAAGATGAGCTACATGGTTGCTTAATAGCCCTTAACAGGCTCCTAGTCCATTTTTACTAGGGCCCAGTATCATACCAGGGGATGTTTTACAATTGGTATACAATATTCTGCCTTTTCTAGAACCCCAGGAGTAGTATGTGTTGGAATTCTACTGGACATTGCTATAAACTCTACACAGTACATTTTCTCATCACAGGTACCTCTCACATTAGACGGTCTGCTAGGTCATGTGTCCCAAGTAGCAAAATTTCATGTGTTGTATCATAGCCTCCAGGGATTTGTCTCTTTTTATTCATTTGGTCTGATTAATTGATGTCATTAATATGATGAAATGTGGAATTCATATGAAATGTGCAAGTGGTTGGGGTCCCTTTAGACTCTATTACAATGGAGATTGAAGAAATTAACATAGCCCATGTGCAAGATAATAAATATTTACTTTATCCATCTCATGTGAATGTGAACTATTTCTGGTTCCCCTTCCCAAAGACGTGAAAAAGCATGCATTTTTTAGATCATTTGCTGTACACCTGAGACTATGTTAATGTAGTCTAGCTAATCTATTATCTAGCTAAGATACTACATGAGGCACCACAGTTGTAAATAGGCTATTAATTGCTCAGGTTTGAGGTAATCTACTATATCATCCTGGATATGTCTGACCCATGTAGGAGTCAGACTGGAAAATTAAATGGGTGTAAAATGAGGATATTACTCTCACATCCTTTAGATCTTTAAAAGTGATAATAATCTCAGTCATTATCTCTGGGAGGAGTATCATTTTTATTTATTATTTTGGCAGAGGAGGGTGTCAACAGTTTCAGCAGCTGCCACTCTGAATTCCCCACTTATTATAGCTCTTACCCCACAGACCAAGGAACCGGTGCTATGGTTCTGCCAACTACCATTTGTTGTGCCTTACAATTATATATTCAGGAACACAGAAATGATCACCAGTTCAGTCTGTGGACCCAGCTGACCCACTATGAGCTGGGGCTGGGTCAGGACACAATTTATTACCTGCCCCCACATAAATCTCTATCTTGATCAGCAGACCACGATGATGCATCAGGCTTGTTGGTATCAATATCACCTTCAAACCTGTGTCCAAAAGTCCTCAAAACATTTGGACATGCTTTTTTTTTTGCCAGTGGATGGTAACCTGAGTAAATTTATATATGTTGCCCTGAGAAAGGACTCAGAAAATCATTCCTGCATTCATTTGCCATGGTGTTACTGTGTTCTGCCTCCTGAGGATCCAGCTTTTCCTCCAGTCAGTGGATTTGGGGTCTAAGAACTAGCTCAGGTGCAAAACGGGGTAAGGAATATTTCTTGCTGAAGTGATAGGGCTCTTCTCAGTCTACTCGACATTTATCTTTGTATGAATTAAGTAATATTCTTTTTTCAGGATTTATTTGAGAGAGAGAGAGAGTGTGTGTATGCACTCGAGGGAGAGGGAGAGAGAGAATCTCAAGCAGATTTCCTGCTGAGCACAGAGCTGGATGCGGAACTCCATCTCACAGCCCTGAGATAATGACCTGAGCTGAAATAAGGAGTTGGACATTTAACCGACTGAGCCACCCAGGTGCCCTGAATTAAATAATATTATTATTTGCTGCCCATCTTTTAATCATCTCCATAGTTCCCTGCATGTCAGGGTCTTTATCACACCAACCTTTGTTGGATGCTCTAAAAGACATGTACAAGAATATTCATGAGTCTTATCTGCCATATCCTCAAACTGAATACAATCAAGTTTTTCTGAAGGGTAATGAATAAATTGTGGTATATTAACACAATGAAATAATGTGTAGCATAAATTTAGTTAAAAACAATTATAGGAAATTATATGAGTGAATCTCACAAGCATAGCATGGATTGAAAAAGGACAGACCCAAAAGGGTTTCATTTATATAAAATTTACAGACATTTACATAAATTATAAATATATGTGCATATTTTATAAATCAGACATAACTAATTCTAATGTTTACAGATACATGCTTAATTAATAAATCTATAAAGAAAAGTAAATAAATATTTACCATAAAAGTCAAGGTGTGGATTACCTTTTACAGGAGGGAAGAGTGGGATTAAGAGGTAACATCTAGAGGGTACTCTAGACGCTGACAGTATTTTATTTTCTTGACGTGTAGAGATGTTAACATGGATGGTTCCTTGTTATAACAACCTTGTTAATGTATTTTGTATGAGAGCTTCCCCTCAAAAAATTAAAAATGTATTTACAACCAACTTAAAGGAATACGCTTTTGCCCTTTTCAAATAAAACTGTTTGTGTTCAATTTTCAAATTTCATTTTCTATCGTTAAAGCTGAGCCACTTTAAAACCTGTTTGACATCAGCAATTGGGTATATATAATGTTTTCTTTTAAATCCTAGATTATAAGATCCACTTAGGACAAGCAATAATATACTTTCTGTGTATTTTAAAACCAACCTCCAGGTATAAAAATTAGATTGTTATAAGCTATAATTTTTCAGCACGTTGAGCTTTGAAGGAGGTGGAACAATGGTGTGATGAATTATTTTTCATAGAAAATGGATATTAAAATATTGAGTGGTTTAAAAAAACAGAATATCACTCCCTCATTTTGTATTGCTTTATTTCATCTTGGAATTTGTTATAAAACAGTTTCCAAGGTGCAGAAAGAGGTAATTTCTTTTTTTTTCCTTTTTTTTCCTAACTGCCCTTCAGTTAGTCTGAAAAGACAGTGGTAGTAGTGACAAAGGTCAATACTAAGAAGTAAAAAAAGCAATGGGTTGTGGCTAAAAATGCCAGAGGAATCCATTCTGATGCCAACCCACATTGATGATCTCTTCTCAACTGCTACTCTAAGGGTTCATATATAGTTTTTAAAGAATTAAATGGTAAATCCCTTTCCTATTTTAGAATGGCCAATGACTGACAGGGAGAAAAGAGTATCAGAAGAGGAGAATATGATGAAAAAAATAAGCAAATCTTATAATTACATTGATTAGCACTCTGGCAACCTGGAGAGCCAACATTTGCTCACTCCTTTCAGGTGCCAGGCTCTTGATCTCTGACAACTGTAACAAACAGTAGGAAAATTACCTGTCCTGACTATTGTGTAAAGCAGTGGTTTTCAAACTTTGCTATGGGTTTTAACCAACTGGAGAGCTCTAAAAGCGTTCCAATGTTTAGGCTGAATCCAAGAATCAAATCAGATTCTCTAGAAGTGGTACCCAGGCATCGATAAGTTTTAAAAAACGACTGGTGATGCCAGATGTCAGATCTAGAGTTACAGGAAATAACTGCACTTTAATTTAAAAGAGTATATATCATAATATTTTGGTGCCCCAAATACCATTTTTAAAATATTAATTTGTGTATTTAATATTATACTTACATATAACACAAAAGAAAACAAGTCATATATGTAAGTTTCACTCAGCTACGTATCCTAGCCACCCAAAAAAGACACTGTAAAGACCAGCAGAATAATTTCCCTAGATCATAGGAATTCTAAAGGAAGATATTCTCAGATCTAATAATAATTAAAATGGTAATAATCACCCTCATGGTTGATTATAGCAACATATCTATCATGCAGGCAGTGTGTTAGGTTCTTTATATACATTATCTCTGATTGGAAACATAAGATATATATTATTATTGCCATATTACAAAACACACTTTGATATTTTTTAACTTTAAAGACAGCTATGTGTGAACCAATATTGGTTCACAATTCATAATTGAATTGGTTAACCAATTCAATAGTATTGAAATAATACAGATTATCATCAAATAAACTTTGGGAGAATTTCTTAGAATTGGGATGGGATATTTGTTAACTACAAGTAGGCTGTATTCCATGTGGTAGGAAACCTGAAATAAGAGTGATGTCAACAAGACAAAATTTTATTTTTCTCTTCTGAATTGAAGTTCTAAGGGAGGCAGTCCTGAAATGATATGGCAACTGCTCTGTTTCAGGGACCCAGACTTCTGATTTGTTTTTCCTCTATTTTTAGTGCATTGCCTCAGGATGGCTGCCAGAGACCCAAACATTACATTAAAATTCCAGGCAGCAGAAAGCAAAAAAGAAATAATAAGAGTAAGCCCTTTCTTTAATGGCACTTTCTGAAAGTTCCATGTAGCACACCCATTTGGATCTCATTGGCCAACATCTACATCTATTTACATATTTTGATTAGCCACACTCAGCTAGGGAGTGAAGTTTTCTATCTGCATGGCAGTGTGCCCAAATAAATGTCAGTGTTCTTATTAAGGCAGAACAGCCAAAGGGATATTGGGAAACAGCTAACACTTTTTGTCACAGACTAAAAGAAGAAAATTTTTAGGGCTAAATGTACGGACAGTGACAAGAGAAAAGTGTGCATTATTTTCTGAGAGGCATTTGTTATGTTGAAACATTTGTTATAGTGTGCTACTGTGTTTATTTATTTTTATGAGACTAGATGTGAAAAATAGCCTAGGACAGTGGTTCTCAGTGAGGCAGATTTGTCATTCTGCTCCCACCTCTTCCCTCACTTTCCACCTCCACCTCTCTCTGCCTCCGTAATATTTAACAATGTCTGGAGTCATTTTTGGCTGTCGCAACTATGGGGATGCCTCTGGCATCTAGTGAGTAGAAGCTTGGGATACCAATAAATATCTTACAAGGCACAGAACTACCCCTAAAACAAAGAATTATCCAGCACAAAATATCAATATCTGGGGAAAGACCTGGATATTTCTCTTTCTTTCCTTTTTTTCTTTCTTTTTGTCAAGATAAAGCCTATATCCAAAATGTAAACAACTACATCAAAAACAGCAGCAGCAGCAGCAATAACAAAATGATATTTTTGATAGTTGTGTTAAAGAAAACACACAACTTGAAATAAAAATGAATCAATTAACATACAAAGATATCACAAATTCAAAGCCTTATGAGGACAAAAGGCATCATGCAAACTGGGGAAACTGACTGAGTATAAGATGGCAGATGGCACTGACACTTAGCCTTTATGACACAGAAACCGTAGGAGAGGACAGGGTTTATCCTTAACTCCTGGAACCGAAGATCATAAGCCCCATCTAAAGGGAGCAGCCTTTGTTAATTTCTTGCCCATTGTTACTGTATTACTGTCTTAGGCTGCATAACAAAATACCATAAATTGGGTGGCTTAAAACAATAGAAAATTCTTGTCTCACAGTTCTGGAGGTTAGAAGTTCTAAATATAAGTGTTGGCAAAGTCATGTGCTTCTTAAAGCCTTATGGGAGGATCCTTCCTTGCCCCTTCATAGACAACTATCCTAAATGTTCCGTATCTGTAGATGCATCACTCTAATCTCTGCCACAATGGTGTTGTCCCTATGTCTGTGTATATTCATACAGTGTTCTCTTCCATCTATGTCTCTGTCCAAATTTCCCTCTTCTTAAAAGGACACCAGTCATTAAATTGAGGCCCACCTTGATTCAGTTTTACCTCACCTTACCCTGATTACGTCTACAAATAAGATGGCATTCATAAGTACCAGCAGTTAGGACTTCAATGCATCTTTTAGGGGGGACACAACTCAATTCACAATAGTTACCATGCAAGAACGTGGGCTTTAGGTTTGTTGGAACTTATTTTCAAGGTAAGCTGGAAATTTAACTTTTATGTGAAATCCTCAAATTATTATAATTTGGGTTTTGAAAAATACTTTTCTGGGTTGGATACAGTTTTTGTCTTTGTCACCTTGCTACTTCTGTAGGTGTTGGTGGAAGAGAGTGTGGAGAGGTGAAGTATGCCTTTTTTTTCTCCAGGGACTGGTACCACAGAGAACTAAGAAAGGTGATGGCAGAATAAGAAGTTTGGAGATGGAAAGGAAATGTGGAACTGCCAGGACATCTCAGAGGAAGGACTGTATGACTGATTAAAAAGAAGAAGAGTCAAGAGTCGAAAATAGCTGTTCTGCCATAAACGCCAAAAGATTATCAACATATAGAATATGCATAAGGATCTTCTAGGCAAAAGTTCAAGTAAGTTTTCACAAATAGTATGTAAACTTGCATCCAAGGACTCATTTGCATGGGTAGATGATTTTATTCATCTCTGAAAGTAATGAGGTCATTCATAGATTAGACTTTTGGGATATAATACTTGCTGAATATTTAATAGACATCTTAGCTTTGTTGATACATATGATAAATGAGTATACAATTTCACTTCCAATAGATGTATTTCTAGAAACCATACGCCACACTTTTTCTATTTCTGAAATATTTGAGTTTTCAATGCTTCTACATTCAGAATTGGCAGAAAAATTTATACTTGTATTTTCAAAATCCATATGTCCACCCAGAGAGACATAGATGGAAGAGAACACTTAATTCCAAGTGTGGAATTAATTCCACCTGAACCACACAAACTAAGAGTAGAAGAGGGTGGTTCCTAAGGAGTCCACTACAAGAAGGATGGATGAACGGATGGATGATTTCTGGGCTAGCACCATATCTCCTCCTTTCCTCCTTTCCTCTCTTCCTTTCTTAATTCCCTACATTCTTCTAAGTATTGGGTGACTAATGTCAAGCTCTATTCTAAATAGTAGGAAAATATCAATAAAAAAACAGTCCATTGTTAGAAAAAGATGAGTCTAGTGACAGGATACAGACCATTGCAAAACAATATAAGTGGCTATAGAGCCAAGCACAGAGTGCAACGAAAGCAATGCAGAGGGAAATTGGGCTGTCTGCATATGGTGTCTGGGGTGATTTTTCAGGGAGATAAGATTTGAAATATGTCATGAAATATGGGTAGGAAAAAGGGGAATAAAGGTTTTACTAGAAGATGGGATAATATATTTAAGGTATGATGAAGAGAATGCAGCAGTCAGGTAACTTGCAAATAATTTGGTATGGCTTCATGTCTGTGGGTGAGGGTGAGAAGCAGTCACCAAGACACATGCAGGACATGGTAAGAAGTTTGAGTTCTATGTTAACGACCACTGCAAAATTTTAATAAGGCAAGGGAGAAGAAATGAGTGTTGTTACAAAACTATAGGAGAGGCAACAAGAAGAAAGAAAGATTGGAAGTTCAGTAAGCCAGTGGAAGGATACTCATCAGGAGGGTTTTGAAATAATAAAGACAAAAAAGAATAGTGTCTTGCACAAAGATCACAACAGTGCAGAGAAGAAAAGGGATGGGCTTGATGCAGTAAGAGAAGACCAGAGGTCGAAGGAAAACTAAGAAAGGATATTAATGAGGCAGTGGATATGGCTAGAATTTAAAAGAGAAATAAAAAGTAGTAAAATATTTCTGGGTCAAAAAGTTAAGAGTGGGATGACTAAAACCTGCGCCTTGAATTGGGGATGTCCCAGTTTAGTGGGATGCTAAGGAAAGTTGCGGTGAACTGAAACACTGATGGGAAGTGAGCAAGTGAGGTTTTCAAAATCATAATAATGAAGATGAAGAAAAAGAAAAAGAAAAAGACCTGATAACATTTTTTTTAAGATGAAAGGAATTATTCCATGTAAATAGACAAAGGGAAAAGAGGCAATGTACTGGGAGAGGTTAAAGAAAAATAAGCCAAATAAATAGCAACAATCAAGAGGTAAGTCTTGATTTTAAGCACCTTCCCAATTTACACACTTCCTATTGCTCCTCTCCTTACTGTGCTATAAACCGCAGCCTTATAGTTAACAAAGAAATGTTCTGAGTCTTTTCAGTGCTATTAAGAAAAACTATTGCTTCCTATTCTTTATCCACAGCACCAACTCTGGGTTCAGAAAGGAGATATTTGTGATAAGACTTCCAACTTGAATGTGTTTTCTGGTCTTTCTTTCTTTCCTTTCTTAAAAACAGTCTCCTTCTGCACTCCAGAATGAGGAAAAATGGTTCACTGAAACTGAACCTATGGTCAGCCCCCTGTTCCTAAGGTAACTGATAAGATGTTAACGTAAGGGGTGCCTGGGCGGCTCAGTCGGTTAAGCGTCTGCCTTTGGCTTATATCATGATCCCAGGGTCCTGCGATCGAGCCCCACATCGGGCTCCCTGCTCAGCTGGAAGCCTGCTTCTCCCTCTCCTACTCCCCCGGCTTGTGTTCCCTCTCTGGCTGTGTCTCTCTCTGTCAAATAAATAAATAAAATCTTTTAAAAAAAAAGATGTTAACATAATATGTGAAGGTGGCATTACTGGCATAAAGCCATATTTTAACAGTAGAATCATCCACCTTTAATTTAGTAGTAGAGCAGGTCACAAGGATCCTTTCTCCTAACAGTCATTATGGCAAAGGCAAATGTAGATAACACCGGGGAGCTGGATCTACATATGGTGCAGGATTAGATTTTTCTTTAATTTCTTTATGGGAAATGTAATTTGAGAGCAACTGGCGCTAGGAAGGTGCAGATGGGGAGTGTCAGCCAGATCTTATTACCTGCAAAGACCAAGTCCAGCTTGCCTTCGACAGCTGTAATTGGTCTCCTCTGCCTCTTTGTAGCTGGGCTAAGAACATTAAGTCAGAGTCCTTGGTGTTTCTGCAAGAAAGATGGAATGGTTTATTTTTCACTTACTCCTTGTGACAGGGTACTCTAAGAGGACGAGCTGGCCTGAGTTCAAGAGAGACAGCAATTCTGGATGAAAGCCTCACCTCCCAGGAGAACAAACAGCCATAAAGGTGCGCATAATTCAAAAATCATTTTGTAGTTATGTCAAATGTTTGGCAGGAGACAAATGATAAAATTCTTTTAATTGGTCAGTTAAATGTCCACACCAGCTGCAATTATTTCAAATGGTTCCATGAATGTAGAGCAACTCTGTGAACACATGGCACTCCCAAAGCTTGCTTTCCCCCAAAGCTCTCTCTCCTGGCATGGGGACTTAATTAAAATTGAATGTGCTGGCCCATTCATTGCGTTGAGGCTTGTGGCCAGTCCTTGCTATCAGATCCAAGAGTTCTGACAGCTTTTCACTGATGATGCTGGATGCTCAAATAAGGTCTGCACAAGTAAAAATGGTTTAGATTATTTTTCCCCCTCCACTCACCTTTCTAAGTAAAGCCCTGAAAGAGTCATTTTTATGCAAATATAAAAGGTTGAGTTGTTTCATTTTCAGGCTCCTTCCTCCAGCCAGATTCTAAGGAAGAAGATATGGAAAGCAGTGGTTCACGACAGGGAGATTTTTCTCTTTCCGTTTGTGTCTGGTTGGAGAGAATCTCTCTCTGATAGCTCTTAACAGGACACGAAATTCGGCATTTAAATCCCAAGAGTTAGTGCATCTTTCCGTGGGGAAACATTTGTGTTCTTACATCAGAGACTTTACTACAACTTTTTCTCTCCCAAAGTTAAAAGCTCTCATTGCCCAGAGTCTTTCCTGTAATTGTATATATACACTTTAAAGTACAAAACCTCAACACCAAATGATGACTTTGCTTATTTTAATTTTCTGGAATCAGTTTAAGGTTTAATTCCATTAATATCCACTTAATATTTAATGAAGGACTCAGTAGGATACATGGCACTTTTGTAAACCTCCCATCCCAGTGCATACACACATCACAAGAAAATAGATCCCAGCAGAAGACACAAAACAGAATTGTCATTTATCTAAATAAGGCCTTCTTCCATCAGGATGCACTCATTGGGTAATCCAGCGCCAGTAACAGGTCTGGAAGTAAAAGGTTTAAGCCTGTGAAAGAAAAAGAAGCCTACAATGACAAATCCTTTGGTAACTGAGATTGGCATTCAGTTTGGTTCACTTCAATTAAACAAAGTTATTCAATATCTATTACACGCTAGGTGGGAAGTGTACTAGGAACAGTGGATATAAATGTTAGCAGGTATGTTCAACTGAGACATGTGCTAAACACACCTCTTTGAAAGGCAACTTAACCTACTGCAACCCAACTTTGTACTAAGTATTAGCCAGCCAACCACCTTCCAAAGCTTTAGAATTATGATGTCCAAGCAAAGAATACTGCACATGTACCAACTTAAAATTCTTTTGTACAGCTGCTATAAAATTCCTATCTGAAGAGCTGCTAAAGACAGATGGGAACATATACTGAGAGTCATAGGGACATCAGTATTCACAGCTACATTCTAGGCATAAGAGCAAGAATATTCTAGAAATGAATTCCCCAAGGGTACGGGTCATGGGCAAGTGCATGTCCATTTATCTATAGTATTTCTAAATTTTAATACATAATAGGCACTCAACACATAAATGGTGAATAAATGAATGTTCAAAAAATAATTGGATAAATTTGTAGATTTTACAATAGAAGTGCATTGTAAGTTCCAGAAATCAGATAATCCTTTTTTCCCTCCTTTCTAATCCCTATACTTACTTCAGGGAGTTACCTAACCTCTCTAAAGCATCAGTTTTCCCTTTTGTAACTAGGAATAAAATCATACCAACTCCATAGTGTAATGAGGACTATTTAGAGAATGTGAGTTAAGTGCCCAGCACGTACACACTGAATTAATGTTAATTATTGTTGATGTTGGTCACTCTTATTAACCATGGCTGCACCATGTTGTCATCTGGAGAATGTTTTAAAAATGCCTAGATTTCAGCTCCAGATTGGATTTAATTACTTTAGAGTGAGGCACAAGACTCTCGCTTTTAAAAGCTTCCCGGGTGATCCAGGTGATATAATGTGAAGCCAGGGTAGAAAATCACAGTTGTAGGAGAAATACACATCACACTTAGACACTCACACCCCATATATTTTCTTCTTGAAAAAATCAACCAATCATTAAAGCCAGACAACTGTTTTATGAGTTAATTTGTACTTGTACATCCCTCCATTTTCCATGTACTTTTGGACTGAGTACAATTAGGTATCTTTTTCTCTCACAAATTTGTTCACTTCTTGTTCATTTTTTGTTCACTATAACTAGACTATGGAAATCACTATTCAACCTCTGGTAGTTTATTTTTCTCTAAAAATCAATTTTGAGTAAGAACTGAGTACCCCTGTCTCTGTATTATGGAATCAGAGAGGAATCATAGTTCAACAATTTAACATTTGATGACTCATGTTCCTAAAGACTGGATCTTTTCAATTTTTTCATTTTTCTATCAGCCTAGAGATATATTATATTCTCTTTTTAGTAAGGCAATTTCCTTGTCTAACTTGTAGACCATCTATTATAATGCTTGAATTTCTGTGACACTGAAAACCATGATCTGAGTGTGCAGTTTTATTTTATTATACTTCTCATGCCTGACTGTGGCAGACCTTTCATTGTATGCCATAACCACGGCTACTTCTAAATTACTATCTTTTGAACATTAAACTTAAATGCACAAGTGGAACTTACTTTGTAAAGGAAATGCTCAGTGATTTATTTTATGAAGAAAATAGTTATTTACAAATTTATTTTTTGTAATTTCTACATTATATATTTGCTTCAACATAATTTTATCTGTTTATGAGAGTTAAAAATAAATATACTGAGGGGCTCTTGGCTGGCTCAGTTGGTGGAGCATGTGACTCTTGATCTCAGGGTCATGAGTTTGAGCCCTGCATTGGGTAGAGAGATTGCTTAAAAAATAAAATCTTCAAAAAAATATACTGAGATGTGCATCACTTCAGTATTTGCATAGAAATATGAAATTTGTTTTCATTATATTAACCACTTCCTGGACTTTCAAAAATAAGTTTACTCATTTATCAGATTGTTTTATGTCTATCTACATAAATGTTTCTTCTTGGCTCTGAATCCCCTCTTCTGAAACATTAGCCCCCTGCTTAGCAATGTCTTTTTCCAACAGGTCTCTTCTCTATATTTTTGCATTAAGCAAGTATTTTGGCCTAAGCCTGCTACTGTAAAGTGGTTACTAGGTGACACTTCCTGTCTCTCCAGACCATTTATTGCCCTCTCTAAAAGGGTGATAAGTTCTTTTCTTAGATACTGAATTGGTTAGAATCTCTTGGCACCTGGCAGTGTCTCCTCAGGTCTGAGTCCTGGCCAAAACCCACTCACTCATTTTTCTTGCCTACAAGCAATGTGTTACATAGATTGATTTTAATTATGTGATCAGGGCATGTATGCTCTTTCATTAATACATACACACATGCATGGACACGCATGTACTTGTGCACATTCACACACAAACATACACACTATATCCAGGAATGATCATATAATTATAAGGTTGAGTTTTTATTTATTCTACAATTTCTTGTCTCCTATGTTAGCTACATATATTGAATTTGGTACAGTTCTGAGTTTTATATGTTTGCTTATTTATTAAACCTGTCTTGCATAGTGCTAGGAATAAGATAGGCTCTCGTGTACTGGTTGGATGGAACTAAACTAACTAATTATATGTGTCTGTAAATAAGGGAACTAGATTTGCAAACATTAGGAACACTTATATATTCTTCCTAATCAGTGTTAATATGGCAGTGATAAAGTCATTGCTAGGCACTTAACAGGAGATGGTGTGGCCTTGGAATTCAGGAGTGAGATATGGCAGTCCATTTCAGGTAATCCATCGTCAGTTCAGTTTATCTTTGAGGGCCTGTCTTCAGTGCAAGGCTGATGATCCACAAGGATCTTTTGAGCTTCATATTTCCTTCTTAATAATAGCTATTTGTAACACTTATTATATGCCCAGTATTGTGCCAAGAGCTTTGCATAAATTACCTTTAATCCTTTTATGAAATCAGAAAGGAATGTGTTATAATTCTAGTTTTTCAACTGAGGCCAAGTCATGTATCTTGTAAAACCCAAGGCAATGTTCTTTCACTCTTTCACACCTCTTTGGGGGTGTTTTCAGGAACATACTGAATTCGCTTAGTGACGATGGATTTCAGTGGACATCAAAAACAGAAAGAATTGCCCCATCATTTATTCTGATGTATAGGAACAAATCTGGCATCAGAACCAGAACTCCTAGTTTCAACAATTCGTTACTTTACCAATTTCTGTTTCTGTTTTTTTATTTATGAAATGGGGATAATTAATCCCATTTTCCTCCCTCTTTCTGCCACAAGATTCTTTTTTGAGAACCAGATGTAATAGAACATATAAGGAAAACTGATAAAAAAAGAAGTTGCTCTGAGAGTAGAGCTTTAATGTTTTCACTATAACAACACCAACAACAAATGGTATTTATGTGAAGTGAAGAATGTGTTAATTAACCTTATTACGGTAAACACTTTACAACATATATGTATTTCAAATTATTACACTGCATGCCTTAAACTTACATAATGCTATATGTTAATTACATCTAAATAAAGCTAGAAAAATACAAAGAACTAATTTACTACTTAGTGTATACACCCATGTAGACTCAATTAATTCTGTTACAGAAATATAGTATATGTGAATAACTCAAATGGGATATCTATGTTATATAGACACATACATACAATGGTGACAAATGTACAAGACTGAACTGAGAAATTCCTCAAATAGGAAAAACAGACCACAGAAGTCAACACTGGTATTCCATGAGATTCATTCATTTAAAGTATGATGAAATTGAAAAATGTGAACAGCAAGACCCAAAGTGATAGTCAGTGGTATTTTCTTAAATACATATTTTCCAGAGGATATAATGAAATTTCTAGAAATCGAAAAATGCCAATCCACATATCTCTATCTTAATGTGAAGAATAATATAGAACAGCTAGTAAAGAAGACCAGAACCTTAAGCCAAAAGCAATGATTTTAGTCTTGAGGCCTTTAGTTTAAAAATGACTTAAGCCACAAAGGGAGGTCATATCTATTTGATTTTTTAAAAATTATGTATTATTGTATATTGTATGTAATATTGTATATTTTCAAATATTGGGAGCTTGATTTCCTTTATCTACAAAGTGAAGTCATATAAAATTAAAAAGTTTTTTAAAAGTTTACCCTTGAAAGTTAAAAATCACTTAAAGAAAGCATTCTAAAGTTATACTTCAAAAAGTAGATCTTTAATATCTTATTATTTAAATATTTTCTTCAAAAAAGGCATATTGATTAATCATTGAAAATTTCATTCCTTGTTTTTCAGGGCTTTCTGTACAGTTTATTGAAAGAGCTATACCTGAGACATGAAAAATGCTTCTGCTAGGGGGTCTCTGAAAAAAGTCTGAGAACATGTGATTTTTTATGCTATGGGAAATGACTCAACTGGTCGGTCATCCGTCCAGTTTTGCTGCCTTTTCTATACTCTTGCCACCAGGTGGCAGTGAGACAACACATAAGGTTACCATGTAATTTCTCACATTTTAGTATGAAATGGAAAAAAAAAAGTACTGAAGATACCACTGAATTAATCATCAAGAACCAAGTTGTTAATATAAGGATGCTCAGAAAATATAGAAAATGTCAATAGGTTATACATACAATGACACACGCAGAAATGCATGGATGAACACATGGAGAAGTATGACATGTCCTATTTAGACAGTAGAATCATTGTCAATAAACACAATTGCAATGATTATATATGCAATGCACAAAAGAATACTTTTGAAGTTAAGAGGAAATGGAGATTTCCAGAAATTCATGGCTATCAAAACTATTGCAATAGTACTCATAGCTAAAAAGAGCCTTGAAGATCAAAGATCGTCTTATAAAGGTTGCCAGATGTCAAAGAAGAGATGTAGATGTCCATGCTATTTATTGTCTAACTGTGGACACTTCTGAGAATTAAAGTGGTGCTAATAGCATATCAGGACTGTAACCAAGATTACCTTGAGCACACTAGAACAACAATCTACAAACACAGGTACTACGATAAGGTTTATTCATTGCCAACTGATGCTTCAACGGATACAGAAAAAAATAAGAATAATATGTGAAAGATTTCAACTGCATAATCCTTCCAGCCATGGAATGTTCATAGAAGAATTTGCTTCTAGTGGAATATGTTTCTTCTCCCTTTCCCTATAAACTCTCTCTTTTCATAATTCAGCTCAATCACTAATCTTTTTTAAAAGGAAGATTTTCCTGCTTTCTTAGATTAAGTCATATCTCCCCATTATAAGACTTCCTCATAGCACTGTACTTCTTCAATCTAATTATTTTAATGAACTTTTAATTAATATCTGTATCTATCACTTCACTTTAATCTTCATGTGGTAGAAAATATGTCTAGTTTTGATCAGGGCTTATTTCCTATGTGTATCATCACTACACATACATATACATGCATATGTATTTAATAAGTGAGTGAACATTCCAATCACTGGGAATACAAATTATAATATGATTTTTTGCAACAAACAAGGTTAACAAATAGTAACTTGTCTTCCTAGTTCAAGGAGAAAAACTGTCATTTCCCCTCAATTTCTATGTGAAAGAATTTTACAAAATTCCTTTGTAAAGGTAAAAATATCATTTTGAAAGAAAACCAGATCTGTCTTTAGAAGTAAACTCTTCTCCATAATTTGTATAGGAAAGCACTTGGCTTCATTGTATGCAGAGAAATTGTATGCAGAGAAATTCACACCATGAGCAGCAGCTGTCTCATTGCTATGTAGTTTTAACTTTAAGATAGATTCCTAACTCATAGTTTAAGAATAGATTTGGGTGCTTTGGTGCTCACTCTGAAATTTTACAAAGATTATGTGTATGTGTACATGTGTATGTGTGTATACATATTTTTACTAAGAGTGTAATATTCAGTAAACTATTAAATAACTATGCTATAGAAGCACATATTAGACTTATAATTAGAAGAGAAAATGTTACCACAACCCCACATTTAATTCAAACACCCCAAGGCAACACTGCAGTTTTTGTGCACAGTATGTGTCTGTACAGCTCAATCTCTTGTGATGTTATCCTTTGAAGTATCTATCTGATGAAAGATTGGACACAACACAGTCAAAAAAATACATTTCTTCAAATATCAAGGTAATTTGAGGTATTTTATGGCCATCATAAAGCTTTTACAGTTTGTCAAAGTTCAGTTGTGAAAGGAAATCACCTTAGTCTTAGAACCCAATGTAAAAACTAATTTATTCAGACTATAACGTTGAAACTTTGTTATTTTCATTAAAAACTCAGTTTATGAGCAAACTTTTTCTTCAAATGTAGTTAAAAGCATGATCTATAATAATAAAGGATGTAAACAAACACGAGTCCATCAATAGAATCCTGGTTGCGTGTACTGTTATATATTGAAAATAGAGTATTATGCAACTATTAAGTGGAATGAGAAATAACTCTACATACTACTATGGAGTAATCTCCAAGATACTTTAAGTGACAGAAGCAAGGAAGAAAAAAAAACTATGTCTAGTGTGCTGTCATTTATTTAAGAATGGCAGGGTTACAAAAATGTATATGTATTTGCTTGTGTTAAAAAACAAACAAACAAACAGAAAAAAAATATTTTAAAATATTTACCAAAGAGAAAGGAAAAGAATGAGATTAAAGAAACACGGATATAAGTTATATGTGTCTGAATACACTATATTTGACTTTGAAAAATAAATATTTTACACAATTACAAATCCAAATTAATTATATTAAGACAAACTTTAAAAACTGAAAACAAAATATGAAGCAAATAAACCTGTGTTTTGAGTTGGTGACATAAGTGAACAAAGAGGATTTATTCTATGAAATGTTAATATACAGTAATTTGATTATATGACTTTAGTAAAATGTCTCCTGAGGACAAAAACACTGCAAAGAAAGTTCAAACTAATTTTATCATATTTCATGGTAATACAGTTATTGTTACTTTAAAGTAGTAGGCACATATTGCAGAAAGTGAATTTCAGTGTGACAGAAAATGGGTAAAAATAAAAAATGTTCTGAAATTTAATTGAAAGTATCAGTATGCACTTATACTATATATTATTTTAAGGAAAAAAGAACGGCAAATTATTTCCTATCTCTATCTACTGGACGGCCTAGAAAAGTGATAAACCCAATATTAATGAGCATGTCTAATGTCCAGATTGTGGTCTTAGTTCAGTTACCACTGAACTAATCAGATCTCCTTTTATAAGTGGATAAAGGTAGGTGTGAGACAGGAAATGTTAAGATAGGCCTGGAATATCTCACCATAACAAAAAACAAGGTAGTCATCAAAAACTTGTAAGGTCATGTAAAAAGATTCAGGTATCAACTTGAGAAGGTTCGAATTGACCAGATATGGGACAATTTGTGCATCACTAAGTGTAATATATAGAGGATCATAAAGAAGAAGAAGAAGAAGAAAAAGAAAAAGAAAGAAAGAGAAAGAAAGAAAAGAAAGAAAGAAAGAAAGAAAGAAAGAAAGAAAGAAAGAAAGAAAGAAAGAAAGAAAGAAAGAAAGAAAGAGGGAAAGAGGGAAAGAAAGAAGAAAAAAGAAAAGTAAAGAAAAGAAAAAAAAGAAAGAAAGAGGAAGGAAGAAGGAAGGAAAGAGAAGAAGGTAGGAAGGAAAGAAAAGAAAGGAGAGGAAAGGAAAGGAAAGCAGAGGAGAGGAGAGGAGAAGAGAGGAGGAAAAATAAAAGAAAGGAAAGGGAAAAGAAAAGAAAAGAAAAAAGAAAAGAAAAGAATCCTCTCACTGGTCAACATCTGAGGGAATAAAGGTAAATATTAATCAAAGGATTACAATAACAAAGCAAGGTAATTATAGTCAATGGTTTTGTCAACACAAAGCAAAAGACAAAAAGCAGATAAAAAGAAAAAGGAGCAATATGGTAGACTTAAACATAATAGTATCAATAATTACATTAAATATAAGTGACCATGCACTTTAAATAAAAGGTAGAGATTATCAAACTGGGGAGAAAAAAGGAAGAACAAAACTATAGATCTGTACCTCTGAAACAAATAATGCAATATATGTTAAGAAAAAAAAAAAAAAGAAGAAGAAGAAGATAGCCAGAGGGGAAGAATGAAGGGGGGGAAATCAGAGGGGAAGACCAACCATGAGAGACTATGGACTCTGAGAAACAACCTGAGGGTTCTAGAGGGGAGGGTGGTGGGGGATGGGTTAGCCTGGTGATGGGTATTAGGAGGGCACTTTCTGCATGGAGCACTGGGTGTTATGCACAGGCAATGAATCATGGAACACTACATCCAAAACTAATGATGTAATGTATGGTGATTAACGTAACAATAAAAAAATTTAAAAAAATGAATTAAAAAAACTATGTACAATCTATAAGAGAGGCATTTAACATATATTTCAGAGAATCACAGGGCTATCTTCTCCCTTTTTCACATCATCTTCCCTCTTTGAGTGTTTGTCTTCATATGGCCATCTCCTTATAAGGAATTTTAATTGATCATAAGTAGCTTTTGAATTTTGTCAAATGCTTTTTTTTTTTGCATCTACTGATATCTTCATATGGTTTTTATCTTTTATTTTATTAGGCAGAATACTGCATTAATTGGTTTTCACATAACCAACCTTTCAGTCCTGATATGCCACTGGGCACAGTGTATAATCCTTTTTATATGTTTTATATATCACTAGATTCAATTTGCTAGTAATATGCTGAGAATTTTTACATCTCTATTTCAAGAGATATTGATTTTCTCATGATGTCTTTGTCTGGTTTTAAAATCAGGGTAATATTGACCTGATATACTGGCCCCCATAGAGGGATTTCTGGAATCAGGTAAATTCTCTCCTTAGAGAAAGTAAGTGTTTTCTCTTCTATGTTTTGGATCTCCAGTCAGTTGTGATATTTTGTCTTTCTAGATTTGTCCAATTTGTTATCTGATTGATTAGCATGGTTTTATATGTAATATTCCTTTATAACCCTTTTTATTTCTGCAATATCAGTAATAACATCACCTCTTTCATTCCCAGTTTTAGTTTTTGAGTCTTTTTTTTTTTTAAGATTTTATTTATTTATTTGACAGAGAGAGAGAGACAGCGAGACAGGGAAAACAAGCAGGGGGAGTGGGAGACGGAGAAGCAGACTTCCCATGGAGCAGGGAGCCCGACGCAGGGCTCGATCCCAGGACTCTGGGATCATGACCTGAGCCGAAGGCAGACGCTTAATGACTGAACCAACCAGGCGCCCCAGTTTTTGAGTCTTTATTTTTTTCTTAGTCTAGCTAAAATATCTTTAGCATATCTTTGTCATTTTGATGATTTTTCCAAAGAACCCACTTTTGGTTTTTTTGAATTTCTCTGCCATTTTTCTCTCCTCTTCATTAATTTCCATCTGATCTTTATTATTTTCTTTTTCTTCTGCTTGTTTCCAGTTAGTCTGCTTTGTCTCTCTTTTTAAAATAGTTGTAAGGAGAGGTATTTGGCTACTATTTGAAATTTTTCTATTTTAAATATAAGCTTTTACAGCTATAAATCACCCTTTACAAAATGCTCAAAATGTTTTAGCTACATCTCATATGTTTGCTATGTTGTGTTTAAATTTTTATTCATTTTAAATTATTTTATAATCTCCCATTGATTTCTTCTTAGATCCACTGTTTATTTAAGTGTGTGTTGTTTAATTTCCACATATTTGCAAATTTCCCAAATTGTTCTCTGTTATTGAGTTCTAATTTTATTCCACTGTGGTCAAGAGTACACACTTGGTAAGATTTCAATTCTTTTATATTTATTGAGGTTTCTTTTGTCATGTAGCCTATAATGTATTCCAAAGTACATTTATGTGTACTTGAGAAGAATGTGCATTTTGCTATTGTTAAGTGTTCTATAGATATGTGTTAGGTCTTGTTGGCTTATAATGTTCTTAAAGTCTTCTATTTCCCTCTTTATCTTTTGCTTAGTTGTTCTATCCATTTTTGAAGGTGGAGTATTGAAATTTCCAACAATTATTATTAATTATCCATTTTCCCTCATAAGTTTTTTTTTTTTTTTGCTTTATTATATTTGGGGCTCAGTTGTGAGATACATATGTGTTTATAATTGTTACATATTCCTAATGAATTGACTTTCTTATCTTTTATTTAAAGATTTTATTTATTTATTTGATGGAGAGATACACAGCCAGAGAGGGAACACAAGCAGAAGGAGTGGGGGAGGGAGAAGCAGGCTTCCCACTGAGCAGGGAGCCTGATGCGGGCCTCTATCCCAGGACCCTGGGATCATGACCTGAGCCGAAGGCAGACGCTTGAAGATTGAGCCACCCAGGTGCCCCATGACCTTTTTACCTTTATCTTATTTCCAGTAATATCTTTTCGTTTTGTTTTTTCTTAAAATCTATTTTGTCAAAAAAAAGGAAGAAAAAATAAAATCTATTTTGTCTGATATTAGAATAGCCACTTCAAACTATCTTATGGTTGCTGTTTGAATGATAAAACTTTTTACATCTTTTTACTTTTCACCTATTTGTATCTTTGACTCTAAAATGTTTCTTGTAGACATCATAAAGTAGAATATTTTTTTTAATTTAGTCTGTTGATCTCTACATTTTGATTGTATTGTTTAATCATTTTACATTTAATATTATTGTTCATATATTTGGATTTATGTCTGTCATTTTACTTCTTTATGTGTTTCATGTCTGTTCCTCTGTTCTTCCTTTACTGCTTTCTTTTATATTATGTAAATTTCTAGTGTAACATTTTAATTCCTTTACTTATTTTTTCATTATATTTAAAAACTTATTTTCTTAGGGCTTATCATATATCTTTTAGGGAAGTTGAGATAGAAAAAGAGACCAAGTATATATTTTACAGTATGATAGTTTACATTTTTATTTAACATTTCAATTTACTTAATTAGCTTGTTCCTGTGGATTCAAGTCACCATCTGATGTTGTTTTCTTACTCTAGTACAGTTTGCTCCCCACCTCCTCCTTTGTGCACATACTGTCGAATGTATCACATTTCTATGTATTACAGACACAACAATTCAATTACATACATATTATTTTATAAGATTGCTTTTTCAATTGGTTAGAAAAATTAAGGAAAAGAAATATACATTTTTATGGTCTAGTCATCCTAGGATGACAGATGACAATGATTTTATAGCAGGCTCTCTTTGAGTTTGTTTTTGTTTGTTTGTTTCTGATTTCTCTGTTAAATTGTTGGCTTCTGTTGGTATCATACCAGTTGTTAGGTTCCACTAATTGCTAGATGATTGTTCTCTTGTTTTCAATAATGCCTTGGGGCACAAACTGCTCCATAGTCGGATCCAATTAAACCCAGGCCCCTTTGCCGGGGCAGCTTTTAAGGCCCTTTAATGAAGTTTTCCTTACCCTGGAAGGGGTTTTTTTAACTCTTTTTTCCCAGCTTCTCTCTGGTAAACTAGCTACCCTACAGTTTAGCTCTTACAGAGCTGTTAGGCTCTTCATAATTGCTTACTACAAAAATCTTCATTGTTTTCAAGTGTGTCCTTTGACTTGGAACTTTTTCACTCTGTTTCAAATAAATTTGGTTTCTTTGGGGAGAGCTTTGGAGCACTCCACTGTTATGTCCTGCTTCCTCCACTGGGCAAAATCTCTGTAGTGAATGTGGGGACTGTGATGTGCTTCTCTAGGAGTAACACCCTTGGTTTATAAGCAGTATGCTGGGTTTGAGTGATAGTCTCTGGTTTTCTTGGCTTTCTCTTCTAACTTCCATCCCATGAGCAAGCCGGTGTAAGGGTGATTGGGGCAACAGTATCCTCAGCCTGGCATACCATCCTTTGAGTGGATGCTGACTGGAAGAAGGGAATCACCAACATTTTGATTATATTTACTAGGATGTTAGTTTTTGCAAATCAAGGCTAAAGGTGGGAAATGCTGAATGCTAGAGGCATATCTCTCTCCTGGAGAGATACACTATCCCTTGGCCAGGAGTGAGAAGAGAGGGGTCCCTCCCCATCCTTTACTTGGTCACACCCACACATAGTGGAGTATCTGTCACACTAAGATGGGAATAGGAAAGGAGCAGGTTGTGGCTCAAGTTCCACAGACTCTCACTGTTCTCCCCAAGATTTAGTGGATTTTCTTGAATAAATGTGTTTTTACTTTCTGTATATCCTTAGGCCAATTTCCAGAAACTTTAAATGGTCAGTTTTTCAGAAAAATAATTTTTCTTATTTTGATTGTTTAGCTGGGGATTGAGGCCATGGAGCTCCACAGCTGCCATTCCAGAGGTGGAATTATCTTTTTTCTGAGTTTTTCCTTTTAAATAATTTTCATTGGTCTGTCTTACAGTTCATTGATCCTCTTTTTTTTTTTCTCCTATAGTATTCAATCTTCTGGTTGGTCCATCCATTGGATTTTTCTCCTCCCACATTGTAGTTTTTAGTTGTAGAATTTCCTTTTATATGTGTATATATTATATAACATTATTATAATAATATACTATATGTATTATATATGTTGATATATATATACATATAGCATAGTATATTATAGTATATCAGTCTGCTAAGAGTACTCATCTTTTCACTTTATCTAATTTTTCCCTTTAGGTCATTGAACTTTTTTAAAATAGCTGTTATCAAGTTCTTACCTGAATTCTAACATATGAGTCATCTCTTAATCTCTATTGACTTTTTTTTTCTTGATTATTTGCACACTTTCTGGTTCTTTCACATGTCTGGTAATTTTTTAATTCAATGCTAGAGATTAAAGGTGCTACACTATAGGTAATTTTTTAATTCAATTTTAGAAATTAAAGGTGATACCTTGTAGGTAATCTAAATACTGTTGTCTTCTTAGAAAAGGTGTGGTGTTTTGTTCGGCATATGGATACTTTATGAGATGTTCTTGAATCTGCCAGGTTTCCTTTTGTTTATCGGTTTGTTTTGTTTTGCTTTATTTTGTTTTAGGGCTATTTCAGTTTTGCCTTTAGTGCTAGGGTGTCATCTTTACTTTAGGGTGGAGCCCTTAATCTTAAAATCTAGTCTTTCTGTGGTCTCTGGACCTAATGCCCAAGGTACTCAGTGAGGTCGCTCTACTTTGGATGAGCCAGAATTTCAGCAGCCTTAGCCTTGGATGATTTCTGATAGTTCCATTCAGGTTTTAGTTGCACAGTATCTATTCTCTGATAAACCAGTGAGTTTTAGCCTGCCTGTGCACAGCCAAGGACCACAGAAAAACCCTAAACAGGTTTCTGCACCCATCTCTGCTGCTCCCTATTTCCATTGCCCTGTTGCACAAATCCCAGACACTTTAGAGAGTCCAAACTCAGATCTCTGACTCCTCAACTTCCTAGGATCTCTATTCTTTCTTTGAGCTCATCTTCCCAGTGCAGTGATCCAGAAAATTCTCTCAGGCAGGAAGTGAGAGAAATATGGAGCTCACTTTGTATGGTTCTTCTCACTGAAGAATCACATTACTGTACTGCTTGATATGCAATGCCTCAAACAACAGACTCCTACATTTTGTCCAGTTTTGTACTGTTTATGACAGGAGGGTAAGTCTGGTACCAATTACTCCATTACAGTAAGAAGCAGAAGTCTCAGCAATTAGATTTAAAAAAAAAATTATGTTCAGGTTCTTAAAATGCCTATATATAATAAACACTAAGTCACAGTTTTTGAATAAATGTCCTCTATTTTTATTACTTTTTATACTAGAGAAATAAGCCTAGGAAACAAAGTGGGTGAGGTTTAAAATTAGAACAAATCCCAAACGGTAGCTCTGTGAGTTTAGAAAAATGTATTAGGCCCTCTAAGTTTTACTTTCTTTATCAGAAAAAAATGAAATAACAATACTTTCCTTAAAGTGATGTCATAATACTTGAGGATATGTGTGTATGTGTGTGTGCGTGTAAATATGTAAAATCTGTTACATAAATGGTAGAATTTTAGGCATTTATAAAGGAGATATCAGGGAAGAAAAATATTTGGTTAGGGGTTAAGAATGTGATATATGAAGAATTTCAAGCCTGTGTTTGATCACAGTCCACCCTTGCTGGCTCTGTGACTTCAAGTTACTTAACTTCCCTCAAAGTCAGGGTTGCATAGAGCAAATTAGTTAAAAGGTAGTATGTACCTCAGATAAGGAGCAGGTGTGAAGCATTTATTTCATGCTTGGTATACAATAAGATCTCAATAAATTATAATTTTTATTATAATTATCATTTATAATTCCTCTCAGAGAGCATAAATTTAAAATCAGTCTGGCCAGTTAAGTGTCACTTGAATAAGTGTTCTAAAGTTTCACCAAGGTGCTGGAGAAAGTGATAGAAGAGACTCCCACATTCCTTGGAGAATAAATATGAAATCCAAATATTCCCAGACTACTTTTGGTCAATTTATGATTAAGATTCCATCTTCCTTTTGATATCATCAATAGTCAGTGGGGACTATATTTTCCTCTCCAGTTTCCTCCATATATAAAATAACCTTGCCAACCAGCCATTTCCTTAAAACAATAACGAGTCATTCTTGATTTTTTTTCTTCACTGACTTCTTGTCTCTAACCTACCCATTCATGCTGCTGAACTTACCTCCAAATATATCTTAAATTCATCTATGCTTTTTGTATCTATTGCCATTTACGAGTACACCATAATCATACATAGATTATTGCTTTATTTCCCAGTGATCTTTGGCATTTCTGCTCTCGCCTCTTACAATCCATTTACCACACAACACACTAATACATTTTTTTTTAATTATATCATGTCATACTCTGATTTAAAGCCTTCTGGTGTCTGAATT
This sequence comes from Callorhinus ursinus, assembly GCF_003265705.2. Lineage (NCBI taxonomy): Eukaryota > Metazoa > Chordata > Mammalia > Carnivora > Otariidae > Callorhinus > Callorhinus ursinus. The sequence goes on along the minus strand of NW_027397064.1, from coordinate 66,562,024 downwards.
TCATTTAGAACAAATCCAAGCTTTCTAACAGAGCCAATAAAGCCCTTGAATCCTGTCCCTATGCCCTTGATTTTGTCTCTCATCACTTAACTCTCTTCAGTTATACTCACCTTTTGTTTGTTTGTTCTCTGATTATCGAATATGGTAAACTCATTTCAATTATGAAACCCCTACATCTGCTGTTCCCTCTGCATGGAACACCCTTCTCTCAAATTTATCTTTATTTTTTACAAAGTGAGATGTTGTGATCTGAATGTTTGCATCCCCCCCGAATTCGTATGTTGAAACCTAATCTTCAGTGTAATGGTATTAACAGGTGGGGTGTCAGAACTGCTTGGGTGATGAGGTGAAGCCCTCATGAATGGGATTAGACTCTCATAAAAGAGACCCCACAGAGCTCCCCAGCCCCTTCTGTCATGTAAAGACGTAGCAAGAAATCAGAAGTCTACAACCAAAAAGGGGCCTTCTCCCTACCATGCTGGCACCCTGATCTTAGACTTCCAGGCTCCAGATTGTGAGAAATAAATTTCCGTTGTATATAAGCTACCTAGTCTATGATATTTTGCTATAGCAACCCAAACAAACTAAGAGACTAACTGTATTGGTTTTCTATCATTGCCATAACAAATGACCACAGACTTAGTGGCTTAAAACACCACAAACTTATTATCCTACAGCTTTCTTGGCCAGAAGTCTGATGTCTCATTGGAATAAAATAAAGATATCAGCAGGCTTCCTTCTTTCTGGAGGTTCTAGGCGGAAATTTATTTCCTGGTCATTTGTCTTGTTGACAAAATTTTGTTCCTTATAATTGTATAACCAAGGTCTCCACTTTCTTCAGCCTGTGAACCGAAGGCCATTCTCAGCTTCTAGGAGTTGTGGCATTTCTTGGTTCCTGACCCTCTTCCTCCACCTTCACTGTCAGCAACAACAGGTTCATTCCTTGTCATGTCTCATTTCTCTGACCCACTCTTCTGCCTTCCTCTTCTATTTTTAAGGACGCATATGATTAGGTTGGATCCATCCAAATATTCAGGATAATCTCCCTATCTCAAAGTCCTTATGTAAGATCACATCTGCAAAGTCCCTTTCACACAGGTTTTGGAGATTGGGCCATGGACATTTTCAGGGCCATGATTTTGCCAACCATACTGGTTTATTCCCATCATTCGGATCTTAGCAAAATGTCACCCTTGTAAAGAAAATATTTTACCCACATCACCAGTCATTCTCTACTACATCCATGTAGTATATTTCTTTCAAATGCCGTGTCATTCTCTGAAAGACCTTGTATCATTGGTTTGTTCATGTATTGTTATCTAACCCTACTAGAATGTAACCTTTATGAGGACAGAGGTGTTTTCTGCTCGCTCATTTTCTTATTCCCAGCACCCAAAACAGTACTAGGCTCATGTAAGTTCTCAATAAATCATTTTTAGTTGGATGAATGAATGGATGGTTTTAATTATTTGTCATTGTTCAAAACTCCATGATGGCTTTAGTGAAAACAATTCTATTAACTCTTGATGGGTATACTATTAAATTTACTACCCAGTTATTTCTTATTCTATCCAAAGACATTTTAAATTCTTTTTACCTGGTACAACTGAGTATCTGTAGTAATTGACAGAATTTTGCATCTGCGATTTTTTTTTTTTTTACTCCTACTGCCCCAAACAGAATTGGGAAATTTTATATTTTCAATTTGCTTACAGTGACAGTATGATATAATGCCTTTTTTACCAAACCACTTAAAACCAGTTCTCCTGGTCATAACTTCCCATTAAGTTTCTAAAATGATTTTAAGTTCTTGGATATAAAAGTCATTACATCCACGCAAAATATTCCTTTTCACTTCTTTGCCTAGAAGTAGCCTCAAAATTGCTGTAACAGCTCATGTAAATGTAAAGATATGTCAAATCTTTCTGGGAGTAATCAGTTCATATTTAGCATAAAGGCTGACAATTATTTTCCTTAATACCTTGAAAATGCGTTCTATCTCAGAATAATTCTGTATCTTTTAACAATTCTGTATCTTTCTGTATCTTTCAATTCTTTATCTTTAATTAAAGATAATTCTGTATCTTTAATAAAGCATTTTTAAAAATATGCTTTTTATGAAAATCAGGAAAAACTAGGGCTCCTGGAGGTAAAAGACCAGCTTATTTTTATATGGTAAGTTACTGGTAGAGCCAGAACCATGACCCAGGAATGCCAGTTTCCAGCCCAGTGTTCATTCACTCCACTAGACTCCACTGTCTCAAATGCAAATGGGAAGCCATACAATTACAAAGCATTGTTTATTAATAATTGTTTAATATTAATAATTAATAATTTAAGAAATGTACATAAAAAGAGTCCAGATTTAATTTGTAAAGTGGCATGGTAAGATGCTTACTGAATGGTCTTTTGTTCTTAACATGCAATGACTTTGGTTTTCTAAATATCGCTCATTAAAAGAACAAAGCCCAGAAATGTCTAGGTTGAAATCAATCTTAAGACTAGTTAGCAACTTCAATTATAATTATAGTATCAACTCATCTCATGAATATAATTACTCTGGGCTATGTTATTCTGACATGATCTGCAAGCACTCATTGCTTCAGGTGAGGGCCACAGAGTAGGCTGGGGCAGAGGGCCAGTTTGTCCATGCCTAGGCTTCGCTAGGTTACTGCTGAGTTACTAAACAACAGTCAACACATTCACAAATACATACAAGCACAGCTGGGCCTCATTATTTGCATTTTGATCACCCTATATTGAATAATCAAGGAAGCAAGTATGGTAATGGTAAAATGAGGAGTTTACTCAGTTCAACGTTGAAAGACTATCTGCATATGGCTTCAAGTTATATGAAGTGATATTTCATTGTTATTTTTCTTGTAATTTAAATACATACATATTTATGATCTATGTGTTCTATTATGTATCTACTATTTTGAGTTATAGGATTTCCTTTCCTAAAACAACTCAGTATGATTGATTACTCTCCTTTTTGAAATTCTATTCTCCTTTAATTTATTATAACTGTCCCTAATTTTTCTCCAAAATTCTGTCCACTCTTGCTCAGTTTCTTTTCCTGTCTCCTGTTGCTCATTAAAATGATGTTGACCATAGATTATTGAGAGCCTACATGGTTTTCTCAGGCAAGCACAACTGATAGCATTGAAAATACTACCCATAAAATTGTGATTTCCCCAAACCATTTTCTTCCTACATAGCATGCCAATGGTCCAAGTAGATATCTTAAAGCTACCTTGAACTCTCTGTTCTAGGTTGAATTATTTCCTCCCACCTCACCCCCAAAGATATGTTGAAGTCTTAGCTCCTAGTAGCTCAGAGTATGGTCTTATTTGGAAATAATCTTTTTAGATGTAATCAAGTTAAGATGAAGCCTTGGGATACCTTCTAATCTCATCTGTTTGGTGTCTTTATAAGAAGGAGGAAATTTGGATAAAGACACACGGGGGTAATGCCATGAGAGGACAGGGGCAGAGACAGAATGATGTAGCTGCAAGCCAAGGAATGCCAAGGATCAGTGGCTACCACCAGATGCTAGGAAGAAGCAAGGAAAGATTTTAGCCAGAGTCTTACAGGGAGCCTTAATTTCAGACTTCTTGCTTCCAGAAGTATGAGAGAATAAACTTCTGTTGTCTTATGCCTCCCAGTTTGTGGTCATTTGTTAGGATAGCCTTAGGGAACTAATATATTCTCCTCTCCCATCCCACAGCTTTTCTTTCTTACATTTAATTGCTCACCAACTCTCATGAAGCTTGTGTTTATCTCATGGGGAAAAAAAATCAGGAAACACGTTTCTGATGCTCCTATTTCAAGCTACTGTTTTAAGCCATCAGATTTCTGAATGACCACACAATGGCAAAATAAGTATTTTATACATAATCAAAGTATAAGGGGGGATATTGGACAGATTTTACATGTAGGATTAATAGTAAAACTCTTTATTGTTCATAAACAATTTTTACTAATGTTTAAGCACATACAAGGGAGCAACTGTATCATGGTAATATTTTTAAATCATAAATCAAATAATTCATGCAAGTTGGATTAGGCATTTAATAGTCCACAAACATGAGGTAAGAATGGCTAAATTCTTAAAGACAATTTTCAAACCAAATTCTGAAATTTTAATTGTGAGTAGATTATCTTAAGCCTTAAAAGCAGTATAGGTAGTTTATATGTTTTAATCTTGCTATTTGAAAAGTTCAATAATATACTAAGATAGTCAGGCTATCCATAGAAATAAGTAGATAGTTCTGGATAAGTGAGAAAGATAAAAACTCAAACCCAGGTCCTAGACTGTTGATAGTAAATGACATGAAAATGTGAAAATATTTCGGAAAAAAATCAAGTAAAACTGGAAATGCTACTTTAAATCCCACTAGAATTCAGGCCATGCCTTAACTGACTCTTGTCTTGAGAGAACATTGATAAAGATTCTCTCTTTGACCCAGACTGAGTAGACTCATGCCACTTTGAACTTTTTTTCAACTAGGCCTTGACATTTAAATTCCTGTATTCATCTCTGAATTGTCCAGTTTTAGCAAGAATCCTGCTAAGCCAGTTTAGCCAGAATCCCTCATCTTCCATATCTGATCACCTTTAATATCTAATCAGGTTCCTCATCTTCTACCATCCTCCAAGGTGATGTCTGATCACCCTGGCTTGCTTCCAGCAAGAATCCTGTTAGGTCAGGTTAGCTAAAATCCCTCCTTACGCCTCATATTTCCACCTAGTAATTTTCCATCCACTGACCCCTTACCCTGCTCCTTGACTATAAATTCCCAATTTTCCTTGTTGTATTTGGAGTTGAGGCCAAGCCTCTCTTCCCCACTGCAAGGTCTCATTGCAGTGATTCCTATACCTATTACCATAGTCTCCTCTTTAATAAAGTCTTCCTTACTCTAACAAGTGTCACGAATATTTTCTTAACACCTTAAGGCAATGAAGTTGCCTTTATCATCAAATCTAAGATGGTGCTAGAAATATGTTGAATCAGAAGTATTTATTCTAATGACAAGCTCAAATCAGTGGCAGTGACTAGATACTTTATTTATCCAAAAGCACATATTGATCTTATAGATATGACTGAAGTGAAAATTATAAACAAGACATATTAGGTCCCTGCTCTCCTGGAAATTATATTCTATGGGAATCTAAGTTAAAAGATATGGGATGGTTAGGAAGAGCTTGGGTGAGAGAAAGAAAAGAGGATATAATGAGGAATTAAATTTATTTTGAGTAACTCATGTGTGTCTTGAGGGATTCAGCAACTAGAATCTGAGGAGTACGTTCCAGAAAACTAGGAAGGATGCTGATAGGAAGAAGGAAAGTCCTACATGGAAATCTCATTCCTTCAAAATCATGCCTTCCTTTTGCTAGAGGATAACTGTGAGACTAATGTAAACAATGAATTAAATATAAGACATGATCCCTATCCAGAAATGCTTCACTAAACACCAATAACAACAAACTTAAAATTAATAATGTAAAATTTTCCTAAAAGCTAGATTTGGCAATTTATACATTTGGATCAGTTGGCCTCCTGCCCTTTCTTTTTCTTTCTTTTTTTTTTATTATTCTCAGACTCATTCAAGTGCGTCTAACATTTGACTATGGAATTCAAAAAGTCATAGAAATCAGAGTAGTAATAGATTAGTATGTGGCACTGCCTATGAAAAGTCATCACTGCCATGCTGCCATCAGCTGGTTGTATGCTTTGACTTGTTTTCCTAGTAGTGATCATGTATTGAACAGATGCACCCTTTCCCTGTCTTACAGACTTTTGAAGATTGGTGTGGGTCAGTGGAGGTAGGGGCAAACCAAGGATCAGTCAGCCTGCAAACTAGTTGAGGAGTGGCAATTTTTTGAGTATGGATCTTACATGCAACAGAACCTGGATGTTTCATCAGAAACAAGGGGCTGAAACAAACGGATTTTGTATCCACACATGAAATATATTTTGTTATGCCTGCTCAGTGATCAGAACATGGAACCCTAGTTATACTTTATAGGTTTGATCATGTCTCAAGGATCTATGTTAAATAGAGTTGTGCATATTTATGCAACACTTGTTCCCTAAACTGGAAGACCTTTTTTTTAAACATTCAAAAAATTGAACGAAATATATTCAAGAAATACAGTTCAGTGTACTGTGAACACCCTAGAAAGAAAGGAAAAAGAATTAACCAGTTATGTTAATAAGTGGTTGCGAATACTTGGTTTTCTATTCATCTTGCTTATTTATCTAATTAAGTCAATGAAGTAAAATAACACTTTCAATTTGCAACACAGTATTTATAAAGTTAGGATCTCAAATTGAGAGAAATTAAAGCCTCCCCAAAAGCAGGCTGATAACCTAGCAAATTTTCTCCAGTATCTATCCAGAATGCCACAATTCAAACATGTTCAGGTATTTATTATTGTGCGTTTATGTTTGACCAAGATTTCTTGCTGTTTACTGGCAGTTTTCTATGGTTTCTTAGCTTGAATTGATAAAGAAAAATACAGAATAAAGACATCTTTCTGCTCCCCTTCCCCTATCTTGTCAAATATTCATTTGGGAATGAACATTGCTGGAAAAATAAGCAAGTATAGTCTGAAAATTTGAAATCATTCTATAAATCTTCTGACATCTTGCACTATTATTTTAGGAATTGCTTTTAATAGTTACGGGGTTAGTAGGAATATTTAGTTCTGACGCATGCCTTCTAAATTCAAAACCTGCTTGACTTGTTACTAAAATCCCTCTTGGACCATTTCTCCCTTTCTTTTTTAAGAAGAATGTTGATGGGAAGTAATGGGCCTGGAGAGAAGGATGAGAAATCTACAAATTTCAAGTTCTGAAAAATCCAAGTCTCCCAGTCATAGGGTCCTTATGATACCTTTAAGATATCCCAATGATAACTGAAAAACTCCTTGCCTAAATCCTGCCTTCTATTCCTGGATGCCTCTTCTGCATCCCTCTGGAATGGCTCTGTGATCTGTTTGCAGTTCTTTATAATTGTGCCTCCCAGTCTATGCCCGCATATGACTACATAACAGAACTGGCACTTCCTTCATCTCCCTCTCTGCCAATTAATCCTGTTAGAGTAATTTTGAAAGACAGATCTTATAACAAAATTACATATCCCATATGCTTTTTCATATTTCCTATCAATTATACCTTAAAGCTATATCATTTAGGCATTTAAAGGTGCAAAAGAAATTCTGAAACAAAAAGAAAGAACATTTAATTCTAAGAATCTTAAAACTGATTTGAAATAAGGTAAATGTTATTATGTTATGAAAATAATATGTAAATAAAAAGAGTTTTATGCAAACTTTTTATTCAGGTTAGGGTGGTTATCATACACTGTTGCATAAGATCAGGGCTAATCAACCTCTTTGATAAACCAGGCAGCTAACTGAAATATCCAAGATTGGACACATGAGATTCAATATACAGGTACATATAAACTTAGTAAATGTGAACCTAAAAACAAATATAAAATACACTTTGGTAACCGAAATTCTTTTTAATATACTTGAGAAATTTGCTATTTAGATTATTCCCAGGGTGAATAGTTCCATAAAAATAATAAACTTTAAAAAATTGAATTACAATTTTAACCTATTAATAATACATCAAGCAGATTATCCTTTATTAAAAAACAAGTCTATTTTAAAATAAGTCACTGTTGACACCAAACTCTTTTCATAGCTATCATGAATACTACTAAATAAACCCAATTTATTTTAAAGTGCTTTTTCATTAGATTGCCTACAAACATTAGTAAAGACAAATGTGCTTGACTAGAAATACTTGCTTAAAGCTAAATTACAAGACACGCATTCTACCCCTTTCACCTTTTGTTGCTGTTACTGTCGATCATAGTGGTGGAGCGATTATAGCACAGAAAGCAAGTTGTCTTTATTGTAAGCCCAAGATGAAGAAGGTAATTTTTTCCCCAATTTAAAATACTTGCACTTATCTTTGCAGTATAAGATTTTCAATAGGGCAAGTCTGATCTAAATCAGAAGAGACTAAAAAAATCGCTATTATATTTATAATACATACTGCATACTCATGTATAAGATATCTATTAGAACATCTATTAAGTTATCATTTCTTAAAATCCTAGAATTTCAGAACATCAAAGGACCTTAGAGCCACCTTGTATAATTCTCCACATACCTTAGATGAAACAGCAAAAGCCTACCGTAAAGCAAGACATTGCCAGTATTTGAATCCAGAACTCCAGATTCTGGTCAATTACCCTCTCACAGCAGCACAAATTTGTGCCACATTTGCGTCACAAGTACTGGAGCTGGCATTCATTGAGTAGACCAGGCATATGACATGCATTACCATTTATCAATCGAGGTATTCATCTTATTTAAACTTATCCACATTTTTCTGGATAATTAATGTCAGCTTTCATAAAAAATAAAAGTGAATGAAGTATTCTTTCTGTAGTCTCTCTTACATCCATCTACTTCTTCCACTTTCACTTCCTAACCCAGGCTATTGAAATAATACTTGATTATCTCCATAGTGTCTTAACTGAGATTCTGTTTACAGTGTCTCTTCATTTCAGACATCCTATACACCACAACCAAGTTAACGTTCTAAAAACTTGGCATATGTCAATACTCTCCTTTGGCATAAATAAATATTCTCCATTGCTTTCAGAATAAAGTGTAAATTCCTAAGTCTGGCATTCAAAGCCCTCTGCCACCTAATGCAAACTTTTTCCAACTTCATTTCCTACTGTTCTCCAATTTGTATGTCATTGTATCTACCTCATTACTTCAATATCTCTTAAATATCTTTTGCTCATTTATTCATCCCTAAGATTTATTCATTTCTAAGATTTAGCTTCCCCTATCTGAAACATATCCCCTCTTCATTGACCTAAATTTCATTCATTTTCATGGTTCGTCTCAAGATTCTTGTCTCCTTGGATCTTTTTTCTCATCCTGCATGCAATTATTGTAACCCCTTCTCAGGTGCCATTTTCACAAGTTCCTCTCAGACACAACAGTACATCAGTATTACTTTCAGTGCTTCTAAAATGCACATCCCCAGGTTCCAACCTAGCAATTCTGATTCTATAAATCCATGGCAGGTTTCTAGAATCTTCATTTTTAAACAAAATTGCAGTTGATTCAGACTCTGGTGGACCCGTGACTGCACATTTAGAAATACCACGTAACAGTTATCTGGTTGATTTATTTCTATCTTAATCACAATCATTTATAGTTTTTTTCCATTTGCCTCTTTGATTGCCCCAGTAAGATTATAAATTCACTGAGGAGTTAAGAGATAAATTGAGGCACATTAAAAATGGTGAGAGTTTATTTGAGCAAAAATCTATTCAAATTGGGCAACATCGATCCAGAAATAGGAACACTTTGTGGACAAGAGCCAGGTCAAAGACTTACACAGATCTTCTCAACTTACGACGGGTTTACATCCTGATAAAACCATGGTAAGTTGAAAATATTATAAGTCAAAAATGCATTTGATACCCTTAACCTACTGAACATCAAACCTTAGCCCAGTCCACCATAAATGTGCTCACAACACACACATTAACCTGCAGTTGGGCAAAATAATCTAAGACAAAGCCTATTTTACAATAAAGTGTTGAATATCTCAGGTGATACTGAATTGAATACTGTACTGAGAGTGAAACACAGAATAGTCAAATGGGTACAAAATGGTTGCGACTATATCAGTTGATCACCCTCGTGATGGTGTGGCTGACTGGGAACCACAGCTCACTGCTGCTGCCCAGCATCATGTAAGAAGATTGTATCCCATTATCGTTAGCCTGGGAAAATATCAAAATTCAAAATTCAAAGTATGGTTTCTACTGAATGTGTATCAATTTCACAGCATCATAAAGTAAAAAAAAAAATAAGATAAATCATCAAAAGTCAGAGAATGTCTATAGAGAGAAAGTGTAGAAGAAAAGAAAGGAAATTATTTGACTGGCTGTAACTTAAAACCTAGCTGGCTGTTTATGATTGGTTGTCCCTAGCGTTTTGATTTAGTAACTTTGAGGCATGTAAGGGCTTAGGATTCAGTTTGCTCATAAATGTTGCTCTGACATTAGAGACACATCAGTCTAATAGCCTCCTTGTTTATTTAAAGAGAGGATATGGTACTTAGCATATGAATAGAGATGGTGTCCAATAAAATATACTAAATTATCCATCTAACATATGCTCATTACTAAATTATCTGAAATTATCTTGTATATTTGTTGCTTATGGATTTAGTATCTGTCCCTTCCTATAAAAGTAATCTTCATGAAAGCAGGACTTTATCTTATTCACATCTGAAACTCAACAAGTGCCTAAATTTTTTCTCAGTAAGTGACATTTTTAAAGAAATGGGTGAATAACAGATGAGTCTTTCTTGTTTAAATTATTTTCTTCTAGTAACATTTTGAAAATGGCAAGAATAGAAACCATTTACATTATTTTGCCACAAATTTTTTGTTTCTATTCTCAGTTTGTAAGATGTCCCTTCAGCTATAATGGATTATACCATGTAATGGATGCTATGATATGTCATCCAGATCACCCTTTTAAATGAAGGGTATTTTTCCCTTGCTGCTGGAAGCTGCCTTGATATGTCAGTCCCCTGTTAGAATTACCTTGTCTGAAGAAAACTTCACATTTCCTTTGAGGGGAAGCATGTGTACCAACATTTATCAACAAGGGGGTAAAAAGACCCTTTTATCCTGAGCTGATACACCTCTGATGGACTATTACATTTGCAGAACTTCCCATGGTGCTAGCTTACAGCTTTGTTGGGATTTGACCCCAGTTCTACTGCTGCCAAGTCATGCTTTCTTTCCTGTTCTTCCCTCTACAAGAGTTGATTTCAAGTGCACCCTTGAATAAAACTGCTCCTGGGCATTCATCTTGATCTCAGAGTCAGCTTCCTATGGAAACCAATCTTCTATATCATCAGTGGTCAGAGAAACCAGATACTGGCTGGGATTTTGAAACTGGATCAACTGTCCCTGACTGGTGATGGAAATAAGGAACCCATCATTGGTAGTAGGTGAACATAGATAGTTCCTTTGTATAAGGTGCCAATGGAATTATTAATAAGTCCATTGCTGGCAAACTGTAATGTCATACTGTGGAAGAGACTTCATTAGCTTGTATGGTACATTAGAGAATTATAGAGGAAATAGGTGAGCATTATGGAGGAAACCGTAACCCCAAGAACATTGGAATTGGGTTGCTCTTGCTAAGCTCTATCAACCTTCTGGGGAAAAGCAAAACAAAAAAACAAAAAAAAAACAGGCTAAAACTGTTTTTTTTTTTTTTAAAGCTAAAAGTGATTAATACACAACTAAAATCTAAGTGTGAAAGCCAAATAGCCTCTTTGGTGTCAAAAGGCCTTAGTCTCCTAACTCAGGAAGGCAGAAACAGGAAAGGGCCAAGCCCAGAACTGAACTGTAAGAATAGCAAGCTCCAAAATAAGATTCAATTCCCAGCCAAGGCAGATGTGCCATGCCCAGGTCAGGGTCTTTACTGTGAAAGAATGAAGCTCTGATACCTGTAAGGGTGTATGTGGGCGATGCATATAAAAATCTTGAAAATGCAGATTCCCCTGAGCCCTTTTAACTAGCAGAAATGACCCAAGTAACCTAACCTTATTAGAATTAGCAATCTTTCTTTGTCCGAACAAAACGCAGAGACCTCTAATCTAAAAGACAACATGTCTTCAGGAAAAATTTTATAATAGCCCAGGCAGTTGGCCACTGGGCCTACTAAGGGATAAAAGGGGATTAAACCTCAAAAAAACACTAGAGCCTGACCAACATGTACCAGCATGAAGAGGGAGTTTATGCTTGGGACTGAATTCTGAGGGTCCTAAATCAAGGACGAGGATAGAAAATTAATTTGGGCAGTGCTCTTCAAATATACAGGTGAATGTATCACCCTGGGGGATGATGTGAACATATAGCTAGGGTGTCATTTACTAGCACACCCCTTAGATGGCCATTCTAAGTGAGGTGGCAATGTCAGAATTGCCATGGCAGATGCTGGAATAAGAGAAGAAAGTCTCAGAGCTATGGATATTTTAGAGGAGATGTATTATATAAGGTCAGAAATCCCTTTGGACTATTCTGTTCCATGGGATGGTCAATGGGATATACCATTTACCAAAACAATAATGAATATGCTGGTGAGACTGATCACAACATCACCAAGAAGTTCATCTATTGTTCTCCTCTCTAAGCCAGGTGAGTGGAAAATACCATTTCAGACTTGAAATCACCAATAGCAACGGGGATGGTAGGACCCAACACAATAGAAACAAGGTGGCAGCACTTAACTAGAAGCATGCACATAGATGCATTTGCCATATAATGAACATTAAGGTTGGAGTCAAGTCAGGGAGATAAAGTACACAACTTGCAGAGAGTTATGGAGATGGGTAATAGAATATAGGATCCCAAGAGGAATAACAGATAAGTAGCCAAAAGTATATTTCTCAATCTATAAAATCAGTGTTAAAAAATAAGGAAGTTGTGGGTAAGGGTAAATATTCACAATGTCTTATCCAGCTTCCATCTCAGAGCCAGGTTTTGGACCTCAAATGCATTGACTTTTGAAAAACAGACTAAGTCACCAGAAGAAATAGTCCTGAAAAGCCACAGCAATTCTACATGGCTGTAATTTCCAAGTCCTGTCCAAAAGTGACCTTCCGGTATTTACTAAGATAATTGTACACTGAACAAAGAGAAATATCTAAACATTTTAAGAACTGTTGGACACAGGTCTGAGATGAGATGATACCGTGAGACCTGAAGTATGTCATGACCTCTTGTTATAGTGAGATCATATAAGGATAGATAATAAATGGACTTCTGGCCTGGGCATAGTTCACAGTGGTCCACTGGATTGCAGACTCACCAATGATCATTTGAGTCCCAGAGTATATAATGATTATATTTTCTACTTGGTGCCACCCCATACATTAGGTTTCTGGCCTGTGGTGCAAGAGCTATTAAGACCAAGTAGAAATCTCTAAAACTCCACCTAAACTCCTTGCTAGGATAAACAAACAACAATAGCCCATTGCAGGGGAATGGCAGAAATTAACATCACCCCTAAATACCTAAAAGACACAGGAGAGATAGTCATCGTTATAGCTTTGTTTAATACATGTCTTATCCCTGCAAAAAAAAAAATAACCAAAATGCAAAAACAAAAGACAACAAATATTGGAGGATAAAGTAGATGATTGAAAACTCAAGAAAACAATAGCACCAGTTATTGCTGTTGTGCCAGATGTGGTATATTTGCTAGAACAGATTAGCATGACCTCAGGAACTTGTTAAGTGGCCATTGATTTGATCTGGTGAATGTTTTCTTTTGTAGAAAAGAACAGACAACAGAATATATTTACAGTTTTGCTCTAGGATATGGTAGCTATTCTGTCTTCTTGACATAACATAGTTTGAAGAAATCCAGGCTGTCTGACAATTTCACAGAACATCATACTGTTCTACTATTATATAAATGACATTATTCTAATTGAACTCGATAAGCAAGAAGTGGCTAGTACAATGAAAGTCTTAAGAATGTGAAATAAATCCTATGAAATAGGTTCAGGAGCCCAACAGGTTAATAAAAATTTTAAGGTTGCAGCACGCTAGAACATTCTCTCCAAAGTAAAGGACATACTATTGCATTTTGTGCCTCCACCAATGATAAACGAAACATAGGGCTGGTGGGCCTGGAGGCAGCATATTTCATGCCTGGAGATATAGCTATTGCCTGAAAGATTGGTGGCTATGAGTGGGCCCTAGAGCCGGAAAGGGCTCTGTAGTAATTCCTGGCTGCAGTGCAGGCAACTCTGAGTTGTGGTCATATAGCTCAGAAGACCCTGTGGTACTAGAAATACTAGTGGTGGAAAGGATACCATATGGACTTTATGACACGCCCTAGTCAGAGAATATTATGCAGACCTCTAGGATTCTGGAGTAAGGCCATTGCAACTCGATATTTATGACTTTTGAGAAACATCTCCTGTTGTGCTGTTGGAACCTGGGCTAGGAGCTGGGGCTAGTTTGTCCCACTAACCTTCCTCTTTTAAGCTCCCCTTTCACAAAGAGAAAGAAGATGCCAGTGTAAGAAGAAGTGAATCCAAGTGGTAGAAAGGGTGCATTTTGGTTGATGCATGATGTACTGCCTGGATTGCCTTTCAGGGATAATTCCTTTATTTATTATCCTGGCTATTGGGTGTGATATCAGAAGATGGCCATCAACTATTAGCCGTTTTGAGGGCTATCTTCAGTAAAAGAAAGCTCCCTTAGCCAAGTCACACCTCTACAGATGTGCCTATATCCAATGGCTGATCCATCTGTGTATATCAAGGCTCAGCGATTTTATCCTAATTAGAGACATCTCTGAAACACCAGGTGAGTTCCAGAGCTCCCTGTGGGATGGGCTGAGGTATCGGTTGGGCTACATCCTGGTCCAACTATGTTCTCCTGCTTCTTTTCCCTCCCTACCAGGTGTTGATTCTAAGAGCACTCCCTAATAAATATTCTGCATGCAGATCTTCATCTTAGAGTTTGCTTCTCACGGAAACCAACCTGTGACACATTGCTTGTCCTCTTTTGGTTGACAAATATTAAGCCAAAGACAAAACTGATTGTTTTCCATTGGTTAGAATAGGAAAGAAAGAGATAGTCAAGAAGCAGTCTTTTATTCCTTTCCTTTTATTTCAATTCTCTTCCTTCCTGAACTAGAAGTTTTAAGACTATCTAATGCTTTCCCCCTTAAATAGAATTTACTTATATCTTACCTGAAATTTTCAGTAGAGGAACTTCTAGACATAAATATTATCATTATTTAAAAAAGTAATTTCAAAAAAAGTAATTTCCATCCTCATGACTCTATTTCTCATTTATATATGTATACCTTTATTTAATGTGTTTCTATGTTTCAAGCATCTGAGATTAATAAAGACAATCCCCAAGGAGTTTCTCAATGACATCTGTGTTATTCTGAAGAAGTAATAGTTTTTCATAAATAAAATTGAAAATTTTATATATAAATATTATGAGAAACTTGCTTATATCTCCTCTTCTATGAGTTTTGGAGTGATAATATTAGGAGATTAATCTAATTGGAGATAATATCCAGGGAAAATAATATAACTATAATGCACAGTTTCTGATTCAAGTCATTGGGCTAAGAATACTTGCTTTTTCCTTCCTTCCAAAGTCATATTAAATACTTAAAATAATAGTTGTAAGAGAAAAAAATGAGATCATTGGGAATCCATGAAGTTAAGAGTTTAGAGATATTTCACAAGCTAGATTGCGAGTGGCAGAAAAATCATAACGATGAAATAGCAGAGCTGTAGTTCTCAAAGCTTTTACTGCACAACTCCAGGGGTCTCCATTCACATAGACTCGTGCAGTGTTTATCCTGCACCAACATCCAGAAGGCCCTGGAGACAAAAACCCAAGATACCCATCAATAGTTTTCCCAAAAGTGGGCCTTGGAACCATCAGAAAAATTCCTTAAATAATTGATTACAAAATAGCTGAGAGAGTAACACGTTCCTTTCCTTCATGGGAAAACCGAGTGGCTGACATAAAGGGATTTCGCCTTCATGGTAAAACCCTGACATAAATTAAAGAAAGTCGGTAATCTGTCTGAGGAGGGTTTAAGGCTCTATGAGAGAGACACACTGGAACTTTGCACAAGTCCTGGCTGCCATAGTGGATAAAGTGGTGAAAACCAGAAAATCCAATATGCCCTTGAGGGAAATAACTTATCCTGCTCCATCTCCAGAGTCAAGTCATCCTCCTGGCAACTGTGTGGGTTTCCAGGCTCCTTGTTTATGTTAATTAACCTAGTCATTCAGTTAGTTATAAACGGGCAATCATGATGGAGCAGAAAGTTGAGGACAATCAACACTATGGGTGACAACAAAAATAAAACTGCCTAGAAACAAGTCATTAGAGAAAAAAATTAATTAAAATATATAATTAATAACTTCAGAGATTTTCAAGTGGTACTGTATTTTAAAAATAAAACCAGGATGAAATGATAGAGAAAAGAAAATTTTAAAAAATTAAAAATTCTGAAAATTATACTACGATTTTTGAAACCAAAACCAATAAATTTTCTGATTAATAAAATAAACATGGTTGAAGACCAAATAAGTGGTCCAAATTAAAGATGTTTTCGAGGCTATACGAATAAAAAGATAGAGACAATATATGGAGGATAGACTCAAGAAGTATAGAAAAACAAAGTATAGAAAACAGGGTTAATGGAGGAGAGAAAACATTTAAGAACTAAAAAAAAAAACTTCTAAAATGAAGAATAGTATAAATATTTATGTTAAAAAGACTCACAGAATTAATGTAAAAATTAAAAAGAACCCACACCTAGATAAATAAATCTTAAAAAATTCAAGAAAAAGAGTAAAAAAATATATCGAAAATTAAAAACCACATTTACTTCAGACTTGATCAGCAATACTGAATAACAGAACATAGTCGAGTAATATTTTCAAATCCTAAGCCTACAGTTCTATACCTAGCCAAATTATTAATCAAGTGTAAGAAGAAAATAAATGTGGAAATATTGGGGGATGCACAGGAACTCAGAAAATTTCTCATCTATTATGCTGCACACATGCATATACATATACATGTATGCATGTATGTATGTAAGAATACATGTATGTACATGCGTCATCTTATGTATATTTATGTATATGTATACATATATCTATATACCAGAATTTCTCAACCTCACAACCTCAGCACTGTTAACATTTTGGGCCAGATAATTCTATGTTGTGAAGATTTATCATGTGCATTATAGAATACTTAGCAGCATCCCTAGTAAGTGGGAGAGTGGGGGAGCATAATACCTCCCAGTTAGGAATCATTAATATTTTGTGTGTGTGTGTGTGTGTGTGTGTGTACATGCATATGTATATATGTGTGTTTATGTATGTGTGTTTATGTATATGTGTAAGATTACATATTTATATTCATCCACATATACATGTATATGTATATGTAAGATTTTATATATAAATATATATATATATATATATATACATATACACATATAATATATGGATAGGATGAAAAAATAGATGATAGATAGATAGGAAGACACCTAGCAACCCCTGACATCCAGGTGGCCTGGAATTGTCAGGTAAGTCTTGGCCTTGCTATGAGCTGGCCTGGCAATCATTGCTAGGCCTTGGTTTCTCCTTGAACATCAATATCAGACATGGCAAATCTGTGACAATGATCAAACAAGACAAGTTAAGACCACTACATAGTCATGTCTGAACACAAACAAACATGAACAATGTACAAACCATATATCCTGGCTCATAAGAGTGATTGTTCCTTCTTTATCAATTTTGGCTTTAACCTCCATCTACTGTTCTCTCCTTACAGAAAAGATTTACTAGAACAGCCAATTATAGAATTATTCCAACTTCCTGAGAGTATGCAATCTAAAGTAAACCCTGCTTCCTTAAATTGTCTCCCAAATCATCTAACACAAACCCAAACCCTACACTACAGTCAGTTAATTCTAACAGTCTCTTACTGAGCTAGGCCTGGTCCCCATTGGTATGTATCGCCCCTGCTACAAGAAGTAGTATACCCAACTCTGTTCAGTTGCAGATGTGTCCCTGGTGATTCAAGGAAGTATTACATAAGATACAAGAAAAAGATATTTAAAAGTGACCCAGAAATGAAGGACACAGAAAAGAAAAAAAAAAAAGCCATTATCCCTTGTCTTTTGGAAGTTCCAGTTACATAAGATTTTATTGCTCTTTTTATGGTCCAAATATTTTATTTGGTCGGACAGTAAATAGGTGTATTTAAGTGTGGGTAAAACAAATGTTATTTATTGGTTTTAAGCCTTGAGGAAAAAAAAAACTAGAAATAAAGGAGTATATACCTAACTACTAGAGATGGCATTGAACATACTAGTCAATATTATTCATCTTGATGTTGCAAAGATCATGATATAGCTGACAGAAATTGAGACATGGAATGGGGAAAAAGAAGATCTAGGAAAAGGTCGGTAGGTGAATTAATTTCCTTGTCTTTCATGGAAGGGAATCAGTAGATATTATTAAAAGTTGATAGAAAAAATAAAAACTTAAAAACAGAGTTAAAAATAAGTTAAAATTACTACATGAAAACTAAAAATACATCAGTAAAAATGTCTACTTTGTGGCAGATGAATGGAAGATGATCTAAATACAGTGAATTTTCATCCTTTATTTAAGGAAGTGAACAGTTATTGTTTAATGTTGACAAATAAAAAAATAGAGGGATAGCACAGAACTTAAAGTTGTAATATTAAACTCAGTGTGACTAAAATAATGAACTTTTAGCAGTGACTGCAATAGCAGAATGGAAATGAGTCATGGAGAAAGGCTGATTTTATTTTATATTTCATAGCTTTCTGCACACATTCTTGACTATGTGTGTCCATTACTTGGATAATTTAAATAAATAATGGTACACCCATAACACATAATACATAATACATAATGACCT
Source organism: Callorhinus ursinus (assembly GCF_003265705.2). NCBI lineage: Eukaryota > Metazoa > Chordata > Mammalia > Carnivora > Otariidae > Callorhinus > Callorhinus ursinus. The sequence goes on along the minus strand of NW_027397064.1, from coordinate 66,543,422 downwards.
AATCACCTTCCAAATGGCCCACCTCCAAATACTGTCATATTAGGGATTAGGTTTCAACATATTAATTTTGTTTCAACATACAGAATTCAGTCTATAGCACAGATCAAGAAGAAAAGAGGTGCATGATCCCTGAGGCACATAAGCATTTGAAGTTCAAAGAGTATGAGACACAGTTAGGTCACATAATCTAGAAGTGTGGAGGGAGAACATTTAGACCTCTCCTTACTTAGTGCATTAGAGTTCAATCAGAGGTTTTGGGGGGGGTTGTTTTGTTTTGTTTTTATCAGAGGTTTTAATGTAAGAATTTGCCCACACACAATGTGGAAGCTAACTGAACAGTCTCAGTAAACTACTTCCTTTGTTTCTGATGCTGGGGCTTGAAATGCATAGGACACAGACAAACGGGAATAAAAGATGGACGTGAAGGGGGGCACAAGGATAAGCTGGCATTTATGAGCACCAGCTGACGGCAACTTTAGGAGGACAGAGTGGAACTTCCTCTGACCTTGATAAAGTGTCCTGCAGGAATAGCTGGTACCCTCTGTCATGGAGCTAAATGCACCCTTGGCCCAGGAGTTGGAGAAACTGAAGGAAGATCAGGGGAAGATGACAAGCTGTAGGCCTGGCTACTACCCAATCCCAAGGTGGGCCAGGGGATAAGTGACAACATGCGTGAGCTGGAGAAGCACCCACTTTGACCTGAGAATAAAAACAAAATTGTTGCTGCTTCACTCTTGCCTTCAAAATCTCTCATGAAAATATTTTTTCGTTACCACCCTAACCAGAAATACACAGGGAATTTTGGGAAATACAGTTCAACCTAGCCGCAATGACACATTTAAAAGCTATCAAATCTAGTGACATTTTTTTAAAAATGTAGAACTAGTCATTAGCACTTTCTTATTTTCTGTTACCTAGTTCTCTTCTAATTCTTGCTGTACAAAATCCATAGGGATCCTCCCCAGGCAGTACCCACCCGTGCTTCTGCTGAATAATCGACATGCAGTCACCTGACCCACCCCCACATCAAACTCGAATTCCTAGTGCACCTGATCTTGTGAGGCTTCCAGAATTAACACAGTACCCCACACAGTGTTCAACAAATGTTTGCCAGATCTTGGACTAATGAAGGGATCTAGATGGAGTTAATCACATTAAAATATGAAGTACTGATAACAATGCCGAAGGCAGAGTGGAATGGCAGAAGCAGCAGCAGAGACTCTCTGGGCTTGATACTCGTCTTTGAATTTTGGCTCCATCACCCTGGTTTTGGTAAATTACTTACCCTTTTTCTGAGCCTTTGTTTGCTCAGATCTTAAATGTGATTAACAGTATCATAGCTCACAGGGTGATTGTGAGAATAAAATATCTATCAAATGCTTCTTACTTAACAGCCACTCAACAGATATTCTGCTAATTTTTGAAACCAGTAAGAGGCCCTTGACCTTTGACCCAATATGAAGCTAAGTGGAAAGTTCAGCTACCTCATGAAGAAGTTAGTTTTGGACTAAGTCACTGAGCAGGCATATCAGCCCAGTCTAGAAGTATAAAACTCTACTTCCCCTAAAGTATATCTTTTTTTTTTTTTTCCTGCTTCGTGTCTTTGTTTCTTAATCCCCAGGCCCCCTAATGGGTAGCAAATTTTTAGTTTTCCTTTAGAGCTACCACAGCATGGGGGAGTGGAGAGAAGGCAGGTGACAGGGAAAGAAAATCAGTGGTGCTGAGAGGCAGCAGGGACAATAACTGACATTTTTATCTACGGGTCATCATTAAGTCATGGGCTGCCAGTAACGATTAATCATTAGTTCACAAGGTATTTTCAGTAGGCTCCAATCTGCAAACATACTGTGACACGACACCGTTAAAATTGTTGCGTGGTATAATCTCTTTACTAGTAACACTGTAGGAATAAAGAGGAAAAAGGACTGAGATCCGCGAGGTACTTAGAAACCGGCTGAAAGATTCTCGTTCAGCTAAAGACCCCTTGGCCATTGTTACCTAGGGTATCAGCCTGGAATTCTGCCTTTGAGCTGTATTTCACAAGTTTACCATATCATTCGGTGGCAATTTGTTCTGCCTTCCCCAACATCACAAAATAGTCACTGATTTACCTCACTGCTTACATATTCACTTGACTTTTCATTGCTCAGTTTTGCTGCTGTCTTGCTTTCTGCTTCATTTCCTACTGGCATTTAAGCTAGAATAATGACAACTGGAGGTATGGGAAAACGTTGAGATTCTCAAACTCTGACCTGTTTCATTCAAGTTTTTCAGTGATAATCACCTGTTTGCTTTTTGTCGTGAAAACTTTCAGATACTCTTATGGGTACTCAAGCACCCAGAATTACAAAAATAGATCATAAAAAGAGTAAGCAATTATTAGATTAACTTGTTCAATATTACTGCTGTCTAGCTTGCTATATGTAATTTACGATTAAAAACAATGTTCAGATTTCACTAATATTGAGCTATTTAGTTCTGGTGATAATTCTACAATGTCAAGGGTATAATTTCCATCTGATAGGTCATGTATTTTAGATGATCAGAATTTATACCCCATCAAATTTTCCTCGGGCTAATGTACACAGGCCATTGTTTAAGTAGTAACAAAGCATCCTAAACACAAGGCATCACTCTTCCGGATTAAATAGTAAGGGTCACATTTTAATATTTTTCTAGCAAATTCTTTGCCACGCCAGAATTTTTCTTTTAAAAAGCAGCTACATAATTGCTGCCTTTCACATCTGAAGCATCATTAATGACAGCCAATGCTCTCCACATGTAGGGCCATACCTGAGAAAGGCCCAAGTGTAACTTACGTTGCTTCCCAGAGAGCTTTCCAATAGACTCTGGGCCCATAATGTCAGAGCATCCATATTTCTTGCAAAAAAATATGATTTTATAGATCCAAGAGAGAGAAAGGTTGAGAGAGATTGAAAAAGAAAGAGAGACAGAGAAACAGAGAGAAAGGGAGAGACAGAAAAGAGAGAATACCATTTGTTTGATGTCTTGTAGACCCAAAAACCAAATACAGCTCGGACTCACTGTTTGTGTGTCCTATTGACTCAGTGCTGTGAGACTGGCTGTGTTCCAGGCATTTGGTTGTGGGACTCCTGTCTTGTCCTGGAATTTTGAAAATGATCCCAGGTAAGGTTGACAAAACAGCTGCGCAAGTGTGGTGTGTTATCTGTAGCAAGTCCAAGTCTGGCATGTATTTTTAAAACAAGGTCTGTAAATTGCTTTGTGAAAAGATAATATTTGAAAGTCAATGACATTTAAAAATGGAAAAATGTGTTGTATACACAGGCATCTATTAAAAATGGGGTAGGGGATGCTTACAGAAAATCCTTCAGTAAATAAGAAAATTCCTAAATATTTAGGGACTCCCAACTGAACAGAAGAAACCAGATTTGTTATCACATATCATCTAACAAATGTTCTAACAAGTGACTTTAGGGTAACTTTTTGACTTTGAGATAAGTTGCTGCAAACCTAAAGGCCTCATTGAATTCCCTCGCATTGGGGTTACCTAGAAATGATGGTTAGTTTTCTCTGGCTCAAACGTAGGCCAGATCCAAGTATGCTCTGCTCCACTTAAATTCCAGCCATGTGATATGAGAAAAAGAGAATTGCCATCTTCTCTTTCTAAAGGTACATGTATCTGTACATCATTTTGTATACTCATACTAAAAAGCAAAATTTAGTTTATGCAAATTATGCACAAACTCTCTTTACATTTCTGTCCTCTCAGCTAGTAATCTGTATTACCAATCACCTGCCATGAACATGCAAAGTGCAATTAGCACTATCACAGTCTTTATGGTATCTTTTTTCTAAAAGATTTTATTTATTTGACACAGAAAGAGAGATAGAGAGCAGAAGCAGGGGGAGTGGCAGGCAGAGGGAGAGGGAGAAGCCGAATTCCCCGCTGAGCAGGGATCCCGATGCAGGGCTCGATCCCAGAACCCTGGGATCATGACCTGAGCCCAAGGCAGATGTTTAGCCGACAGAGCCACCCAGGCATCCCTCTTTATGGTATCTTAACATTCTAACATATTTCAAAGATTTTGAAGATTTTATTTATTTGAGAGATGGAGTGTATGAGAGAGAGATCACAAGCAATGGGGAGGGGCAGAGGGAAAAGCAGACTCTCCACTGAGCGGGGAACCCAGTGCAGGACTCGATCCCAGGACCCTAGGATCATGACCTAAGCTGAAAGCAGAACTTAACTGACTGAACCACCCAGGCGCCCAAGATTTTGTAGAAATACTAAAATAATAAGCTAACATGTTCACACACGTTTTCATATATACATACATGTTTACACATTTATACATACACATATGCACACATGCACACAATTGTTGTTTTGAAACTTTGAATCATATTCAAAATTTTACAGTCTATTTTTTCCCCAAATATGTATCATACATGGATACTTATATTCATGATATGGACCATTCAGATTAGTTCATCCACCTTTTCCATAACAGGGTATTATTCCATAGTGTCCTTGTGACATGAGTATTGTGTTAGATAACTTCTACTTGACTACCCAGATCCTCTCTATTCAGCTGCCTCTACCCTGCACTCTGGTAGGCAGACTCTCAGGGGTTCCCTTACCCAGTGGTTCTGACTGGCATGACAAATAGGAAGCTCTGGCAGGAGAGTAAAGAAAGGAAAAAGGGTGAAAACAATGTATTTCTTCTTCTTCCTTTTTCTTTGGGGGGGGGGAACAGCATATTTATTTCTTAGCTCCCTCCATGTAAGTCTACCTCAGCCTGGTTATGTCTCTCAACTGAAGACCACTTCTCTCAAGTTCTCCTCTACTTTCCGTCTTAACTTTGGTCACAAATTCTTCTTAGGCTCAGGGAGAGTAACAGCTCCATTTCCTATTAAAACTGGGTCACTAAAATAGCATTGTCGATCCCCTACATGCTTATCACATTTTAAAATACTCCCAGATTATCACGACTTACCAAGTTCCTTGGGACTCTGATAATATTATACAATTTGTTCCTCTGCTGATGAATATTCAGTTTATTTTCAGTATTTTTGCACAATGAAAGCAGCCTTCTACATATACTCTTAAATACTGGTGCTCTTATTTCTGTAATATATTTGTCAAAAGTAGCAGAGCTCACTCAAAGGTTAAGCGCATTTTTAATGTTTATAAATATTCCCAGATAACTTTCAAAAAGATTTGAATCAATTCATACTTGCACTAGCAGTTTAATTATTTAATTGATTGATTTTTGTTTGAAAGAGAGAGGGAAAAAGACAGAGAGAGAGCAGGGGGACGGGCAAAGGGAGAGGGAGAGAGAGAATCCCAAGCAGGCTCCACAATCAGCACGGAGCCTGACTTAGGGTTCAGTCTCACAACTCTGAGGTCATGACCCAGGCCAAAATCAAGAGTCAGATTCTTAACTGACTGAGCCACCCAGGTGGCCCTTGATTGATTTTTAACAAGAAATTTTAAGTGCTGACTATATGCCACTCTATAAAGTATTTAACAAATATTAACTGATGTGATCTAGTATATGAGGTTTCCTATTTCCATACAGCTTTGTCATCATTGTATGTTATTAATGTTTTATAATTTTTTCCAGTCTGATGTGTGTAAAATGGTGTCTAATTATTTAAATTTCCATTTACTTACCTACTAGTGAGGCTGAGTATTTATCTATCTATTTAACTTGTCTAATTATATTTCCTCTTAAATGAACTCTCCATTTATATCTTTTGCCTTTCTATTGAGTGTTTGTATTAATGAGACAAATTAAATTGGGAGAATTTGGGTGAGTTGTTGGAATCCACAAAATTTAATAGCCTTTAAAACAGATCGCAATTCTCAAATTAAATAATTCTGTAAACATAATGAGAAATCAGATGCTATTCAACTATACTAAAATATATGCTGCTATTATCCTCAGTCAGTACTCGTCCCCTGGAGTGTGATCAGAAGAAATGCTTGATATTTTAGTGACAGAATACGAGACTATTTTGTAGATTGAAGAACTGTGAAAAAATTCTTAATAAATAATTTATAGAGTAACTGATTATGGTTGATAGGTGTCTAAAATGTGCAAATGTGACTCGATCAAACTTGAAAAGATGTTGGGAAAGACTGAATAAAAATCTTTAATTTTATAGATCAAGAAACTGAATCTCCTAGTAGTAACACAGCTGACTAATGACTTTCAAGTGGAAAGAATCTTAGACTGACAGAGTAGAAGATCTTAACTGCTTTGAGCCTTTGTTTCCCATCCCTGTAAGTGGGAAAATAACATGAGTTCTTCCTGGTAGACAGCAAGGGTGGGCAGCTGAAATGAGACAATGAAAGTTCAAGTGTTAGAAAATTCTACCCATGATAGAAAGGTGAGGCATTCCTTTAGGGCAAAACCAAGTCTAGAATGGAGGTGTTCTTGCTTTTCTATCCAATTCTCTTCGTCCAGCACTGTGCTGCCTAATCCAGGAAGCCTTGCTCATGGGCATTTTGTAGATCTTGGACAACTTCGGCAGAGGCATGCCATATATTTCTTCAGGTAGTCTGTAGTTCCATGAACATAGAAATCCTCCAATTTACAGATACTTAACTTTTCTTTTTTCTTTACTCAGAGTTCAGCAACAGAGTTAATAGTCAAAACAAGCATCTAATATTTTTAGCTAAAAGGTGCCAGATGAGACACAAATCCTTTTGCAGGAAAAACTCAAGTCTGTGTATTTGCTCACACTCCAAACATATTGCTTCTTTCCACCATCACCCTGCACCCCACATAAAGCACTTAGATGACGACAATGCAAAAGCTCCAGGCCTGCTAAGAATAAGTTATGCTAAGCACAAGTGGATGAAAGTAATGCAAGGCTACATAATGAGCTGCATCTGATGACAGATTCATAAAGCTGTTCCCAATAACAAATGAGAATTCAGAGACATGCAATTATTTTCAAACTCCTACACTACAAAGTAGTCAGATTTTTTGGTTATGTATGTAGTCTAAGCTATGGCTCTATTTGAGTTTTTACTTAAAAATCTATGATATGCATTTTTCTACACATTATAATTTCTGAGGACTGAAGTTTGCAAATTAAAAATCTGTGTAGTTCAACTATACAGAGGGATGACCATTTTAACTTTGGAAAATCAAAATACATTTTAGGTTAACATATTAACAACAAATATATTCTCTCCGGGGGCATGAAGGGTATTTCCTTTACTGTTTACCTAAAAAACCTGTGTCAGTTCTAGTTCTGGGTAACATGGAGTAAGAACATTCCACTCTGTCTCTCCGCCTAAATACAACTAAAATCTCTGAATGCAGTGCATGCAGAGGCCCTCTGAGGACTCTGAAAAATAATAGGAGCAGTTGGTTGGACAAAGAAACTAGATGCCGCTGAACTGGAGGGGAGCTTCCCACTATATTAATCTTCTGGTGTTGGGGCGCCTGGGTGGTTCAGTCAGTTAAGCGGCTGCCTTCGGCTCAGGTCATGATCCCAGGGTCCTGGGATCAAGTCCTGCATGGGGCCTCCCTGCTCAGCGGGGAGTCTGCTTCTCCCTCTCCCTCTGCCTGCTGCTCTGCCTACCTGTGCTCTCTATCTCTTTGTCAAATAAATAAATAAAATCTTAAAAAAAATCTGGTGTTCCAGGCTGAACTCAGATGAAACTTGAACCCTTTAACTGCTCACTATTTGCATAAAGAAAGTGTCAAGGGAAGCCTCTGTTTCTGGTTTTAGTAGGGAAGGAAGACCTGATGGATCAGAGAGAGTGAAGAAAGTCCCTTATATTTAATTATTTCATCCATTCTCCCCTGTTCCAGCCCCAGGCATTCCCATGGAGCGGGGGCAGCAATGGAATCAAGAGTTGAACAGGCAACAAAAACTCTAGGACACACGAACCCTCTCTCTGTCCAGAGGAACTGTGGTGCTAACATTGTGGAGAGAATCTGCATTGCTTTTTTTCTTTTTTTCTCTCTCCATCTTCTCCTCAGTTGATCTCAATGGCAGTCACAAATATCAGAAGTATGCATCAGAGTAGGAAAAATAAAGCCCTGGTTTTCTAGCCAGAGGGCAGGGAAGTGGGGATTTCATGAAGTAAAAACTCTGTGAGATGGTAGAAAGGAAGAATAATACACCACATCAAGTGGAGTTACCCTAGAAATGTAAGGATAGTTCAATGTTCAAACATTAATTAAAGAATTTAGAGAATAAAAAGCAGATGATATTATCAACTGACAAAAAAACTGACAATCTCAAACCTATTCATTATTAAAACTCTCTGCCAATTTGGAATAGTAATGAATGTCTTTCAATGGATAAAGATAAACTACACACACACACACACACACACACACACACACACACACACACACAGAGGTAACACCAGGCTTAATGGAGAAAGACTGAATATTTTTCCCATAAGATCAGGAATAAGACAAAGATGCACTCTCTAGCCACCCCCTGTCAACACTGGACTGGATGTTCAAGACATTGTAAAAAGGCAGGAAAAAGTAAACAAAAGTAATTCACTGGAACGAAAGAATGAAATTGTCTCTATTTGTAGTGATTATCAATGTAAAATATCCAAAGGGATTTTTACACACACACACAACCACACACACATACCCCACTCCTAGAACTAATAAGTGAGCTTAACAAGTCATAGGATACAAGGTCAGCATACAAAACCTTATCATATTTCTATTTTCTAGCAATGAACAATTCAAAATTTTAGAAAAAAATACCATTTACAATGACTCTAAAAAAATATTTAGATATGTATCTTTAAAAACAGGATCTGTAGGGGCACCTGGCTGGCTCAGTCGGTTAAGTGTCTGCCTCCGGCTCAGGTCAAGATCCCACAGTCCTGGGATCAAGCCCTGCACTGGGATCCCTGCTCAGTGGGCAGCCTGCTTCTCTCTCTCCCTCTGCTTGTGCTCTCTCCCTCTGTCAAATAAATAAATAAAATCTTAAAAAGATAAATAAAAACAAGATCTGTATTCTGAAAATTATAAAATGTTAATGAAAGAATTAAAAAAGACATAAATAATGTAATAGATTGGAACACACTATATAGTTAAGATGTTAACTCTCCTCAAATTGATCTGTAGTCCTATGAAAATCCTAATACTATTTTTATAGGTAAAGATAAGCAGTTCCTAAAATTTATATAAAATGTCAAAGTTGATAGAATAGCCAAAACATTTTAGAGGGAAAATAGTAAATTTGGAGAAAAAGATATGCAGTCAACAAATAAACATGTAATACTCTCAACATCATTAGCCATTCAAGAAATGCAAATCAAAGCTACAATGGATTTCACTTCAAAGCTGTAAGAATGGCCAAAACAAGCAAACAACAACAACAACAACAACAACAAAAGAACCTGAAAATGCCAAATGTTGACAAGGATGTGAAGCAACAGAAACTCCTGTGCCCTGTCAATCAAAATACAAAACAGTATAGTCACTCTGGAAAATAGTTTGGCAGGTTCTTATGAAGTTAAACATACCTTTAACATATGATCCAACAATCCCTCTTCTAGATAGCCATTACAAAGACATTTAAATATGTTCACACAAATATATGCACACAAATGTTTATAGCATCTCTATTTATAATTGCCAAAATATTTAAGCAATCCAAATATCCTTTCTTGGTGAATGGATAAAAATTGTGGTACATCCATGTAATTAAATAATACTCTTAGTTATAAAAAAAGGAAGAAACTATTGATACACACAGTTACACGGATATGTATCAAAACATTATGCCAAATGAAAGAATATAGTCTCGAAAGCTTCATTAATATGAAATTCTGAGGAAAAAAAAACCCCACCAAAACTATAAGGATAAGGAACAAATCCATGGTTGCCTACTTAGTCTTGGGGGAGGTCTGATTACAAATGGGCAATCCAAGGGGTGCCTGGGTGGCTCAGTCATTAGGCATCTGCCTTCAGCTCAGGTCATGATCCCGCGGTCCTGGGATCGAGCCCCGCGTCAGCTCCCTGCTCGGCGGGAAGCCTGCTTCTCCCTCTCCCACTCCCCCTGCTTGTGTTCCCTCTCTCACTGTTTCTCTCTCTGTCAAATAAATAAATAAAATCTTAAAAAAAAAGTGCAATCCAAGAGTTTTTTATGCATCCTGATTGTAGTAGTGATTACATGGATTTATACATGTGTTAAAGTGCATAAAATTTTAGAAGAAAAAAAGGTCATTTTCACTTAAGTAAATTTAAAACCAATAATAAAAATCTTTCGTTATAATTTTCTCAGAATTTCATATTAATGAAGCTTTTGAGACTGTATTCTTTCATTTGGCATAATGTTTTGATACATATCCGTGTCACTGCCTTTCTTGTTATGCTATTAGAACAAATATTGCATAATTTTAAACAACACCTATTTCAAAGTCAGAAGAATGAAAACTGTATGACTCATTCTACAATGTTATTACAGCCCATGACAGAGCTTCTTCTATAATTGAAATCTTTTCTATCTCCCTATGGGCCAAGATTTCTATTATACAGCTTAAGGATTATAAAAACAAATTCTCTCATTCTCTATTAAAGTATGAATGTATCAGTATATCCATATAAATGTTATTCATCATTGACAAGTATATTTAGTGTATCTATAAAATTATCCTTTCTATTTTTCTTTTAAAAAGGGAAAGTGGAAAGGCATATTTTATGACATTGAGTTAAGGAAACTCCTTATCCAGAAATACCTCTTTTACACCACTATATTTATAAAAATTGAGACAAACTTATAGTAAGAAAGATGTGAGCTTTCTTTCACTTAATTTGATCCCCATAAAAACCAGATAAGAAAGGAAGACCAGAGATATAATATATACTATATTTTTATAATTGCTTTATTTTTTAAAAAGAGCAGGGTTTGAATTTCAAATAAGTAATCTTCAATGCTCTTTGAGTTTGCAGGAAATCAACACTTAAATTTGCAACTTCTACATATTACTGTAGTGGTCTTTTTGATGTATTAGTTGGCTAGTTCCCAGTTATTCTTTCAAATGCTATTCTAAGGTGTCACTGTAAAATTTTTTGTAGATGGGATTAAAATCCATCATCGGTTGATTTTAAGTAATGGATATTACTTTAGATCTTCTGGATGGGCCTGATGCAATTAGTTGAAAGGGGTTAAAAGCAGAGCCAAGGCAAGAAGAAATTCTGTCAATAGCAACTTCAACCTGTACCCAAGAGTGCCAGCCTTCCATTCCTGATGTCCTGCCCCTAAAATGGCATAAATCATTAATAAATTACTTTATATCTCCTACTGATTGGACATCTCTGGTATAATCCTGACTGATAGAGTTACCTGGATTGTAATTCTAAACAGAACATTAATCAACGAAATAATTCAAGAGTACTCGATGGTACTTCCTAACCTTGAAAATGCTATTACATTTTACAAATTAAATAAACTCAGAGATTATGACTCATTGTTACAAAGTATCCTGTCAATTTTGTAAATATTTCTTCTATCTACAGTCTGATTTTTCTTGGATCAACCTCAATAAATTTGTTTCTTAGCCTGTGGAATCCTACTTGTTTTCATGTTTGATACTTCAGATGTTTATATAATTATTAAAGTGTGTACATTATAAATATAGACATGTAAAGTAATATAAACAAGAAGATTGACTTTATTGGCAATCCCTAGTTCTTAAAGACATATGATCGAGGTTTTTGTTTGAATAAAGAAACACAAAAAGTAGGTATTTCACTATCTTTGAAAAGAATGGCACCTCATCATCATTGCCAACCCTGTCATACAGCGAGAAAGCCTCACAAAATGCAGGCTTTTGTTTATAAAATGGCCTCCAAGAAGAATTTGACCAGAAATACTTCAGTGGTCTCCTTGGAATTCTTTTTTCATTTTTGTTTATGAAAATATCACTATTATGCCGCAGAGCCTGTGGTGTTAGAAATGGTGATATTACTTATCCAATCCAGAGCTCACTCTTTTCTAAGTTTTTAACAATGGATAATGGAGCAGTTTAGTGAGGTTTTCATCCCTATTGACCCAAGGTTGTTTCCATTTTTAAATTAATGTCATTTTAAACAGCATTTTCTTTAAGTTAGTTTTTCTTCCTTCATAAATGCATTTCCAAATGTCATAGCCTGGTTAAACACCAACTCTTACTCATTAGATCAATGGCATTTCCCCCCATATCTGGAGCACATTGTTCAGAGGGATAAAGCCAATCTGTGCTGATGAAGGAAGGATGACAACAAGTCTTCTGACTTACTGAGTTTTTTCCCCTCTTCCTCCCCCCCCCACCCTCTTTTCTCAATATTAGCTCTGGGCAGGATTTTACGGTGCAAGCTAAAAAGAGTTTCTCCTACCTTAACCCTCATGTCTGTATTTCTGATTTGGTGTAGTGATGACATTTGATCAGGATTTTAAGCTCTAGAGTTTTCATTACAGAGCTAAAAAACAGACTTGAGATCAATGCTGGAGGACACAGGGTGAGTATTATGAATAAATCATGTGGTGATGTATTGATAAATGTACACTACTGAATACACAGAATTTAATATCAAGGTATTGTGAATAGATTTTCAAATACCACTGCTGGAATATTATCAATACTGCTATAAGCTATTTTGTCAAAATAAGAGCTATCATTTTATTAACATTTGTAACTGTATATTTAAATTGTGTGCTTCAGGGCACTAGCTGATTGCCTTTGGTGCCCAGAGTGTTACCGTTACCTAAACTGGGAAGATAAAATTCATTAGTAGTACAGTGGGCCTTTTTCACTCATCTCTGAAGCTTGAGGGATTTTAAGTATAACCAGAGGCAGAATATTCAACTGAACAACTTAACACTCAGATTCAGTGGGATAAATTTGATGTTGCTATTGGGGTAACTGACTTCCGTGTACACTTTTTTTTTCTTTTTTCATTATGTCTTCAGCTTGCAGAAATAGGAAAGCACTGAGGAGAACTTTAAAATATATTTTCCAAAGTAGTCCAAAAGCTGCTTCTTTCAAAAATTAGTTTTTCTTCCATGTAATCTATAGGTATTAAAGTCTTTAGACAATTTTTCAATTATAAGGGTGAGACAAAACTGGCAAGAGTCAAAATCCATTTTTTTCCTGGTTCTCTACTCATATCTAAACTACTTCAGACAAAGGCATGTTTTTTTCATTTTAGAACACAGGAACTCCTTGCATATACTTATTATTGAGTAAAACGGCAGAGAACAGTAGTGTCAAGGAATTTATGAAAAGTAGGCATCTCCTGCCAAGCAGGGAAGGTGTCCCAGAGTTTTTGGCTTGAATTGTACCTTAAAAAAACTGATAAGAAGTGGGCAGCAGAGGAGATGAAAAAAAACATAGTTTCTTTCAGCATAATGGTCACAAACATGCTACAGTGTATCAGGCTATGTATTTTAGAAAACCAAGACTTCTAAAACTTTTGGAAACTGGAGAATAATTGCTTTCCTTATTGGTATTCAAATCAAAATGAACTATCTATGGATAATTTCACTTCCAAGCAAGATAATTTGCAGGAGGTTGACATTCCCAGTGTGAACATTTAGGAAAGTCAAATAAATTTTAAGAATTACATTCTAAAGGCATCAGAAAGCTGTGGATGTAAGGAAGATTAGAGAGACTAAACTTTTAGAGGTCAGAATTTTCAGGTCTCTTTTCTCTGGGAACATGTGATAATTTGGAGTGTGATCTAGAGACTGAGGATACGGGTTTCTTTCAGAGAGGAAACCGAAGAGAAGGGCCAAATAAGCCAACAGAGCTTTTAGCAGTCATCCAGGGCTAGAGACTTAAACTGCCCCAAACACATGGCCAATTTCTCTCATAAGAGCATAACAATTACAGATGGGCAGAGTGACAGGTTAAAGAACCAGGTGGAAATTCTACTTTTTTACTAAATACTGAAACTTTACTGAATACTGAGGTCTCTCTGCCAGAGGAAAGGACCATTGAAAATAATTTTTGAAGGCACTGGAGAGAGTGGTGAAATGACACTGACATTCTGCCATTAGCTGTTCTTTCTGAGCATATGTGCTTACTCAGTGCAACTAGAGGTAGAGAATCCAGGTTTGGCCCCTGGCAGAGAGTTTTTGGGAAACTAAGAAACAACCAAGAGTTTTGGCAGCCAAACATACAACCAGATTTCTTCATAACATTATTGCCATTTAAAATCTGCAAAGAATAAGAGTAAGCTGAAAATCTGTGAAAAACAGAGCTGAAATTCCAACCATCTCCCAGAGGTTAGAGGAAAAATCCTTTCCAGGCCCTCAATTAAAAGCTCTTGAGGGTCACATCCCAAGAATAAAGATAAAGTGAAGATAGACTGAATCTCACCAAAAATCCAATGCAATTTTGATGTAGTTCCATTTCTGATTGGATTAAATTCATTTCCTAACACCTCTGTAGTGAAAAAATGTTATCTATTATCAGAACCTTTACAGTTTTTATGTAGTCATAATTATATGAAAAATCATTGATTATATAGAAAGATGGGACCACATGATTAGTAACCAAGGGGAAAACGGACAATAAAATCAGACTTTCAGGTGGTCCTGATACTGGGATCAGAAGTCAATGACTTAAAACTGATTAGACTAATATATTCAAGAAATTAGAGAAATGATGGAAAAACTGATAACATGGGGAAGTTCAATACAGAATATGAAAAAAATGAATACTGTAGAAAAAACATCATCTGAAATCAAGAATGCTAAGATAGTTTTTAATAGAACTTCAGACAAAGCAGAAGACAGATCAACAGGAAATATCCAAACTGAGACACAGAATAACAACAACAAAAGAGCATTATAGATAATGAGGAATTCTGTCAAGAAGCCGAACATACGTGTAAATGGAAGAAAGGAGAGAGATACTAGAGATGTTAGTTGAGATTTTTGAAAACAGAAAATCACCATCACCACATAGATATAAAAAGCTCAACAAGTCACAAGCAAGATTTCAAAAAATATATCCGTGAACATTATAGTCAAGTTACTGATTACCAAAGAGAAGGAGAAATTCTCCCAAGTGGCAATCAACTAAAAGACATTATTTTCAAAAGAACAAAAATAAGACTAACAGATGACTTCTCGTCAGAGACTAATGAAGTTGGAAAGTAATGGGTTAATATCTTAAAGCGTTAAAACAGGGGCTCCTGGGTGGCTCAGATGGTTCAGCATCTGCCTTCCACTCTGGTCATGATCTCAGGGTCCTGGGATTGAAACAGACATCCGGTTCCCTGCTCAGTGGGGAGTTTACTTCTCCCACTCCCTCTGCCTTTCCCCCTGCTTGTGCTCTCTCTCTCTCAAATGAATAAATAAAATCTTTTAAATAAATAAATAAATAAATAAATAAATAAATAAATAAATAAATAAATAAAGTGTTAAAATAATTAATTTTTCTGGAATCCTATACTGAATCAAAATATTCTTCAAAAACAAACACGAAATAAAGATGTTCTCAGCAAACAAAAACAAAGATTACATCATCAATATGCATTAGAAGATACATAAAAATTGTTCTTAAGCTGAAGTGAAGTAATTCCAGATAAATAAATGACATGCTTAAAGGAAGTAACAGCATGAAAAATGGTGACTATTTGGGGAGATATATATTGATTGTATAAAACAACAGTTGTAAGGTCTTATGAAATGTATAACAAATATGGGCCTAAAATGCATTACAACAATAGTGCAAAAATGGAGATAGATTCTTGAAAGTAAAACATTCTAAGATGCTGGCATTACAGGGAAGCAAAATTATTAATAACATATTAGATGGTAATAAGTCAAAGATAAATTTTTAATCAGTAAGCACTAAAAGAATAATAAAAGAATGTATAATTCAGAAGGTAATAGAGAGAGAAATGGAATAATAAAAATATTGCTCAAATCCAAAAGAAAACGTAAGAGGAGAAACAAAAGAATAAAAGAGATCTGGAACTATTATATTATTATTAGGAAGCTAATTGTAACATGGTAGTTTAAATCCAACTATGTCAGTAATTACAAGGTAAATGGATAGGCTATTTTAATTAAAATATAATGTTAGATTGAAATAAAGAGTAACTCTTCTGCTCACAAGAAAAACATTTTGAATGTAAGTACCATGGTGAAAATAAAAGGATAGGAATTGATGAATCATGAAAACACTAATAAAACACTGGTATCTTTATACTAACAGAAACTGTAAGCAATGAGGCAAGAAGCACTACTAATAATAGAGAGACATTTTTAAATCATGAAGAGGTCAATCACCCAAGAAAATATCACGATTCTAAATATATATGCAATAAGCAGCGTAGCTTTACTATATATAAAGCAGAAAATCAGAGATCTAAACGGACAACAATTCCACAATTATAGGGGATGAATTAACAGACCTGTATCTGTAACTCACAGGAAAACCAGGAAGGGCATAGGAGATTTAAACAACACAAGTAACAAAACGACCAAATTCACATATACAGAACACTGCACCCAACAATAACATCATTTACATTTTTAAACTGCACAGAAACATTCACCAAATTAATCATGTGTTAAGCCATAAAAAGAAATCTTTAAAAATATCAAAGAACTGAAATCATTTAAAGTATATTCTCTCACCACAGGAGAATTTAGCTAAACCCGAGTAATAAAAAGGAAACCATAATAACTCTATATGCTTAGAAATGCCAAGTAATTTGCATGTCAAAACAGAAATCATATTAGAAATTAGAAAATATTATGGACTAAATAATAATGAAGACATGACATATCCAACCTTGCTGGATAGAGCTAATAATACAGTGCTTAAAAGGAAATAGACATAAATAAGTGCATAGCGAAGAAAAGAAGAAATACTAAAAAACCAACTAAGAATCCATTTCAAGACAACAACAATAAAAAAAATCAATCCTTAAGGAGAAGAAGGTAGCAAATAATAAGGGTAAGATTGAAAAATCGATGAAATACAAAATAAGCATACAACAGAAAAAATATTAAAAAGTTGTTTTATTAACTTTTAATAAAATTGAAAACCCCTAACAAGACTGATTAAAACAAAAAGAAAAAATACAAATTACCTCTATCAGGAATATAAGAGAAGGCATCAATATAAATCATCCAAATATTAAGACCATATTGTCTAAATATGAAATATTTTCAGGCAATAAATTTGACAACTTGAATGAAATGGCAAAGTCTTCTGAAAACTCAACTTACCAAAGAGACCTAATAAGAAATTTAAAATATGAATAGTCCTAAATATCCTAAAGACATTAATCCAATTTTTAAATACTCCCAGAGAGAAAATTCCAGTCCATAATCAATTAAACTATGAATCCTTCCAAATACCAACATTACACAAATCTACCAGAGAACAGATAAACAGCGGGCAGTTCTAACTCTTCATATGGAGCCTGCATAACCTTGAAACCAAACCCTATAAAGATATGAGAAGGAAGGAAACTTACTGGCCAATATTGCTCATCTATCTAGCTCCAATATCCTAAATAAACTATTAGAAAATGGAACTCAGTTGTATTTTTAAAAAAGGAGTACTTCATGATTAAGCAAGATTAAGTCTAAGAAATCAGGAGTATTTTTTACTTTTGGAAATCCATCAACATAATCCACTATATTAATATAAACACAACAGAAAAATTATATGGTCATCTCAATAGAAGTAGAAAAGTAATTTGGTAAAATTTAACATCTACTTATTTTAAAAACACTTAGTAAACTAAGTGTTAATAACAAAAACAATACAAATCAAAAGCACAATGTAGTATCACCACACATAAAGATAGTTAAAAATAAAATGACTGAAAATACCAAGTGCTGGAGAATATGTTCTGCATGGGAATTTCTCATACATTGCTGGTCAGAGTGCAACTGGATACAAAACCTTGAAAAACTGATAGCATACACTAATACTGAATGGACATACACTCCATGACTCAGCGATTCCATTCATATGTATGAACATAACAGAAATATGGACATATATTCTCTAATGCCTTAAGAGTACTTAAGGCAGAACTATTCTTAATAGTCTCAAACTGAAAAATGTAAGGGATAAGTAAATTATAAAATATTCATATAATGGAATTTTATAAAGCAATGAGAATGAACAAACTACATCTATAAGCACAGTATATATAAAAGCTGTTATGTATATAGCATTAGTTATATATTGCTGATGTAACATATTACTAAAAATTTAATGGCTTAATACACATTTTTTTTATCTTGAAGTCTGTAGGTCAGAAATATGACTTGAGTCTCACTGAACTAAAATCAAAGTTTTGATTTTAATTCTGAAGACTCCAGGAAATACTCCAATTCCTTGTCTTTTCTAATTTGAACTCTGTTCATTTCCTCCGATCATTAATTTTATTCTGGAGTCCTAATAGCCAAGAGGGTTTTCATTCAATGTCACCCAGGCAAGAAGAGCCAGTGCAGGAACTTCTGGCCACTGTGGCTGACTTTTATCTCAGAGAACCAAAACCCAAGGGAATTCCACCTCCTCATAGAGCAACAGATGGCTTACATATTAGCCTGGAGAAGATTAGAATAATCAAGAAGGATTTATTCATCCAGGATAAGATGGCCTGATGGTCCAGCTTTAGAAATTTTAAATCTAACAAATTTGTTAAGAAATTGTCTAAGTTGGTCAGTAAGAAATTTGAGAACATTTTATGTCAACTCAAAATCACTTTTTCTTTCTCTTTTACTGTTTTTGTCTTAGAAGATTATACCTACATTCTGTATTTGAAGCAAATGTAGAAGAGATACAGTGCTTGCACCTGGATTGCATCATTTCTAGATTAAAGTAAGCCAAATTGCTCAAAGATTTTAAAATAGTGGAGTTTAGAGAGAGACGTTGATACCTTCCTTTGGGTAGTGATAGCAGGAGTAGGCAACTTACTTTAGGCTGTCTTCAGGAGTTTAAACAGAGTTCTTCTTCCAGTAGCCTTCCTCCCATATTACCCTGTGTGCTGATACTCTTGAGAACGGTGTAATTAACTTGTGTCACTGTTCTGTGTGACTTTGGTATCAGTGTAGTTTATAAGGCACTACAATGAGGTTTGTGTATAAACAATCAGTCTCAGGTGGCTTTATCAAGCGGCTCTGCCAAGAACACAAAGAAATTTAACAGAGGAGCCAACAAAAACACACCTGTCTTTAAGGCAGTCAGTCGAGTCATAGTCTGTATTTTTTGCTCCAAAGCAGTAGCAATGCATGTATTCAATGTGCTAGGCATAAATACAATGGTGAGGATACATCTAATGATTTGGGGGAGGTTTATGAAATAGTAAGTATTAAATTGTGAAACATAAGACTAAATACTATTGTATCCCATCAGGACTCTGTGTGTGTGTGTGCGTGTGTGTGTGTGTGTGTGTGTGTGTCCGTGTTGGGGAGTGCAGTTGGGGAGGCTGCAGGGAAAATTAAATATTTAAGAATTTTACTTTTCCCCAGACTATCATTTATTGTGATGCTTCTACTTACACAGCAGATATATGTACAGGAACACAGATGTTTTTCCAGGTGTTCTATTTATATAGAAAAAATACACAATATATTATTTTAAAACTATATTTGAATAGAAAATAAAAATTATATCCTTTTTAAACAGTTTATAGACACATATGCACAGAAATGTTCAATCTTTACGTATGTATAAATAGATTATGCATTTATGTATATTTTTAAACTACCATTATTAAGCCCTACTTCTTATATGACGAATAAGCAATATGTTTTACATGTATTGTCATCGTTGTTCTCACAACAATCTTGAATGATAGGTATTTTGATCTCATTTCGAGGGTGAGGAAATAGAGAGTTGGGGAGTTAAGTAACTTGCCCTGGATCACACTAATCAATTAAAATGTTGATTGGTGACCTATTCTCTGTGAAGTATTATACACCAAATATTTTGTCTGTAAATATGTATTTTGTTTTTTATTCAGTTATTTCCTTCAGATAAATTCCTGAAAGTTCAACTGCTGGTGCTCAGGGAAGGGAGGGGCAGTTATTTTAAAGGTTAAGGATTTTGTTACTCATAACCTTATATTTGTACCAGCAATGTAGGAGACTGCCTATTTCATCACATACCCACTAGGAGAGTATTGTAATGTTTTAAAATTTCAGTTTGAAGAGGAAAACGATGTTAAATGTTTTTATTTGAATTTTATATTAAAGAACTTATGCATTTATCTTACAAATATTAACTGACCATTTTTATTTATATTTATTTGAATTCTACATTTATGTCCTTTGCATAATTTTCTGAGGTCATAGGATCCGTTGAAATAATCCTAAAAATAATTTAATATGTGCCAATAAGAATAACCAAGAAAATTTTGAAAAAAAAGGGAAAATTTGTTCTTTTAGATATTACTAATTACTAGAAGTAACACTCTGATGGAAATTCAATAATCTGGCCAATTTATAAATTAATGTATGGGGTATTAAGTTTTTTACAATTTTGAAATTTCTAATTCAATAGCATTTATTCAGTAACCTCCATATATTCAAAGCTTTACTTTATATGCTATAGTAAAATCTGTTTTATTTTACTTATTGGTTTTATTTTACTGTAAATCTGTAGTATTTATATATTTATTCCTAGATAAATTATATTTCTGATGCTGTTGTAAATGGAATATATATTATTATATTTTCTAAGTACTGACATTTTTCACTTTACAATTCATCACCTGAATTTTATTTTTATCATATTATTTTGTTTTACATATGTATGAATTTTTAAGGACTCAATTTTTCTTTTGCCCTTGTCTCTTGTCACAAACTATATGGACTTTGTGGATCTGGTAGATATGGCTGATAGTAATGGACTAATAAAGGAATAAAGAAAGTAAAATAAGGAAAATGGAGGAAAGAAAACAAGAGGATAGAAAAGTTCAGAAACAGGCCGGATCATTTTTGTTAGTTGTAATTGTATTGGAAATTATAAATTTGCTTTGTCTTGTCACTTAAAGGTGGATTGACACCAAGAACCCCTGGACATATTCTTTACTCTTACCTACAATCATAGCAAGTATGGAAATCCTTGGCCACTTAACCCTATGTATTTGTGCTTGCAACATGACTGTCAAGGACAGAGAAACATCCTTCCAAAACACAGGACCCTTCCATTAATGCTTGATGTTTGGAGCTCCAAGGCTAAATCTCCCACTTACTTCACTCTCCTCCAGCTTCTGCTGTAACAGTATCCATTGGACAGCTCTTCCCTTAACTGAAGTGAACCATTTCAATAGTATCCAATTCCTCACCTTGGTTAAAGTGGACTAATAAGGCTAGTTCTACTACTGTCTTACATGTGGTAGATAAACCTTTCCTCTCACTAAATCCATGGCATCCAACATCTTGAAACTATTAAGATTTCAGCACTTTATTCATTAAATTCAAAATATTCACACAGTAAGGTCTGGTTGTTTTCTGTTCTTAACCTTTTCTTCAGTTTATATTTATATAACTGCATTGTGCATTTTTAAACTGAAATTCAAATCATTTCCCTATTCTACCCAAAATCCAATCTGTATTTTAAAAATATTTGCAACAATAAAAAATGGGAAAAAAAGTATTTTGTTATTAAAATAATAATTAGTTTTTTTATGTTAAATATATTTTCTAGCTTGGGGACTCACTAAAGAAATAATTAGCAGTAAACTCTAATCTTATTAATCTACTAAACCCAACACTGATCTCTCAGCCATCAGACACTCTCCCCAAACCAGGAACAAAGAAATGTCTCTGTATAGCCTTTGTTTATTTAGGCCAGAAGTGTTCAAAAGATGTGCATTTGTGCCTGTGTGTGTAGGGGTACTATATCCTAATCCCTTGGAAGTTATTAGTAATTGTACATGCCTCCCACCCTCTGAGATGTTGGTATACAGTCTTCTATTCTCCTTTTAAGTCTTCCCAACCAGCCTATCACCTCAGAAGAATTGCTGCAAGTTTCTTGTATCCATCAGTATATGAAAAAAAAATTTTTTTTTAAAGATTTTATTTATTTATTTGAGAGAGAGAATGAGAGATAGAGAGCACGAGAGGGAAGAGGGTCAGAGGGAGAAGCAGACTCCCCGCCGAGCAGGGAGCCCGATGTGGGACTCGATCCCGGGACTCCAGGATCATGACCCGAGCCGAAGGCAGTCGCTTAACCAACTGAGCCACCCAGGCGCCCCCAGTATATGAAAAATTAAGAACAGTAGTTATAATCCCCAATGTCAACATTAAACATTACAGCTGAATTTATGCTGAGATGTCTAAGGCCTCCACAGTGTTTTTCACAAATCATAATTATTCACATTTTTATCTACTCTTCACCATGGAAAAAATCATCTTTACAGTTGTGTTTTCATGAGATTCTTTTTTGTATTCTCCCAACGTTCTTGGCAATAGCAATCATTTAAAAATACTTACAAGATGAATGAATGAAAGAAAGAACTGAAAAATTTAAGTAAACTGTCACTTTCTTTTCCTGGGGGCAGATCAGTATTTACTTCATGTCCAAAGAAGTTTTGCTGCACGTTCCATAGGCAGTAACTTGTTTATCAAGCTCTGCAGGCTTGCAAAGGCAATCACCCTGAAAGGGTTGTAGGTTTTCTGGCCCCATTAACCCAAGAGGTTTAACTCTCAGTTACATACTAGGGATTAGAATTCAATAGGTTCACAATAGCCTGGAGCATCTTGGAGAATAAGACTGTGTCTGCTCTAAGTTTAGACAGCAGAATCATGGAATTTCATTCAGGGCTTTAAAGATACTTAAATGGCACTTAGCTCATTTTACCACTCCATCTATTTTTTTTTTTAATCCAATTGTCTTCTTATGAGATTCCAGATCAGAGAGGCTTTTTTCCCTCTGCTAAGTTTTGAATTTCCTCAGAAAGCAGTGAAGTTATCTTATATTTCTGTTCCATATTACTGTACTTAGTATAATGGCTGAAAGCAAGGTCAGAGAACTCAACAGATGTTACAACTAGGGCAACAAAAGGAAATGAAGAAAGCCAGAAGCCATGTATAGAGACATATAGTAGTCAAAGTATCAGTTGGGCAATTAAAAAATGGGCAAACTGGCAAATGAATTGGAAAGCAAGTCTACAAAGACCAAGTGGAAAAACAGCATTAATTTAAGATCAAAGGGCATTATTCAAATATGGGTAAAATGGACAATTGATTATATGAGGCTTAAGTTCGCAGCAAAGGACAAGGTTACTAGGACAGGTAACAAGTGGAAATGGGATATCAGATACAAAGGAAAATTGGTTCATGGTCACAGAAGAGCATGATGTTTGGAGCCAGTCAGTTCTGGCTAATTTGCCTACTTTCTCTAAGTTTGCTTTCATCATAACATTTTAATAAGACCAATGCTTACTTCATAGGGTTGGTAAAAAACATGTCAAGTGGCTGCACACAGTAAACACTCAATGATGAAAAGTGGTTATTAACGTTAAGAGGTCTGAGGATACCGACAGGGTCTTGGTGAGTGGGCAGTGAGCATGCTGTTATATTGGAACCAGTAGTGAGAAAAAATCATTTATCAGTCAATATCACACTTTTCTAGTCTGACTTGCCCTCTATGTGAATAGAAATATTCTTTAATATGTGATAGACCAAAACCTACTGGCAACAGCTAAGCCATCACTCATAATGGTTCAGCAACCATAACTATGTGGATCCTGGACACTTTAGCCACCTTGCTAATTACTTATCATTTGTCTTCCCTCAATCACAGAGGTACCATAGATCAGAATCGCAATGCCAATTTCTAATTTTTAAAATGGGGCAAAGTGTAATCACCCACACCCACCCTTCTGCAGACCCCTAAAGAGGAACCTGATATTTTTCTCACATCCATACATCGCAAGATTGGCTACTGCCAGGATTTTCAGTGCTGATTAAGAGCCATGATTTCTCTATTTCCTTGTAACTACTGCTCTTTGGGGGAGGATAGTATCAAGCCATTTCAGCTTCTAGTCGTCCTCACTGTGTCATACATAACTCTTCTGTATACACATTCCTCATTCACTGGAGATTTTAGTGCCTGGCTATTTTCTTTCCCACTCTAATCATCCCATTATCCCGGGAGATCTCTGTTTCCACAAAGACAACTCAGTTACCTAATCTCTGAGTATTTTTGTCTTAACTATACTAACCCACACCTTCACTCCACAGAAGCCAATGTTTCTTGGACATTTTCATCTAGTGTTTCCTTTTTTCCTTATCTACAATCTATCTGATGATGCTAATGGATAAATTTCACAAAACTGTACAAATTATAACTTTATGGTTGTCATCCCCAAATGGGTCCTCAAAGCCACCATGATACTTTTATGACTTCTCCATACTTTCATATTTTTCAAGATTGCTATTCTCACCTCTAGCCCTCTACATTGTAAGAACTTCTCCACTATTAAACATTTGATTTAGACCATCCACGCTATTGGTCTTATAGAGAAAATAAAGACATAAGCATTTTCTTGAGTTTCTATAGCCATTATCAAACTTACAGACTTCCCTGCATATACATTCACCTTTTTCTTTTTTTCCCTCTTAAAATGAAAATGATATCTATTCTCCTGTCTATGGTGATTTTCTCCATTTGATCTTGATCTTATTCTCTCCTGACTCTTCAGGTTTATAAATTATTTTTTCCTTGTCCTATACCTACTCTAGATTTAAACATTTCCTAACTCTCACATCTCCATGCTTAAAAAAATTCTCTCTTGAGATTTTTTTCCCTAGCTACTGCATTTTTTTTTTTTTTTTTTTTTAGAGAGAGAGTACAAGTCGGGGGGGGGGGGAGGGCAGAGGGAGAGAGAAATTCTTAAGCAGGCTCCACACCCAGCTTGGAGCCCAACATGGGGCTCAGTCTCACAGCCCTGAGATCATGACCCTGACATCACGACCTGAGCCAAAATCAAGAGTTGGATGCCTAACTGACTGAGACACCCAGGTGTGCCTACCGACTGTGTTATTTTGATCCTCTATTTAGAGTGAACTTATCCATAGGGTTCTCTACACTTATATTATTAACTTTTTCCCCTTGCAGTCACTTCTCAATCCATAAAAATTTGGATTTAGCATATCCAACTTTACTGATGTTGTTCACACAGTTACCAAAAGCCTATTTGTTCCTAGATCCAAAAAGCACTTCCCAGTTTTATCTTGATTGATTTCTTAAAATACATATAGCATACTTGACTCTTGCTTGAAAAAATGGTCTTCCTTTGGAATTTATCCCACCATAGAATCTGCTGGCTTTCCTTCTGCCTTACACAGACACAGTATGTATACATAAAGTGTATAGTATATTCCTTGGATGTTAAAACTCTTCTGGGTATTGTCCTCTTTTGTCCCACTTCTTGCTACAGTCATACTACTGCCTTTTCCCTTTTCTACATACTCTGGTCTTTTTCACTGAAATGAAAGTCTATCACTGGGAACTTCAAACATGTGATTTCTCCATATTGATTATCCTTGCTTTTTCTTACTTCTGCTTAATGATTATGTCTCATCTGAGATCTAAAATCCTCTGGAAAACCTAATGTAGCCTCAATAAATGTCCCTCCAACGTGTTATCAAAAATATTTCTACTTCCTCTTTTTTATCCCATTTAACAATGTGTTTTAAAATGTCTGTTTTCTATTTTCCCTATTAGATTATAGGCTCCTGGAATGCAGAGAATAATTTACCATCATATTGCTAGAACATAGACCAGCACTTGGTATAAAGCAGATGCTTAATGAGTATTTGTCAAACAGAATAAATCAATAAATTGTATCATAAATATATATTCTAGTGAATTTAATATTAAGCAATGAAAGAATTCAAGAATAAATTATTAAATAGATCATTTGTAGGCACTTCAAAACTAAAGTAGTGATGACTAGAAGACATCATGGGTTCACAAAGAACAAGTCATGCCCTATTAATTGGATTTTCTCTGGCAGATGAGAATGCCCTAGATGGAGTACCTAGACTTTTCTCTTTAGAATTGCTTTTGCTTCAAAAGTATCTAATAACTCAGTTCTTAGAATCTCTTATATCATTGTGGGCAAGATGGTGAGATGAGGTCAAATACAAAAAAAAAGGCATGATGATAGTTCTTTTTTTTTAGTGTATTATTAGTCTCAGAGGTAGAGGTCAGTGATTCATCAGTTGTATATTACACCCAGTGCTCATTAGATCACGTGCCCTCCTTAATGCCCATCACCCAGTTACCTCATCCCCCCACCCCCTTCCTTCCAGCAACCCTCAGTTTGTTTCCTATGATTAAAAGTCTCTTACGGTTTGTCTCCCTCTCTGATTCTGTCTTATTTTCCCCCCCGTTCCCCTATGCTCCTCTGTATTGCTTCTTAAATTCCACATATGAGTAAAATCTTATAATTGTCTTTCTCTGACTGACTTATTTCACTTAGCATAATAATACCCTTTAGTTCCATCCACATCATTGCAAACGGCAAGATTTCATTTTTTGATGGCTGAGTAATATTCCACTGTGTATATATACCATTTCTTCTTTATCCATTCATCTGTCAATGGACATCTGGGCTCTTTCCATTGTTTGGCTATTGCGGACATTGATGTTATAAACATTGGGGTATAGGTGTTCCTACGGATCACTACATTTGTATCTTTGGGGTAAATATCTAGTAGTGCAATTGCTGGGTCCTAGGATAGCTCCATTTTTAACTTTTTGAGGAACCTCCATACTGTTTTCCAAAGTGGCTGTACCAGCTTGCATTCCCACCAACAGTGTAAGAGGGTTCCCCTTTCTCTGCATCCTCACTATCATTTGTTGTTATCTGAGATTAATTTTAGCCATTCTGACTGGCGTGAGGTGGTATCTCATTGCGGTTTTGATTTGTATTTCCCTGATGCCAAGTGATGTTGAGCATTTTTTCATGTGCCTGTTTGTCATTTCTAATTCTTTGGAGAAATGTCTGTTCATGTTTTCTGCCCATTTCTTCACTGTATTATTTGTTTTTTGGATGTTGAGTTTGATAAGTTCTTTATACATTTAGGATACTAGCCCTTTATCTGATAAAAGATTTGCAAATATCTTTTCCCATTCTGTAGGTTGTCTTTTGGTTTTATCAACTGTTTCATTTGCTATGCAAAAGCTTTTTATCTTGATGAAGTCTCAATAGTTCATTTTTGCCCTTGCTTCCCCTGCCTTTGGCAATGTTTCTAGCAAGAAGCTGCAGCAGCTGAGGTCACAGAGGTTGCTGCCTGTGTTCTCCTCAAGGAATTTGATGGATTCATGTCTTACACTGAGGTCTTTCATCCATTTGAGTCTATTTTTTTGTGTGGTGTAAGGAAATGGTCCAGTTTCATTCTTCTGCATGTGGCTGTCCAATCTTCCTAATACCATTTGTTGAAGAGACTGTCTTTTTTTCCACTGGATATTCTTTCCTGCTTCGTTGGAGATTAGTTGACCATAGAGTTGAGGGTCCAATTCTGGGTTCTCTATTCTGTTCCATTGATCTATGTGCCTGTTTTTGTGCCAGTACCATACTGTCTTGATGATGACAGCTTTGTAATATAGCTTGAAGTCCAGAATTGTGATGCAACTAGCTTTGGGTTTTTTTTCAACAATTCTTTGGCTACTCAGGGTCTTTTCTGATTCCATACAAATTTTAGGATTATTCCAAATATTCCAACCCTGTGAAAAATGTTGATGGTATTTTGATAGGGTTTGCACTGAATGTACAGATTGCTTTAGGTAGCATAGAAATTTTAACAATATTTGTTCTTCCAATCCATGAGCATGAATGTTTTTCCATTTTTTTTGTCTTCCTCAATTTCTTTCATGAGTGTTCTATAGTTTTCAGACTACAGATTTTTTGCCTCTTTGGGTAGGTTTATTCCTAGGTATCTTATGGTTTTTGGTACAATTGCAAATGGGATTGATTCCTCAATTTCTCTTTCTTCTCTCTCATTGTTAATGTATAGAAATGCAAATGATTTCTGTGCATTGATTTTATATCCTGCCACTTTGCTGAATTCCTGTATGAATTCTAGCAATTTTGGGGTGGAGTTTTCTGGCTTTCCACATAGAATACCATGTCACCTGCAAAGAGTGAGAATTTGACTTCTTCTTTGCCAATCTTGAATGCCTTTTATTTCTTTTTGCTGTCTGTTTGCTGAGGCTAGGACTTTTAGGACAATGTTAAACAACAGTGATGACAGTGGACATCCTTGTCATGTTCTGGACCTTAGGGGAAAAGTTCTGTTTTTCCCCATTGAGAATGGTATTCTCTGTGGGCTTTTTGTAGCTGGCTTTTATGATATTGAGGTATGTTCCCTCTATCCCTCCACTGTGGAGTGTTTTAATCAAGAAAGGATGCTGTACTTTGTTAAATGCTTTTTCTACATCTATTGAGAGGATCATATGATTCTTGTCCTTTCTCTTATTAATGTAGTGTATCACATTGACTGATTTGTGGGTATTGAACTACACTTGCAGCCCAGAAATGAATCCCACTTGGTTGTGGTGAATAATCCTTTTAATGTACTGTTGGATCTTATTGACTAGTATCTTGGTGAGAATTTTTGCATCCATGTTCATCAGGGATATTCATCTGTAATTCTCCCTTTCGGTGGGGTCTTTGTCTGCTTTTGGGATCCAGGTAATGGTGGCCTCATAGAAAAAGTTGGAAGGCTTCCTTCCATTTCTATTTTTTGAAACAGTTGCAGAAATTGATTCTTCTTTAAATGTCTGGTAGAATTCTAGGAAGCCATCTGGTCCTGGACTCTTGTTTGTTAGGAGATTTTTGATTAGTGCTCCAATTTCCTTGCTGGTTATCAGTTTGTTCAGGTTTTCTATTTCTTCCTGTTTCAGTTTTGGTAGTTTATACATTTCTAGGAATACATCCATTTCTTCCAGATTGCCCACTTGGTTGGCATATAGTTGCTCATAATTTGTTCTTATAATTGTTTGTATTTCGTCAGTGTTAGTTGTGATCTCTCCTCTTTCATTTATGATTTTATTTATTTGGGTCCTTTCTCTTTTCTATTTGATAAGTCTGGCTAGGGGTTTATCAATCTTATTAATTCTTTCAAAGAACCAGCTCCTAGTTTCGTTGATCTGTTCTACTGTTCTTTTGGTTTCTATTTTATTGATTTCTGCTCTAATCTTTATTAATTCTCTTCTCCTGCTGGGTTTAGGCTTTATTTGTTGTTCCTTCTCCAGCTCCTTTAGGTGTAAGGTTAGGTTGTATATTTGAGACCTTTCCTGTTTCTTGAGAAAAGCTTGTATTGCTATATAATTCCCTCTTAGGATCACCTTTGCTGCATCCCAAAGGTTTTAAACAGTTGTGTTTTCATTTTCATTTGTTTCCATGAATTTTTTAATTCTTCTTTAATTTACTGGTTGACCCATTCATTCTTTAGTGGGATGCTCTTTAACCTCCATATATTTGTGTTCCTTCCAAATTTCTTTTTTTTTTAAAGATTTTATTTATTCATTCATGAGAGACAGAGGGATAGAGAGAGAGAGAGAGAGAAGCAGAGGGAGAAGCAGGCTCCCAAGGAGCAGGGAGCCCGATGCGGGACTCGATCCCAGGACCCCGGGATCACAACCCGAGCCGAAGGCAGACGCCCAACCATCTGAGCCACCCAGGCGCCCTTCTTCCAAATTTCTTCTTGTGATTGAGTTCCTGTTTCAAAGAACTGTGGTCTGAAAATATACAGGGGACGAACCCAATCTTCTGATACTGGTTGAAACCTGATTTGTGACCCAGGATGTTATCTATTCTGGAGACTGTTCCATGTGCACTCCAGAAGAATGTGTATTCTGTTGCTTTAGGATGAAATGCTCTGAATATATCTGTGAAGTCCATCTGGTTCAGTGTGTCATTCAAAGTCCTTGTTTCTTGTTGATCTTCTGCTTAGATGATCTGCCCATTGCAGTGAGGGGGATGTTAAAATCCCCTACTATTATTGTATTATTATTGTGTTTCTTTAATTTTGTTATTAATTGGTTTATATAATTGGCTGCTCCCAATTTAGAAGCATAAATATTTATAATTTTTAGATCTTCTTATTGGATAGACCCTTTAATTATGATACAGTGTCCTTCCTCATCTCTTATTATAGTTTTTGGCTTAAAGTCTAATTTGTCTGATACAAGGATTGCCACCCCAGCTTTCTTTGATGTCCATTAGCATGATAACAGGTTTTCTACCCGCTCACTTTCAATCTGGAGGTGTCTTTGGACTCTAAAATGAGTCTCTTGTAGACAGCACATGGATGGGTCTTGCTTTTTTATCCAATCCGATACCCTGTGTTTTTTGATTGGAGCATTTAGCCCATTTACATTCAGAGTAACTATTGAAAGATATGAATTCAGTGCCATTGTATTAACTGTAAAGTCACTCTTTCTGTATATTGTTTTTGTTCCTTTCTCATCTATATTACTTCTGGACTGTCTCTTTGCTTATAGGATCCTTGCTGGATAAAGTATTCTTGGCTGTATATTTTTCTCATTTAGCACCCTGTGAATGTTATGCCAGTCCTTTCTGGCCTTCCAGGTCTCTGTGGATAAGTCTGCTGCCAGCCTTATGTATCTACCCTTGTAGGATAAGGACCTCTTGTCCTGAGCTGTTCTCAGGATTTTCTCTTTGTCTCTGAAGTTTGCAAGCTTCACTATTATATGTCAAGTTGTTGACTTATTTTTATTGATTTTGATGGGGGTTCTCTGTGCCTCCTGGACTTGAATGCCTGTTTCCTTCCCCAGATTAGGGAAGTTCTCAGCTATAATTTGCTCAAATATACCTTCTGCCCCACCTTTCCTCTTCCTCTGGGACCCCAATTATTCTAATATTGTTTCACTTTATGATATCACTTATTTCTCAAATTCTCCCCTTGTGATCCAGTAGTTATCTTTTTCTCAGTTTCTTTATTCTCCAATATTTTGTCTTCTATATCACTGATTATTTCTTCTGCCTCATTTATCCTAGGAATTAGAGCCTCCATTTCTTTTTTTAAAGATTTCATTTATTTGACAGAGAGACAGCAAGAGCAGGAACACAAGCAGGGGAAGTGGGAGAGGAAGAAGCAGGCTTTCTGGTGAGCAGGGAGCCTGATGTGGGGCTTGATCCCAGGACCTTGGGACCGTGACCTGACCCGAAGGCAGATGCTTAATGACTGAGCCACCCAGGTGCCCCTACAGCCTCCATTTTTTATTTATTTATTTAGTTTTTCTCCATTTTTTTATTGCATCTCATTAATAGCCTTTTTGATTTTGACCTGATTAGATTTTAGTTCTTTTATATCTCAAGAAAGGGATTCTCTAGTGTTTTCTATGCTTTCTTCAAGCCCAGCTAGTACCTTTATAATCATTACTCTGAACTCTAGTTCTGACATCTTACTTATATACATACTCATTAGGTCCCTGGTAGTCATTACTGCCTCTTGTTCTTTTTTGCGGAGTGAGTTTTTCAGTCTTGTCATTCTGTCCAGAGAAGAATAAATGAATGAGAGAATGAAATACTAAAATAGCAACCAGGACCCCAGAAGAATATACACTTGCAAAAAGTAGGCACTTTTCTCTTTGTAGATTTGCAACACTTCTTTTCTTAGATCTCTGTTTGAGTTCACAGGTGTTCAGAATAATTTGATAGCTACATAGCTGAATTCTAAGGACTAGACGAAACAAAGTTCCCATACACCACCACCATCATTCTTCCTCTCCTATGGTGATATTTCTAATATGTCTCTGGTACTGTAGAGTTAGCATCTGGCTTTGCTTTTTTTTTTTTTAAGATTTTATTTATTTATTTGAGAGACACAGAGAGAGAGACACAGCAAGAGAGGGAACACAAGCAGGGGGAGTGGGAGAGGGAGAAGCAGGTTTCCCGTGGAGCAGGGAGCCTGATGCGGGGCTCGATCCCAGAGCTTTGCTTTTTCAACAATTTTACAACTGCTTGGATAAGTATATAGAAGAAAGACTTAATTTTTTTTAATAGTAGAAGCTATAGAATGGAATACTTGCAAAGCATTCAAACAGTCTGGGTGATAATTTCTGTCAGGGATATCCTTGTCAGAGAAGATATTTCTGTCTTGAGTGGGAGGTTGGCTTTATAATTTCTAAAGTCTTTTCCAAATTTAGGATGTCATGATTCTGTGAAGTATTATCATCTGAAGATGTGCTGGAAATGTCTGTATAATCCTAGAATATCCTACATAGAACAAATTACAGAGTGTATCACTGGCAAATAAAAGAATTAAGTGTATAACTTTGTGTGCCTGGGGCTTTTCAAAGAATGCAGAGGAAAAATAACAAAACTAAAGACTCTACCTACATCATATAACAATAGATCTTCAGGAGTACTTAGGGGATGCACTCTTTCAAAGTTCATGCATTCTATATAATAAAGTTTAAATTATTCAACCATTGCCTATAAACAGGAATTACCTACAAAATATTCAATTACTTGAAAAATCTAAATGCTAAATATTTTTTAATAATTTTTATGATGTTTTAAGTACTTCTGTAGTTTTGTTTTCATTGGTATTGTTTTGTCACCTACAAAGCTGACCTCTCTGTACACCATCACCTAAGCACCAGTGAGCTAAATGGAGCTTTTATATGGTCAAATTCACAACCTCTGTGTTTTCAAAATCCTTTTAAATGATAATGAACCCATACTGCCTTGGAACTTAATGTTATTTTCTATCTTCGGTGCAGACAGAGGATTCTCTCCCTGTCACATATGATTTGGAAGGGACATCAGAGGCCAAGGAATGCTGTTGGCCTGGATAAGTTCCACAGAAGAAAAGGCTTAATTGAAGGGGCTGCCTAAATTTTGGTAGGCAGCATATAAGTGAAATGCTGCTTCCAAATGGTGTTTGAATAATTTTATCCAAATAAGAAAGCTTTCTGGGTTTGACTTCTGTGATCTTTTAAGTGATAAATTGTCACAGATTTCAATTGAGCCAATGTTTCACCAAATCAATTCATTTGAGACTTCTGATCACAGTTAAATGATAGAAGCACTAAACTTAGTAAGGAGCAGTTGTCACATCTCAGTTCTTTAGAATAACTTCTATATCAGACCTTTTCTTTCTATTCCACTGCCATAATCCAAATTCAGACTTTATTGCCTCATTGCCTTATGTCTACTCTATTGTCGACTTTATCCCTCTAATTTCTCTCCTTTCTATTCCATTCTTTATGAACTATCAAGTCAATCTTGTCTAACACTACTTTGATCGCAAAAAAAGGCCCCTCTTTAAGACCTTAGGGTCCCCACTACTTAAAAAATAAAGCCCAAACTATTCAACATGTGTTCAGTACCTAAACCTATCTATCCTTGCCCCAAATCCAACTCCTATAAAGTAAATTAATATAATTGTCTTAAGATCCTGCCTATAAGCAGCTGATGACAGATGGCTTCTTCCCTGGATGTTACCTTCTACCTATACATATTCACAAGGTTTTTCTTCAGATTTCCTTAGCCCTACAGATTGAAAGGATCTGTACTTCTTTGGGACTCTTAGAGCCATTATTTTCTGATAACTCATCATTGTGCAATTAATCTTCTATTAATCTCATGACAGCTCTTCTATTGTTATACTTAAATGTTATTTAATTGTTTAATATCATCTTACTAATTTATCTGTTGGAGGGAAAAGAATACATTAATCATCTTAATATCTTAGATTATATATAGCATAGTGCTGTGGTAATCTTCTTGGCCCTTGTCCCTGTAAACTTCAAATAACTTCAGCTGAAATTCATTTATCCTTCACTTGCAATATCATCCTTCCCATCCCTTCTTTTAAACTCCAGTTTGAGGATTATAATATGATTCTTAGTCTGGGGGAAGAAAGAGGCCCAAATCATTAGTTCAATATTATCAAGCCATTCAGAAGGTTATCTTCCTAATTGGGCAATTATTTTCTAATTATCTTATTCTTCTTCTATTACAGGAGACCAAGCTCATATATCACTCAGAATCATTGTTAATTGCTCTCATCACGTCCCCTCAGATACTGACAAGTTTTTCTACCTCTGTCTCTCCAACTAAGGGCTACTTCTGGTCTCTTTCAAACCTAACTTGTCCACCTCAACAAGCCTGACTAACATTTTTAGGTCCTCCATATACTGGCTACTCTTGCTAACTTTAAGCCCTTACTCTAAGAGTGACTTTCATATAATACATGTTCAATAAATATTAATTGGTTTCACCTGATAGTGAGTTTTGACATTCTCCTACCAAGCTTGCCAGTGCTCATAATGAATAGAACAACACATACATTCATGCACATAAAACATGATTTGTAGTGCTGTTCTGCAACTTGAAGAAAGAGGCTAAAAATTAAGCAAAGGATATGGCCAAACTTCCAAAATAATGAACTAGGTAATGATTATTTTTCCAACTTAAAGTCTTTTTCTCCTTTTTCTGTTGCTTCCTCTTTGAGAATCTTTCACTGTCTTTTTCTTAACCATTTTCTACTTGATTTCCCCACTTTTCTCACAAAGAACACAAAGCCTTTAGTGGGAAAGACATGACTTTAAAAGTCATATTTCCAGTATGTGCTTTTTAATTTTGAAGTAAATTTGTAAAATACACTAATTATGATACCTAAGAGCCTTGTGTGCTCCTTTCTGGTTGTAAATAATGTATTTTCCAAGTGACCTCAAGTTTTTCAGTTCATAAGAGTTATTATATATATTGAAACTGCCCTGTCAAAGAAATAGGTTGCATGATCTTGGGGAAGGCTGTTATAGAAAAGACTCTAGAACCAACCTCTGGTTAAACTAAATCACTGGTTTACTCTGAATACACAGCAAAATCACCTGAAAATATTTTTTAAATGCCTTGGCACCTTTTAATCAATCATTTGTGGAAATGGCATTCAGAATATTATACACATTTAATATATTTATATGTATTAAATATGTATAAATAATATGTGTATATACATATATAAATACAAACAGAAATATATATTATATCACAATATAAATATAATAAATTCACATATATGTGTATTTATTTATACACATAAATGTATATTTATATTAAATTCAGTTGATTCAAATATGTACTCAGAGTTGAGAACCAGTTAAGATCAGTTAATTACTCTTAAAAGTTCAGTTTCAGGTTGAATCATTCTTAATTTGAAATTTTGTAATTAAAACACTGTTTACAAAAACTAATGATGTAATGTATGATTAACATAACAATAAAAAATTTAAAAAAACACTGTTTTTCAGTGCTGATTCCCATCCTAATGTGTTTATAAATTTTGTTAAAAGCCTGTCATAATCGCTTAGAGCTAAGGTGGCCATCAAAACCAAAATAGCAATGTAGCTTAGCCCGTCCTCTTAGAACAGTGGGAACCACTGGATTGAAAGAATTTTTTTTTTTCAGTTTTAGTAGACCAGAAAAAGCCACTTTTTTTTTTTTCAAAGCAAACTTCTATTGCTACTGAAAAACTTATTCAGAATTTGGATTTTTACACTGGGACTCAGTCTCCTCTTTAGTCTTTGAAACCATTAGCTGAGAAAAGCACTTCAATTGGATAAACATTCACTGAGTGTCTTCTAGTTGTCCAGGACTCTTCAAAGTCTGATATAAATACAAGAGAAGTACGTGATCCATTTACATTCTCAAGAAATTTGCTGCAAAGAGGAGAGAGCCAAAATTTATATATGTAAAACAATTTGGAACTATGTAAAAACATCCTATGATTAAATAGCACATAATAGCAGAATGGGTGTGCATGTGCGTGTGTATAAAATGGTGATAAGGCAGAGAAGGGACCAGAATTCAAACACACCATGGACAGGTATGAATGAGTCAAACAAAAAGAAACGGGGTCATGGGAAGATGGCTAGAAAGAAACTAGGAAAATGGGAGGAAGAACAAAAAGAAGCAAAGGAAAGAAGTGGTCAAATGTTACTGAAAACTGCTCTCTTTTGTGAATAATCACACATTGGCAAAGCTTCTGAAAGAATATAATCCTCTGACATCCTGAGATTCCTGTTCCTAACAATTTAAACTCTCACTCTTGATCTAAATTATTGATGAATTTAGATGTGACCTCAGAATAGGGATATAAGCCCATAGACCTCACATTTTTTCATCCATTTTTATAATGTTTCCTATTCTATTTGTTACTATTCTGGTAGTGTGGAAATGGTAAATCAGGAGTGTCACATTCCAATCTTTGATTCATCCATTCAGTGACCTAGGCAAATTATTTGTCTCAGTTTCCTAGTTTGCAATATGAGAATACTATTAAATGAAAGGAAATGGTACATCCAGTTATGTTTAGGTGATATATGAGTTATAAGGATTCACTGAAAAGTATACCGTCTAATTAGCACTATGCCCAGCACATTATAAGCATTAACTAGGTAATAGGTCTTACTATTGTTCTTTGATTACTATTTGGTTAATAGAAGAATTGTTTCTGAATAAACAGAAACAGTTTTGTAAAGTGGGCTTGTGGATTTATAGAACAATAGAAGGAGAGTTCAAAATTAGCATGTCTTTGGAAACAGGGACCTCATAGTCATCTTTATGTCACTGCTCAAGATTTTAATGTTACGTGAAATAGGCCCACCACACAAAATGTCCTAAGTAGAAAGCTACCTTTATCTGTGAAGTTAAAAGAACTACATTGTACGCTCCAGGATTTTTCCATTCATTTGCTCAAAGATAAGCAGCAAGCTATTACTCTCTTTAGGGGATGTCTTCAGAGACTATTTCTAGCCACCACTTGTGGGAATGCTTTATGAGATGTCAGCGTGTGTGAGAAAAGATAGCATGGTTTGTCATGGCAGATAGGCCATATTCTGCTATAAACTGATGGCTTTGTCTTTTATCACTGTCACAGGCTTATTTAACAAGCTGTGACTCTGTGGTTCCTCACAAAGAAAACTGTCATCCCCAGACACGTGGCCTGAACATCCTTTCATCTTCCACACCGGTAGGATCTGTCATGTGACATCAAGCAGACCAGCAACTCCAGATGGACCAAGCAGGCTGCAACCGTGTAATGAGGAAGGTTTGTACTGGCATAGATCCAGGGTTTGCACCTTTGATTAGATTACACGGATGAGAAAAACATATGTAAGCTTTTAAGCAGTGTACGCTGATAATATGTCATAAATATCACTTGAAAGGAAATAGTACAACCAGTCGTGTTTAGGTGATAATTATTTATCATGGTGTTATTCTGAGTAACTGATAAATCAATTAAGATTGATTCACTCCACCATCCCTCCGTTTTAACACTCTTCTCATTGCTAGGTATTAATAACATTTAAAATTTTGAAGCAACCTCATAGCTTTAATTATAAATAGTCTTTCAAAATTGTTGACAATTGGTTAATACCTTGTTTGTGTGTGTATGTAGCAACTCTATAACATACTGACTCTTCTACTCACAATATCAGTTAAGAAATGACAAATCCAGAGACTAAACAGAAAATTCTTTAACATTTCTAAGAGAGCTCTGTGGCTGACAATTGAGGGAGATGTTCAGTTACAGCGTTTACACCGAAGCCTGTAGGACATATATTTTTGGCTGTGGAAACTGGGCCCATTCTGCTGAGTTCAGCACATCACCTGACCCTGGGACACAGTATTCCACTATAGCCATGACTTGGCAGATCAGATTAAACTACTTGGGGACATTAAAGTATAAATATTTCATGGGTGCCTTCATGGGATTGAATTTAAGCTAAAACATTGAAAAGTCTCAGTTGTTTGGTCTCACTGATGAATTTCTGCTTTTTTATTTTCTTTAAATTTCCACATTTTGCAAAGCTCTCTCTTAAGGAGTTTAGTTTTACCTTTTTGTTGCTGTTGTTTTCTGGATAAATCCAAGGATGTTTAAAGCTGGAATCTTGGCTGCAAAAATTTAAAACTACAGGGTAAGGAATCCATTGGTCAAGTACCTCTTATGAAAGGACAAGATTATTAAACTGGACGAAAAATTTTTAAAAAGTGAGAATATAGACAATGATCATTTATCACACAGCAGAGGGTGCACTCAGGACCACCATGCATATCGGACATTGCATAAAAGTACCAGCTGGGGGTGTGAGCAGGGACTCAAATCTAGCCAGTGTTCAGCTCACCGAGCACCATGCCCATGGCGGTGCATCTGCCAAAAGGGGGAGCCTTTTCGTAATCAATTGCCCAGAGTGAGAACTTTTTCTATCTGCATAAAGATACCAGATAGTTTAGTTGTAGCCTTGAATAAATTAAATATAGGCATTTAACAATGAAAATATCTGCTTACAAAGAACTGTTCTAAAGGTTTCCAGGACTTTGGAAGACAGAGCATCTAGAATTTGATAGAAAGCCAAGTATATATATTGCTGTTAATATTTAAATAATATATATACACTTTCTAAATTTCTGAATTTCTTTTTAGAATTTTAAGTGTTCTTGGTAAATCTATATAGTGGCCAAGACTAGGTTTGATCATTCTTGGTATTTCCCTACTTTAAGTGCATGGGAAGTACGCTGTGTAAGCAGATACAAATATTTATTTTAATTAAGAAATCTATTTAGTAAATTATAATCTATCTTGATAGAAATGATGCAGTTAGCCTTGGTCATAATTATGTTTCAGGTTCAGCATTCCCTGCCTTTGTCAAGTTTGACTTTCAATTTTTGGATAACCAAAAGTTTTTCAAATATGGGGGTGAATATATTCTTACTACTTAACACAGGGCATATATAGAGAAGAATACTTTGTGAGAATTTGCAGTTATAATCTAGACTAGGTTGATGGCCTCTTTTCTATCTTGGGCAAATAATTTAAGTCTTCTGTTGCAGCTTACGTAACAACAGATGGAGCACTGCAGTCTTTTCTCCAGAGGGTGGAGGGCATTCAACAGCTATGCATGTAGTATAACCAATCTCTTTTTTCCTTTAAGTAATTTGTATGTAAAAATAAAATTTGTAACAATTAGATTAAAAAATAGGGCCCACATTACAAGCTATTTATTAAATACAATATACCATCTAAAATAGAAAAAAAATGAAAGAGAAGAGCTTAATTGTATATAGTATCTTGATTCTCCTATGGTCTTAAAGAAGAGTTGAAAGGAAGAATTAAAAGAAATAAAGGAATAAATATTTCCTTAATAAATTAAAGGAAATAAAAGGTAGAATTAAAAAGAAAACCTGAGGAGTCCATATATACACAGGACTGCTATATTAAACATCAAATGTAATTAATCACATGGTCAACTGTAGTCCATTAAATCAATTAAAAAAAACAACTAACTGGTTCATTTATTTAATTGACCAAAATAAAATCTCTGGATTTAAATTGAACAGCAAATGTTAAAGATTAGGTTTTTCACATTCAGAATCCCTGTTCTTGCATATTCAAGAACACCTAGCAAAATGTGAGCCAAACTGACCTACAAAGATCTATCTCATTCAGAATATCTGTGAAATAAAGATTGACATCTGGTATAAACTGCTTTCACTTTGGTTTACTAGCAGCTTATATACAATTAGTACAAATGATATATGAGATAAAGATGAAAGGAGCAAGCAGATGTAGCTCCCTAATGGGATCTAGAATTCCCTAGTTCCTCATAAGGATGCCTTCCACCCTTTGTGGTCAGTGTCATTTATGAAGAATGTGGTTCCTAGCAAGTAAGAAGAACTAATAGTTCAGTGCTCTTTTTTTTACCATTAGGCTGGGTGAGGGCCATGTCAGTATTCAAAAGTCTTTCTGCTACATACTAGGCAATTCCTTTCTGTGCTTTGTGTTTTACTTCTCACAGTGTCATAGATCCAATGGCAGTTCTGGCCATGAGCTCCCACAGAGGGCCAGCCATAAATTAAATGCCCCCCAAATTTTTGTTGGATTGACTCATCAGAGTTTAGGTTATTCACAAGAGGCATCTCTGTGGGATAAGACTAATCTGCCAGACTCCCATGGTTATAGCAACCCTTGATGCTTTGGCTACTCTAACTTGAAACTAACAAATGAGCTGCTTCATTGCAATATAGTATAATTTCCTTACTTCTCTTTTGCTTCATGTAGTCCATTTCAAAAATGTAGCTAAAAGATCATTACCTTGTTCATACTCATCAGGCTCAGAAATAGAAGTACTACTTTATATTCCTTGAAATTAAATCACATATTGGTTTCATTTCCAGAGAGGAAGTTGTGACACCTTTGGTGGCCAGTTTTTCATTTTTCTCCTTGAATTCAAGTCATTAGAAAGTGAATTAGAGAAAAAAAATTGCTGGAAAACTTTTACGAATATTCTCAGTTGGGGATGTCCCAATCAGGGATGTCTAATAGCACTGTTTGCAGGGTGTATATTTGTGTTTTACTGAAAGATTAGGCAAGATTTAGCAGATCACCCATGTAAATTTATCATACTGATGATGTTAAGAAAATAAATTTTTAATATATATATATTTTTTTCATATAGCCAGCAAGTTCTCCAGACATTTTATAGAACATTATTTTTTGAACTAAACTATCAGTCACATTACTAAAACTAAATCTTACTTATAATTGCTGACTTAAACTAAAACCCCTGGCATATTAATTTCACAGGGAACACATACTTCTCTGGAATAATATGACTCAAAGAAATTTGGATGCCAGCCACACCTCTCTGAACTCCATTGCATGGTCTCTATATTACTGAAGTCCAACTGGGGACAGTCCAGCAGTATAGTTCAAGAACAGCCAGTCCCACGAATGGCCCAGCTTTGTTTTCAAATTTTAGACAACAAGTTAGAGAGGGTGAGTGATATTTTCCATTGAGTTTAGAATTTAGTAAGTTATGACAATTGTATAGTATGGTCTCACCAAGAGAAATAAAAGGAAACAT
The DNA here is from genome assembly GCF_003265705.2 of Callorhinus ursinus. NCBI lineage: Eukaryota > Metazoa > Chordata > Mammalia > Carnivora > Otariidae > Callorhinus > Callorhinus ursinus. Next base: position 66,502,549 of record NW_027397064.1, on the reverse strand, counting down.
TTTTTAACCTTAGTTTGTTTTCTGGATGCTTTCTCTGGTTCCCATTTCAAATTACCCAAGCTTATGTCTAGTATAAAGGAACAACAGCACTTCTGTATATGAAGTAGCTTTGTAAAAGTTGTTATGCATAACCACATTAGTTCTGCTGTCCCAAAACAACAGACTTTGAATATTTCATAGCTATTCTTGAATGAGACGATTTACTGGCATCTGTCTCAGAATAGTGAACATTTTGTATTCACCTTGTCTGTGTTTTCTAAACTCACACCTCTTTTCTTTTTCCTTCAGGGAGATTAGAAATGAAAAAAATGAATAATTAGCCTCCCTGTATACCTGTTTTGTGTCAGGTAAGATGCTTGAATATTGCATTCTATTTGTAAAGAGCCTTAATGAGAACGTTAACAACAATTTATAAAGCAGCCCAAGCAAAAACAGAATCTGGGATGCAGTACATCACAATAAACAAAAAGGAATATATTCATACATATAACCAGCCATGAGTGCACACACATACATATACACCCATGCATACACCTAAACCAGGAATACTACTTAGTAAAAGGTAAGCAATGGTGGGGAGAAGGGTGTGTGAGCATGGGGTGGGAATGAAGAGAATAGAGAGGCAGAACAGATTTAAAATCCAAAGAATTTTCTCCCATTCTTTTTCAACATTCCTCTGGCTATTAGGGGTCTTTTCTGGTTCCATACAAATTTTAGCATTATTTGTTCCATTTCTTTGAAAAAAGTTGATGGTATTTTGATAGGGATTGCATTAAAATGTGTCAGATAAAGGGCTAGTATCCAAAATCTATAAAGAACTTATCAAACTCAATATCCAAAGAACAAATGATCCAGTCAAGAAATGGGCAAAAGACATAAACAGACATTTTTCCAAAGAAGGCATCCAAATGGCCAACAGACACATGAAAAAGCGCTCAACATTGCTCGGCATCAGGGAAATGCAAATCAAAACCTCAATGAGATACCACCTCATACCAGTCAGAATGGCTAAAATTAACAAGTCAGGAAACGACAGATGTTGGCGGGGTTGCAGAGAAAGGGGAACCCTCCTACACTGTTGGTGGGAATGCAAGCTGGTGCAACCACTCTGGAAAACAGTATGGAGGTTCCTCAAACAGTTGAAAATAGAGCTACCATATGATCCAGCAATTGCACTACTGGGTATTTACCCCAAAGATACAAATGTAGGGATCCGAAGGGGTACGTGCACCCTGATGTTTATAGCAGCAATGTCCACAATAGCCAAACTGTGGAAAGAGCCAAGATGTCCATCGACAGATGAATGGATAAAGAAGATGTGGTATATATATACAATGGAATATTATGCAGCCATCGAAAGGAATGAAGTCTTGCCATTTGCAATGACATGGATGGAACTGGAAGGTATTATGCTGAGCGAAATAAGTCAATCAGAGAAAAACATGTATCATATGATCTCACTGATATGAGGAATTCTTAAACTCAAGAAACAAACCGAGGGTTGCTGGAGTGGTGGGGGGTGGGAGGGATAGGGTGGCTGGGTGATAGACATTGGGAAGGGTATGTGCTATGGTGAGTGCTGTGAATTGTGTAAAACTGTTGAGTCACGGACCTGTACCTCTGAAACAAATAATACATTATATGTTAAAAAAAAAGGAGATAGTAGGAAGGGAGAAATGAAGGGGGGGGAATTGGTGCGGGAGACAAACCATGAGAGACTATGGACTCTGAGAAACAAACTGAGGGTTCTAGAGGGGAGGGGGGTGGGGGGATGGGTTAGCCTGGTGATGGGTATTAAAGAGGGCACATACTGAATGGAGCACTGGGTGTTACATGCAAACAACGAATCATGGAACGCTACATCAAAAACTAATGATGTAATGTATGGTGATTAACATAACATAATAAAATAAAATAAATAAATAAAAATAAATAAATAAATCCAAAAATACTATTCATATAGTAAGAGGGAATGTGCCTGTCTCGTTGCCTGGAAAGATATGCACAAGGTGAAATTCAAGCTGTGTTCCACGTCAGGGTTATACCATTTTACATCAGTTAGTTCCAATGTACATAATTGGGCTCAAACAAGTCAATTTCATGAGTTCTTCCCTCAAGAGAGTTATAACAACCCTACTCAGTAAAAACATGTAGGGGAACATTTGCTAGGTTAGGAAGCAAAGCCTCAGATTCTAGTCTCAGATTGGACATGCCTATGTCACTTTAAATAAGCTCTTTAACCAAATTGTGTTTGTTTCCTTCTTTATCAAGCAGGGAGAAAATATTTTGATATTTAAATTATGGGAAAAATGCTTTAAAATATATAAAATGCAGTAAACATACAAATTGCAAATATATATATAATTGCAAATATATAGTTATTTATATATTTGTAATTATATGTATATATATAATTACAAGTCTGTAATTGCAAATACATAATATATAGTTATATATATACAGAATGTATAAATATACATTTAGTCAGAATGTATAGAAGTATAAATCTTTAAGTTAGAATTTTCATCATGCCTTTGTGTGTATTTGTGTGTGTGTTTGTGTGTGTGTATGAGATAGCTGAAGTAGGTCTTGGATATATTTACAATAATCCTAATGAAATGAGAGTAAATTGAATATATTTTCAGTATGGAACAATCACGGGAAAGGCCAAGGTCATGCCTATTTATTTTTTTATTAAGTCTATGGTATAGACTCTGAGCAAGTTTTCTTATTCATTTCCAAAAAATACTGATAAAATAGGAAACTCAAGCAAAATAATCCATCTTTTGTTTCTTACACAAAAGGTCAAAGAAATTGTATTCCCAGAGCAATATCAGAGAAGCAATTTTAAGTTGACTACTAATAAAAGTAATGAGTAGTTGGAATCAGAGAGAACATCAACTGTGAATAATTAATTAAACCACAGGATGAAAACTCATTTTTTGAGTCACAAACAAACCTGCACTTTCTCTAAAGTTTTCTATCTGAGCAATCACCTATTTTTATAAATCCTTACATAACAAACTGGCATATGGGTGAAGTGGAGGGTTATGTGTGTTTGTGTGTGTCTTTGTTTATCTGTGTGTATGTGCAAGGGCAGGGTGACAGTGGCGATTTACCTGCCATTTATGAGCAATAATTAGATTATTTTCTTTCTCTGTTAATCCTTTTAAAGTGAAGAAAGGCAGATGTAGGGAAAAGTAAATAAAAGAGTTTCAAATTATTTTGTGTGGCAGTTTATGATTGAGTTCTAATTCTAAAGTGAATGGTAGAAATGGCTAGATATCTAGTAACTATAAATTAGACATTTAGCATCTATAACAATGTGTCTGTGACACATTTTGTCAAAGCACTATTTTTCAGTGGTGAAAGAAATTACTTCCTAGAGGAAGTTAGGCCTGTGAGTAACCCACTGTTTTTCAATACTGATCCAATTTACCACTGGAAACAGGTTTCCATAACCTATAAATATATTTGTTGAATCTGGAAAAGACTGGAGGAAGGGAGAAAAGAAAGAAGGGTAGAAGGAAGGAAAGAAGGAGGAAAAAGAAAAATGTACACTTTAACAAGAATCCCTTGGGACTCTAAGCTAATTGTAGTAAGTACACAAATATTTTAATATCCGTTCAGAGACTGATAACCTCAGTAAGAACCCCAGTGATTTTAAATTACATTTTCTGACAAAATCAACTTACTATAATAAACTCTAAGTTATCTAGGTATTTTTGTACTTGCTTCTATCAAACAGAGATGAATTTAAGAAAAATAGTGGGTGTCTGGAAACTACTGTTAAAAACAGTTTTCTGCATATTTCAATACACAGTATTCGACCTCTTCATTACTCATTCTTCATGAAAATGAAGACCCTTGAAGCATTTCAAGAACATGTTTGGCAAGGAAAGTCTCAAATTGTTTTGCTTCTTAAGATAGGAAAATGAACAAAAATAATTTTACAACAATTTGGAAACTTTTGAAAACTCTATGCAAAGAAAAACATTCAAGTTAAACAGACTAGCTCAATTCTGAAGCAACATTGTTGGTCCATCAAGTTTTTCATTACATCTAAGAGCTACCACATCCTTTGGGAAAAGCCCCCAATCTGTATCTTTTGACATATTTAAATTTGGTTTTACATTCTAAGGCATTCACAATTATTTCAGTAATTGTAATATTTTATTTATGGTTTCAATATCATAAGAAGATAGACTTCGTTTGCTGAATCATAATTTCTAAAGAATAATTTCATTCTACATGGCTAGCTGTTTCATTAATCTACTAAGCTATAAAGAGAATATTTAATAGTCTACTTTCTATCATAATTAATTTATCCACTTCAGGAATGTTATTTTTCCAATATCAAGAATAGTAGCCCTCAAATTTGCTCTAGGTGCAAATTTGAGAACCCTGGGAAGTCACCCAGAAATGAGATGTATTCCCTAAAGACAAAAATCGACTCTTTCTAACTACAGAATCCCATCTAATCCTGGCTGATGGTGTTTTGGTTGTGCTTTATTTTTCTCCTTCCACTTCTGATTTGTCTCTCTTTAAGTCTGGGCTGCCAGAAGAGACAGGTGGTTCATGAATTTTACTTAAAACAATGCCAATTTTAGCTGCACAGTAAACATGGGTCAAATTGAGTGGAACGTGATGGCAAAGTAGAAGGAAGGGAATTAGACACGGCATGGTGTTTTTCCACCCCTTGTGTGCATTTCAGCATTTTCTCTTGTTCTGCCTGGATAAACTCTAAGGACTGCTGAAATTTAGATTAACAAATTGTATGATCAATATATTCTGTGCACGGCCCTGCAAAGCAGCCTCTCACTTAGTATTCATAACGCTCCCATGTCATACCTATTATTACACACATTTTACAGATGAGGTATATGAGGCTTAAAAGCTCAGAGTAGTGAAGTGACCCAACTGACGCGCATGTAGCTAAAAGGTGACAATGTTTAAATATAAATATATCAGTGGTAGGTCAGTTGTTCCTAACTAGGGGCAATTTTGCCTTCCAGGGGCATCTGGTAATGTCTGGAGACAATTTTTATTTTCCCAACTGGGATAGGGGCACTACTAACCTCTAGTATCTAGAGGCCAGGGACACTGCTAAATATCTTGCAATACACAGGACAGCCCCCACAGCAAATAATTACCCAGCTCAAAATGCCAAGAGTGCTGAGCTTGAAAATCTCAGAATAGAGGTGTTCAAACTCAAAGCTCATTGTTCCGACCACATCAGTGTTTTTTCCTTCTCGAAGCAATAACATGGAACACTGTTTCTGAAATACCATTTGGGATACATTAAGAGGGATGGTCTGATCCAGGACAGCGGAGAGAAAGCGTAAAATGGAGAACTATTAAGTCACTGTTTATCAACACATTCATTGGGTCCCCAGACAACTGTCTGGGAATAGATGGAGTTGAGCACTTAAGATTCAGCCCTTTCAAGTGAGACGAGAACCATGTGTGCATGTATGTATGTGATATATGGGTATATACACACGTTTGTATGTAGATAGAGTTATACGGAAAAAAACTATACAGGTAGCATATGTTGGGGGTAAGCGTGGAGCAGGTCATAAACCATAAATGCTAAGAATTAAGAGTGCTTACTGTGTGCCGAGTGTACCTATGAGGTAAATACTATTATCATCTCCAATTTACAATGAAGAAACTAACGTTCAGAAAACTTAAGTAACTTTCCCTAAAATCACATGTTACGTTGTAGAGCTGATGTAAACCCAGGCACCTGGCTCCAGAGTCTGGCTATCGCACACCTCGACTGCTACAGACTGCAACCGGAATTCACAGGAAAGGCACTTCTATGAGAAGGCTACACCGGTTCAAGGTGGATTTGTAGGAAGGGGAGACCTTAACAAATTTAGAGGAGGAGGAAGGCATGTCAGGTAACTGAGAAAGGCGAGAAAGGTGCCTGTTGCATTTGGGAGACGAGACACTGGCTAGAGTGGAGGTTACACAAGGACACAGTGGGAGACATAACTGCAGAGGGCCCAAGAGCACACAGCCTATGCTCAGCAGGTGACCTCTCAGCCCTATGTCAATAAAAAGTGAAAGTCTTCTAAGCGAATCTACCTTGTCTCATTTTACCACAGAACTTCACCTCACAACTCCACTATATTTTCCCTCTCATTCCTTCCTCTTTAACAAGGCTGATCCCTCTGTGTGTGCTCTGGACAGAGACTCTCACAGTTAAGTGTGCAGAGAAATCAAGTTAAGAGAGTGTTATTACACAAATTCCAGGCCCTCGCTGGCAGAGATTCTGAATGAGTGGGCTTTAGGCGGGGCCTGAGAATTTGCATTTCTGTCAAGCTCCCAAGTGATGCAGGCATCATACTGCTTAGATCCCACCTCCTCCTGCCCCCTCGGAAATCTTGTTCTATCAACCATACTTCTTCCACAGCATACGGACTCCATGAGGCCAGACACTTATGTTGAGTTCATTCCTGTATACTCAGAACCTAGCATCATGTGAAGCAGAAAAAAACATATAGCTAAATGTATATGTGTCAAAATAATTTATTTTCCTTTTTTTCCATGAGTGTCTTCCATTCTGCCTGCAGATATAGTTGGGAATCCCTGTCCAAACAAAAGTTCTCTCTTAATATATCTACCACTTTAAGCATCTGCATTAAATCATGTTAAGGTCAAGTTTCTATTGCCAGAAAATGAGCTAAAAAATATATGGATCTTAGAATTGCAACAAGAGTCTACGGATTGAGGAGCATAATGTAATTGTGTATACTGGACAAGTTTCTCAACCTCCCTATGCTTTAGTTTCCTCATCTATAAAATGAGGATACTACAAGCTATAGGTCTCATAGGGTTAGCATAAGAAAAAATGTTATATGTGACAGTGTTTGACACAGAATAAGTGTTCAAGACAGCATGCATACTATACAAGAGTAAGCTACTAAACTATTTGTCTAATTTCTAATATTAAATGCCCCCAAGAGGTAAGTAACAAATGACAGAAACAAATACCTGCCTAGAAATTTGTGGCCTCAGGGGGAAAAAAGTGTCTTTTGGGGAGTCATCCACATCCTTGCGTAATTGTAACTATGATGTAAGGATGTCCTATGTCAAGACTCAAGTGCCGCAGAGGACCAGGGAGAGGAGTTCAGGCAAACAGAAGTCAAAGGGAGAAAAAGGAGCATAAAGTGTTTCCAAACATGATGGAAGAAACAGTGACAAAGAGAGCAAAAAAGAACAACATTATCACAGAATAGCAAAACAAAAGGACAAGGAAAGAAATTGAAAAAAATATCTCAAAGGTCTTCTGTTTGACAAAGTGTGCTTTATTGCCATTAGGTTTCTAAAGTTTACCCTTCCAGAATCAAATTTTGATGAAACATCATCTCCTCTCCAACAGTTCTATATGCTCACAAATCACTTCATTGACGCTTATGAAGGACAGTAAATTCGGTATTATTAGCCCCAGTTTTACATATGAAGAGTTGAGGGTTAGAGTTTAAATAAAATAACTAGGAATTGGTGGGGTTAAAATTTAAACTCAAGACTAGCTATTCCACATCTAGATATTTGACTACTTCATGTGCTAAAGGCAAAATATATATATATATTCTAGGAGTGGGACTATATGGTGGGAATCATAATATTGCATTCACACTTCCTCATCTTCTTGGAGAAACCTCTCAAAGAGGAATCTGTACCTGCTAACTTTATTTCTTTTCCCTTATTTAATGTGCAGTCTACTCTGTTCTAGCTTCCACCTACAGAGCACAGCTGAACTCCTCTTGATTATGGAAAATAGGTCTTCTACACGTCCATCTCCACTAGGCACTATTCTTCCTACATCTTATTTAATCTTTCAACAACCATCAACTCAGTTTACAATTTTTTTTTTCAGAAAATAGTTTCTTCTACTGTGGTTGTGAAATCATAGTGCTCCTCTTACCTTTCTGATTGTAGATTAGAATTTCTTTTCTTTTCTTTTCTAGGATTTTTATTTATTTATTTATTTGACAGAGAGAAAGATAGCGAGAGAGGGAACACAGGCTGGGAGAGTGTGAGAGGGAGAAGCAGGCTTCCCGCTGAGCAGGGAGCCCGATGTGGGGCTCGATCCCAGGACCCTGGGATCATGACTCAAGCCCAAGGCAGACGCTTAATGGCTGAGCCACTCAGGCGCCCAGTACTTTCTCATTTTCATTTACTGTTTCCTCTCCTCTAAACAAACTTAAATGCTGGAGCTCCTTAGGACGAAGTTCTAGGATGTCTGTTATTCTTGCTCTTCACAGATACCCTGGAGAAAATATTACCCACTGCCGTGGTTACAAATACTACGCATTAACGTTTAACAATTTTTTTCCTCTAGCCTACATTTCCAATGGCCTACTAGATATCTCCATTCAGTTCTCATAAACCCCTTAAACTTCATATGTGTGAGATGGAACTCACCATCTTCCTCTCAAATCTCCTATTTGTGTTTCGCCAGGTACTCCAAGTCATCATCTCATCTGCACTATTGTAATGATGTTCTAACTGGTCTCTTGGCTTTTGTGATGTTATTTCACTATAGGTTCATTTTCTAATGTAGAAATGTAACAGGTTTTCTGAATCAAAAAACAAACAAAAAGTGAAATAAAAAAAATTAAAGGAAAGGAAAATAAAGACAAGAATAGGAAAGAAAAACAACACTTCACTATCCTTAATAACCATTCTCTTGACCACCCCCTTCCAACAAAAACAAAGACATTTCTATGGCATAAAGAGCTAGATGTAATGCTTCTGATTCTACCTGTATTCTATAATTTTTAAATAAAAAAAATGCCCTAATCACATTTTCCATTTTATTCGTTCAACAAATATTTATTTTATTTTATTTTTATTTACATTTTTTCAACAAATATTTATTGATTAAACATCATATGCAAAACTTTGCATTAGGTTCTGAGCAACAATGGTGGGCATGATATACTCTTTACTTTCATGAAGTTTGAATTCTTGAGGGAGAAACATGCAAAGAACAAAATAATATATAGAATACTCTACATTGCTATAAGGAAAAAATAGGGTACCGTGAAAAAGTGAGAGAAGATTATTGATTGCACTATAACGGTAAGAAAAGATCATTCTAAGGAGATGAATCTTGCATAAGGGACAGTAAGGCAAATATTAGAAAGACGAATATTCCATAAAGTGAGAACATTATGTGTAAAGATCCTGATATGGGAAAAACATACTCTATTTGTAGAACTGAAGATAACCAATATCATTAGTAAGTTATATCAGTGTGGTAGATTGAGTTATTGGCTCCAATTCTTCATCCTTATAGCTACATCCTTTGCCGTGTAATAGTGCATTTCCTTGCACTAAAGGCAGAGTTTATCTCTATGCATCTTGACTCAATTATATGAATTTCTTTGATCAATGGAATACAAATGAAATTGGTATTGTGCCAATTCTGAATCTAGTCCTTACAAACATTATATGCTTTGGCTTACCTCACTGTACCTCCGTCAACTCCATGAAAAGAACATGCTCTTTCTAGCCCACTACTATAGAAGGATGAGAGACACATAAAGCAGGACTACATGGTTGATTGGCCGACTTTCAATTTTAATCAAAGCTGCCCAGTTGATTCTATCTAGTCCATCCAACCTCCAGTTTATGGATGCATGAATAAACCAAGCCAAGATCAGGAGAGCCACTTCGGCCACCCTACAGACATGTAAGAAGCAAATTCTTAATATTGCATGCCATTGAGATTTTGTACTTGTTGGTTATACAGCAGTAGCTGAACACTATAGGTGGCAAGGCAGATAAGACCAAATTAGTGCTCATAGAATATTGTAACATATTTTTATAAGTCAGTAATGGAGATCAAGTTATAGTGTCCAGAGAGAGAAGAAAGGAGAAAAATAAAACAGTCAAATATGACATCATGAAAGCCAAGACAAAAAAGGGATTCACAAAGGAGAAGTGCTTAAATATGGCAACCTATGTCCATTGGGTGAAGTAAGAACTGATAAATGACCATAGGATTTGGTAAACATTTGTGATCTTGAAAAAGGTAATTAAATTGAATGGTAGAGGGAAAACTCTGAAAGGACTGGGATAAAGAATAACTGGGAGATTAGGGGGAGATTTTATCTACAGACAACTCTTTTCTCAAGCGATGTATTTGTTCTCAATTTTGAATAAGAAAAATCTTTCCTTTGACACACAACACAGTAGCTAGCTTGAAGCCATGTTACTTGAATTTAAATTCAACAGTATTTCTAGATTTAAGGAGTCAAAGTGCTTTTTTTTGTTATCTTTCACTGTCAAACAAAAGATTTTAAATTACTAAACAGATATTCAAAGCATGCTATATTTAAAATAGTATCTTATATTTGTACATATTTATTTGTAAAAAATAAATCAAATGTTTATGCATGTTAGTATTACTAATTCAATTTGTACAATGATGAAGAATGCTGGATATACATTACCACCTATATATTTTAAATACAGTGTCTATTTTGATGATCTTTACTCTAATGGAAGAAAGAGAAAATTTATCTCAGGGGGAAAAAAACCCAACAGAAGAAAAACAGATTTTCACAGATGGAAGAAACAATCTATGGAGAAAACTATAAACAGTGAAGAACCCTGTAGACAGATGCTGAGATTAATTTAAAGGCAGTAGATGTGAGAGGTAGTTTGAACATAGAGTAGCAAAGAATCCTTATTAAAAACACACACACAAAACTATACAGACTGTTTCATCAAAGCAGACAACCACAAATTTAAAATAAGAAGGACCTGTATTCCGTATCTAATAGGCCATTAGAATATAGTGTATTCACATCAAAAAACTAACAGAGCAAATACGTCTTGTTTTTTTACTAGGTAGTATTTTTCACAGAACTTCCAAGAATAAGATTGGATATGCTTACACATATTTTTAATGTGGGAAAACATACTTTAAGGTCCCAAAGCACACCCGGTTTGTGACATTTCTTGCTTTGAAGCACAAAACCTTTGTATTTCTGCCAAATCTACAAATCCTTCTAGCATGGCACCTCTTCAGTTTGGTAGTTATTTTGTCAGCTTGAATGTTAAAAAGGTAATTTTTTTAAACCACTAGAAATCAGATATAATCCCATAACTTATACCTGATGGTTGAAAGATGTGTTTATAATTACAAAAAAGAAAATGATCAAATCCCTGCACTCGGTCACCTAAAATATCATCTACTCTAACATCCAGGATGCAGGAGCACAAAGCAGGGCTGAGATGGGGAGAGACTAGGTGGAGTGACAGGGTCTACACACATGTGGAGTTAGACTGAAATAGCCTGGGCAGAGTAATTATTCAGGATCCTTTCAATTAGATATTCTTTATATATTTGTTCAACACTTATTTAGGGAGGTAAGGATGAGTAGTTGTAAAAAGTGACATCTTTGTTTCCACTGGAGGGACTGTCTAATGCTGTGAATGTGAAACCAATTTCAAATTCATGATTTTTATGGAGAAATCAGAGGTAACAGACATCTTTTTTCTGTTGGTGGCAACCATGGATTTGCCTGGTTTCGATCTCCCTTCAGAAAAATCTGCTGTAGAGAGCATAGCTGCCTGAGTTTCCAGAACACCTCTGTTCCTCCACAGTAGCCACACCAAGGCCATGCTTCCTCTAAGCTGCTGCAGCAACGGTGGACAGTGGTGGCTTACTAGATAGAGCCAGGCCATTTCTGCCCGACACTGAACTCCTCCAAGGAAAGTTTTTCTGAGGACTCCTCGTGATCCTAGCCTAGATTTTTAATTGCACTTCAGTCTGAAGCTTTTCCTATCCAATCCCTCTCTCCTTTCAAAATGTCAAGTCTGTAGTTAGAAAATAGGATCAGAAATCATTTGAATTCTCATAGAATGGAAAAAATATTCATTTACAGTTTTGTCCCAAGGTTATACAAACTCTTCTATTCTCTTTCACAATATACTCAAAAGAGATCTGTGCTTTCTGAATGTTTTAAGGAACATGACATTGATCATCTTGTTGATAACATCAGAGTGATCAGGCAGACTCAGCATGAAGTGGTTAGTATTCTGGAAGACTTGGTAAAACACATGCACTGAAAGAGCAGGGATTAAGCCCTATGAAATTTGAGAGGTTCAGAGATCTTCCATTTCATTAAATATATTAGAGTCTCCATGATCAAGGGCATGCCAGGTTATTCCTTCTAAATTAAAAGACAAATCAAATTGCCACTTGTCTCCCCTATTACAGACAAGAAAGCATAGAATCTGCTGGAACTCTTCAGATTCTAGAGCCAAAACATTCCAACTCCAGGAATATTGCTTCAACCTACATACTGTGCGATATGGAAGGCTGCTGGCATTGAGTGAGGTCCAAAGTAGAGAAGGGCTCCACAGAAAGTCCAGATTGACTTTTGGGCCACAATATCTGGTGATGGAGGTGTTAGTGATGGGAAAAAATTCAGTGTGGAATTTATGATAAGCCCAAGTTAAAGACTCACAGTGTAGGCTCCTGAGATTCTGGAACAAGGTGATGCCATCTACAGTGGATAATGATATACTTTTCAAAAAACAGTTCTTGGAACATTATTGGGCCCCTATAGGAAAGGAAATGCTTGACCACTGATCCTATGCCAAGTATCTGGATTCTATTCGCAACATCAAATCATGAAGATGGACAGGCCCAACAGCATCCATCAGAATGGAAATGGTACATCTGGAATTGAGCTTGAAGAAGACCAGAGAGCACAAGTAAGCTACATGAGCAGATACCCAGCCACCCATATCACCCCTCAAGGTATACAAGCAACCATCCCAGTTCACTCCTATGTTCTTACAAAGGGGGATCCAAATGACAAGCTAAAGAGTAAGAAAGAGCTCTAGCTTGGTTTACTAATGAGTCAGTATGGTATATCGGTACAAGCTTTAGAAAAAAATTACTATGATATAGGTACTACATTCAGGAATAGCCTATCTACTGCTGCCTTTGAATGTTCAACATGTCAACAACTAAGATAAATACTGAGCCACTAATATAACACAATTTCTCAAGGAGACCAACTGGCCACTTGATGGAAAATTAACAACACTGAGCCATCTGTCCTAGAAGTGCTAGTGGTTTATCCTTACAGAGATGGATACTTCTCTCAGTTATGGATTTGCCTTTCCTGCCTACAGAACCTAAGCTAGAAACACTACCCATGAGTTTAGTGTATGCCTGACCTCAGGGATTAAATTCCACATAATATCGCATTTTACCAGATGACCCATTTTACAGCAAAGAATTATGCAAGAGTGAGCCTGTAAAAATGGGACCTACTGATTATACCACATACTGCAACATTCAGAAGGTGGTCTCCTCTAATATAGGGATGACTTTCTGAAGGCAATGTTAAAGTGCCAGCTTGGAAGGAAGCAATAGTCTGCAAGGATGTGGTGCCATCATTCAGGACTCAATATATATACTATATTTAGGACTCAGTACACGTACTAAATCAGAAAACTATGTATGGTACTGTGTTCCCGATAAGAATGCCCTGACCTGAGAATGGAGGGGTGTTAGTAGGAATGGTCCCCCTTTTTCTCTTTTAATTTTATTTTGTTATGTTATGTTAATCACCATACATTACATCATTATGTTTTTTTAATGTTATGTTAATCATGATACATTACATCATTAGTTTTTTGATGTAGTGTTCCACGATTCATGCAGAATGTGAAGTGATGAAGAGGAATACATGGGAAATCCAGTTGATCCACTTGGGTGCACCTTGGCACCTAATTATAACTGAAAAGAACACATGAAGGAAACCCTAGCTTGGGAAGTTAGGGATGTCTAACTTTTCAAACAAATAATTGACTTTAAAGTATAGACAACATAAAAATATGTTAGTGTTGGATAAAGTACGATTTTGGCAGTAACACCTAATGGGATCATTTATGTACTCCTTTATCTATCTAATTATAACATATTTACATTAGCATTTTGAGTTAGATTTGTAGGAAATGTCTCATTTATTTTATTTTTTTTTAAATTCATTGAACTCAATAAAGGTCAGTGGAAGGCCCTCATTTGGTCTGTTGCTGGGGAATTAAAACTCAATTATTTATGATATTCATTCTTTTTTCCAGGGTAAGGTAAAATGCTATACTTCTCTAAGGCAGTGGCCTTGGTAAAACAAAGCCAAAAACAAAAACAAAAAACAAACAAAAACAGTTTTTGTCCTTATAGTCACTTCCTTGTATCCATCCCTAAGCAGATGACCCCAGATGTCCCTCAGGTGTTACACACTAAACATACACAATTCAAAATGGGGCTCTGATCCTGAATGCAAGGTTTACTGCAAAGGGTGATGCTGGTAATACAGCATGGTCAATTAAGATGTATTACAAAGCCAAAAACAAAATCAATCCAATTATAGATCTCCCCACAGATATTCAGCTCTTACCTGAAGCACAAGGACGTATTCTACTCACTGGAGTTTGGGCGATATTGATTTTTTCTTCTAAAATGTTTATTGATTTAGATATTTTGCACAACATAAAGAATTAATGTGAGTTAAGTATGTCTTATCTCTAAAATACTCAAATTCTTAAAAGCCACAACTGCTAACAATATATATATATTCTAAATATGATATACTTGTCATACCATATGATGATGGAGAAACACAAGGATATTCAAGTATAAAACATCACAAAAGTTCAATTACCTACAAAAGAATTAATAACTATTACAGCCTATGCAAAGTATGCAAGGTTTAAATCCATTGAGTCTCAAATAGTACATTAGAGGGTAATCCCTCTGGTTTTCTCTCATACTGGTTATCATGGAGATGCTGATCTATCATAGCCAGCAGGATTTCTTGAAATTCTTAGGATCCATTGTTCCCGTAGAAAGCGAAACATGGAGGGGGATGTTGGGTGGTTTCTGCCTTGAATGGGATGGTACATAAATAAAAAAATGAGAATTCTCCTATTACAGCACTAGTATATGGGGGAAAAAAGAGCACACAGACATGTGGAAAGGGTAGAAAGATACATGTGTCCTTGCTTTCCATCTTTCAAGGTGAGAATAAAGGATGTGAAAAATAAAATGGGAGAAACACCCTGAAATGGATGGGGAATTAGAATGTGCTGGCACCAGCTAGTGGCATATATTCCTGGGAAGGAAATCTCTATGTGTAGCTCAACACAGTCACATTTATCATGATGTGGAAATATGTAAAGCTCTGGAAAAAGGAAGAAAAAAAATTTTCTATAAAAGAAAAATTTTTTGAAATGCCTCTCATTCCCAAGCCCTGTATGAACTATAAGGAATTCAGGTGTTTGGTATGCCTTGGTTGAAGAACCACAGAGAAACTGAGAAATTTGGTGAGTCTGCAGAGGCAGGGATCAGGACAAAGCAACCACCATGTGTGAGGACTTTCTGACCAAGGACAAGTGGCCCTTACAAAATGGATTTAATGGCTGAATAGAAGCAAACTTGCCTCAGCAAACTTGTCTGTTGTACATCTGAGTATAGAGTATAAGTTTGTTATCCTGTTAAAAATAACACCAAACTCTCTGATGCAGGCATGACTTTGAGTGACCAGGATATGGCCAAATTATAAATTGATTATTTGTAGTGCCTTCTCCTTTCTTGGCCACCCACCCATTACTACAAAGAATGCTTTGGCTCCTCTGTTGTTGTAATTCATTCTAATCTAGAGCTTTTCCAATAACAGATTCAGATGTTATCCATTCCAACTGGATTTGCATTTACTAGTGAATATCTCAGATGTGGAAGACCTTCCAAGCCAGAAAAATGAAAATTTAACTTAAAAGAAGAACTGTGAGCACTTAGTTAACAATAATAGTAAATAGGACTAATATTTATAGAGCATTCACTATGCACCATGCACTGAACTTCAAACTTGCATGGTTTTTGTTTTTTTGTTTTGGGGGGTTTTTTTGGACAGGTTTGTAAGTGAATACCAATAAGGTAGGAATAAGATACTTTGAAGTGGAAGGCCATCTCATGATACTCAGCTCATATCACTTGATGGTGATGAACTGAAACACAGTCTCCTCTGCTTTAGGTGGCTATATTTGTGCCAAGAGTTTGTGAATAGAACCAGTTAGTTGTTATGTGCTATGTTCTTCAGCCATCTGGCTACCTAAAGGATAGATGGATGAAAACCTTTGTCAAGTATAAATTCAAGTATCCTCTCCAAGTCATTCAACCTTTTGTGAAAGATAAAAGGTACTGGACAAGTGGTACTGGAAGATTCTATTAAGGCTATTACAATAGTGAGAATGTAGAACAGTTCTATAGAGGCAGGTAAACTAAGAAATTATCGTGAATCTTATGGGAATCATGAAGGAGGACAGAGATGGGTCTAACCTGAATTACTTCAAATAGGCAGAGGTGGAGGTGAGTCTTTTTTTTTTTTTTTTTTGGAATATGAGAAAGAGGAAAGGATTTTTGTGGTTAAGTTAACCATTTCTTGAAACAAAATGGTGAGGGAATTTGGAAAACAAAATGGTGAGAGGGCACCTTGGTGGTTCAGTCAGTTAAGCATCTGCCTTCGGCTCAAGTCATGATCTCAGGGTCCTGCAGTCGAGCTCTCTGTTGGGCTCCCTGCTCAGCAGGGAGCCTGCTTCTCCCTCTCCCTCTGCCCCTCTGCCATCCCCCCTGCTTGTGCTCTCTATCTCTAATAAATAAATAAAATCTTTTAAAAAATGGTGAGAGGATTTCTTAACAATCATTGTTTCCTAGAAGCACATGACTCAGATAAAGATTAGCACAATTACTTCCTTTTTCATATTAATACAAAGAAGCTATAAAAAATAACATAATGTAGTATGTTTGTGGCAATTTCTCCAAAGTTCTTGAAATCCTGATTAACCTATGTTGCCAACAGGATGTTCTGCCAATAACAGGACTTTGTCTTTCAAGTAGAACATAAAAAGAAATTCAAACAGCGTTTATGTACAGAGAATCCTTATTGTCACAAAGAATTTGTTAATATTAGGACTAAACTAAAAGTATAGTAAAAGTGTATAACATAATATAAAGAACAAGATTTCTTGAGAAAAACGTCTATTCAGATCCTCTGCTCATTTTTTAATTTGTTTGTTTCTGGGTTTTTGTTTGTGGGTTTTTTGGTGTTGAGTTGTGTGAGTTCCTTATATATTTTGGATATTAACCCCCTATTGGATATCATCTTCAAATATCTTCTCCCACTCTGTAGGTTGACTTTTTGTTTTGTTGATGGTTTCCTTTACTCTACAAAAGCTTTTTATATTGATGTAGCCCCAATAGTTTATTTTTGCTTTTGCATCCCTTGCTTTAGAAGACTTCTCTAGAAAGATATTGCTGTGGTCAATGTCAGAGAGATCACTGCCTGTGTTTGTGTTTTTTTCTAGAATTTTTATGGTTTCAGGTATCATATTTAGGTTTTTAATCCATTCTGAGTTTATTTTTATGTATGGTGTTAGAAAGTGGTCCAGTTTCATTGTTTTGCATATAGCTGCCCAGTTTTCCGAGCACCATTTATTGAAGAGAGTGTCTTTTCACCATTGTATATTCTTGCCTCCTTTGTTATAGATTAATTGACCACATAAACATGGGTTTATTTGGGGGATTTCTATCCTGTTCCATTGATCTATGTTTCTATTTTGTGCTAGTACCATACTGTTTTGATTACTATGGCTTTGTAGTATATCTTGAAATCTGGAATGATGATTCCTTCAGTTTTTTTGTTCTTCCTCAAGGCTGCTTTGGTTATTTGGGGTCTTTTGTGGTCCCACACAAATTTTAGTATTATTTGTTCTAGTTCTGTGAAAAATACTCTTGGTATTTTGATAGGGATTACACTGAACCTGTAGATTGATTTGGACAGTATGAACATTTTAACAATATTAATTCTTCCAATCCATGAGCATGAAATATCCTTCCATTTGTTGGTGTTGTCTTTGGTTTCTTACATCAGTGTTTTATAGTTTTCATAATACAGGTCTTTCAGCTCCTTGGTTAAGTTGAATCCCAGGTATTTTATTCTTTTTGGTGCAATTGTAAATGGAATTATTTTCTTAATTTCTCTTTCTGTCACTTTGTTATTAGTGTGTAGAAACACTCCTGATTTCTAGGTATTAATTTTGTATCCTATAACTTTACTGAATTCATTTATTATTTCTAGTAGTTATTTGGTGGAGTCTTTAGGGTTTTTTTATGTACACTATCATGTCATTTGCAAAGAGTGACAGTTTAACTTCTTTGTTATTAATATGGGTGCTTCTGATTTCTTTTTCCAAAGAAAACAAACAGATGGCCAACAGATAACATGAAAAGATGCTCAACATCTCTAATCATCAGGGAAGTGCAAATGAAAACCCCACAATGAGATATCTTATACTTGTAAGAATGGCTAGAATCAAAAAGACAAAAAATAACAAGTTCTGGCAAGGATGTGGAGAAAAAGGAGCCCTTCTGCACTGTGGATGGGAATGTGAATTGGTGCAGTCACTATGGAAAACTGTATTGAGGTTCCCAAAAAAAGTAAAAATAGAAATATGTGATCCAACAATTCCACTACTGGATATTTACCCAAAGAAAATGAAAATGATAATTTGAAAAGATATATTCACCTTTATTTTTATTGTAGCATTATTTACAATAGCCAAGTATGGAAGCAACTCAAGTGCCTATCTGTAAATGAATGGATAAAGAAGATGTGGCTTAATACAGTGGAATATTACTCAGCCATAAGAAAAGGAATGAGATCTTGCCATTTGAAACAACATGGATGAACCTAAGACGGTATAATGCTAAGTAAAACAAGTCAGACTGAGAAAGATAAATACCATATAATTCCACTCATATGTGGAATCTAGAAAACAAAATAAATGAATAAATGAACAAATTATAAGCAGAATCAGACTATAAATACAGAGAACAAATTGATGGTTGCCATAAGGAGTGGGTGAAAGGATGGGCAAAATGGGTAAAGGGGAGTGGGAGATATATATTCCCAGTTACAAAATGAATTGGTCATAGGAATAATAGAAACAGTATAGGAAATATAGTCAATGATGTTTTAATAGCGTTGCATAGTAACAGATGGCAGTTGCACTTGATGTGAGCATAGCGTAACACATAGAGATGCTGAATCGTGTTGTACACCTGAAATTAAGGTAACATTGTGTGTCAACTATCCTCAAAAAAATTAAGAGATAAAAGAACAGACTCTTTAAAGAATGGAGATAAATTTAAGAAAATTTTAAATTTATGAAGTTAAAATTGAAATTTATAAAGATAAATGTATGAAAAGTTAAAAGGCAGAAATAGAGGAGAATGGGGGATGGGAGAGTCAACTGCTAGTGATGGGTTTTCCTTTAGTTCCATACTCTTTCATATTAATTAATCCCCATGAGCACAATAGCAGGCTCATTCTTAAAATATGTAAAAAAAAAAGAAAGATAAAGACATATACGTCTATATCAGTGTACTCTCCCCCAAAGAAGGTAAGGAAATCTAAAGGCATTGAATCTTAATATTATTTTAAAACTTAAAAAAAATTTCAAACCATCTGCTTTATGGTACAGAACTTGGTCAATGGACATAGTTCTCACATCTCAAATTTTAGGGCAAGATTTCTTACAAATGATATTCTGGCCCTCTTCCTAATTACACAAACACCTGCCATTATACTGAGGCTAATTAACAATTAGTAAAACAATTAAATCAGTTTGGCTTCCCTACTGTGTTCATAAAATTTTTCAAAATCAGCACAAATATTTAATTACTGATGGTAAGCTCAATACTGTGTATCTTAGTAGAGATGATGATCCACAAGAATGAATTCACTGCTTAAGACAGTACAATATGGGGCGCCTGGGTGGCTCAGTTGGTTGAGTGACTGCCTTCGGCTCAGGTCATGATCCTGGAGTCCTGGGATCGAGTCCCACAACGGGCTCCCCGTTCTGTGGGGGTCTGCTTCTCCCCCGAACCTCCCCCCTCTCATGCTCTCTATCTCATTCTCTCTCTCAAATAAATAAATAAAATCTTTAAAAAAAAAAAAAAAGACAGTACAATATGAGTGAGGAAACCTCATGTCCCAGTGCAGCATTTCTTGTCTTCTTGCCTGTCCAATTTTTTCTAAATAAAGTCTTCCAACTCAAAACTGGCATTTATTTTTCCCATATTTGTTCTTTTCTTTGAAATTATAGATTCCTATTCAGCCTATATTAGTAACTCATTTTTTTCTCTGTTTGCATGGAGCTAGATACATTTTGGTCTGAACGAGGTCTGTAAACTTGGGCAAATTACAGAAACTCTCCAAGATTCAGTTTCCTTCTGTGTAAAAATTAGGTAGACTACTAACTATCACTCACATATGGTTATTGCAAAGATGAGTAAAATAACATGTGACAATGAATGACGATGTGTAGAACATTCAGCAGTGTCATTTCTCTTGACCCATCCTTTCTTCCCCCATTCCTCTCTTTTTGATAGGATACCTTAAGTTTTAAGAGCCACTCCTATAAACAATGTTCAAATTATGTGTCTTCCAAATTGGCAGGAAGCCTAATGGTTGAGACTATTTCATTTTTCTGCATTGAAGGTTGATAATCAATCAGTATCATGATTATCACACTCTCTATCATAGCTGCCAACATCAATGTCAAAACCATTACCACCACCATTCCATGAGAGCCTACTACTGGGGACTTGGAGGATTCTTATTTATTTATTTATTTATTTATTTATTTATTTATTTATTTGAGAGAGAGAGCACATGAGCAGGGTTGGGGAGGGGCAGAGGGAGAGAGAAAGAGAGAATCCCAAGTAGGCTCCACACCCAGCATGGAGCCCAATATGGGGCTCGATCCCAAGACCCCGAGATCATGACCTGAGCCAAAATCAAGAGTCAGACACTTAACTGAGCTATCCAGGTGCCCTGGATTCTTACTTTAAAGGCTTTATTTGTACCACATATTTTATTTTTTCACAATATTTTTTGACCTCTTATTCTACTTGTTGGTTTTTATCTTCTTCGGAAAACCTTACTTTTGCAAAGGTCAGGGAGAACAACTGAGGCAGTAAGTTGCTACAGTTTTTACCTACCTATGCTGACTCTCAAATGCTAAATATGGACTTCAATCTTCCAGGCTGTGGTCCCTTTCATACAATGAGTATAACATGGCTTTATTAAGAAATAATGCACCTATACTGGCTGTTCCCATATCAGTAGGAGAATGGGGTGCACTGCAGTGCCCAACACATCCTCAAGTATTGATATAACATCACTATGAACCACTACAGTCCTATTCCATTTAGTGATTTTCTCTAGTCTTTCCATTACGATACCATTATAATTTTTACTCCAGTTGGCTCACTTTCATTCTTTATGTCTCAATTCAAGTATCATCTTCTCAGAGGGCCTTCCTTGAATTCTCTCTCAAGTGACCTCGTCCAATTTATCTTTCATTACCCTGGTTATTTCCTACATAAAATTTATCACAATCTGTATTTATCTTGCTTGCTTGTTATTTATTCATTTGATTATAATTTTTCTCCCAAATTAAGCTATATGCTCCATAAGGGCAGGAATCTGTTGTCTTAATTTTCCCCCTCCCCCCCCCCCCCAAAATAGGTAGAACCTGAGACAAGGAGTTGGGACCAAGTAGGTTATGTGAAAAGTGATCCAAGGAAGCACCAAAAGAGGTCTGGGAGAAGTGAGATAGGGAAGTGAGAGAAGCTAATTATTCCATCTGTTAATGAGCAAGTCACTGATTGGTCAACTGAGGCTCATTCTTCTGGGGACCTTCTGAGGAACATAATGTAGAAAGTGCAGTCAGTTCTGATAATGTGTGGCACATGCCTTCCTTAAAAAAGCACTGTACTACACAAAAACATACAATAAAACCACAGAGCTTGTGGGAATAAAAATGAAGTCAGAAGCATAATACTCAAAACTTTCATCAGTCACATATGAAAAAGGCAGGATGCTTAAACATGGTAGCACAGTGTCACACATGTCAAATGGTTAAGAAATATATCAAACCTACAATAAATATGGCACTTGGCTTTGAAGAAAGGCTGATGTTTGCTGGTGGAAGGGCATGCTGGGAGGGTTGCAGTTTGTGAGCTATCGCAAAGTGGTAGAGGAACAATTATGTGAAATCTGATGGAAACTTGTAACACAAGTTGTGGCTGGGTGTGGCTCACAACATATGTCGTGCTCTGAGGTCACAGGGAGATGTTTCATGTGTGTGCATATGTGCCTTTTTTATTTTTATTTTTATTTTTTGTATTTTTATGTAGCTTTGGTCAGCTTCATGCTGTTTGCTCCATTCACCAAGATCA
This sequence comes from Callorhinus ursinus, assembly GCF_003265705.2. Lineage (NCBI taxonomy): Eukaryota > Metazoa > Chordata > Mammalia > Carnivora > Otariidae > Callorhinus > Callorhinus ursinus. The sequence goes on along the minus strand of NW_027397064.1, from coordinate 66,480,201 downwards.
GGAATTATCACACTTTTCCTTAAATGATCAGATAGTAAATATTTTCAATATTGAGGGCTCTATAGACCCTACCACAGTCACAGAAAGGAGGTTTAAGAAAAAAAACAAACTTGTCTGTAGTGCTCCAGTAAAACCTGATTTACAAAAATAGGCAATGGGCCAGAGTTTTCCACTCCCTATTTTAATTTAATATTTCTCATGGAAGAAATCATACATAAGAAAGCACAAAACTTGGGTTCTGCTCAAGTCATTCCTTAATATATCAATTGTGTTGGAACAAATTCACATTTTCAGAACAATCATGACAGCAGAATTGATTGTACCTCAGAATTTTCCCTTTGAGGAGATTTGTCCTGATAATGCTTAATTCCCAGTTCTGCTGAGCTATGCATTGTGTGGGATGAACAATTTCCTGAGTTCTGGAGGAAACCCAACATTTAGATTGAGAAGCAAAAATACATGAGTGGAAAAGCTGTCAGCCTGCATAGGAATTGTCCTCTACTGCCAGAGGCTGAGGTGACACAAGATGTGGCATCACCTGCATCTCCCTCACTTGTTTGTCTAATTCACTGCTGCATCGTCAGTGTCCAGAATGTATTAGACACTTGTGACAAATGGCTTAATTTGCAAAGGGGTCCGCTAATGAAGAAACCCAGGAATGAAGACAACCCAGTTTATTCTTAATTGAAATCTTTACTCCTCTTGGTCAGACTTAGCAATATTCCCCATAATGCTTCATTTCCATGGTTACAAGAATGCAGAGTTCTCACAGTTTCTTCCTACTCTCTCCCTTGTCTCCCTATATCTTACTAAGACCTCTTTTATTCAGTGTATCAATTTGGCACATACTACTTCTAACAAATCAACATACATTTGCAAGCACCATAATCACATGATTATACTTTCCTAGCCCTCATGCTAAATACATTCTATATTAATTTTTCTTAATCTAATAAATTTCCCTGCTTCAACATGAAGGATTTCATATCTAATCAATAGTAGTGAGCAATGCCTCTGACATATAAGTGGTAATATACCTTTCATAGTGAGAATAACAGATATTCTAAAAGAAATGTAGTTATTACTAGAATTTTGCTTAAAAATGCCATTTTTTTATGGATATAAATGTATCCCTCCAAAATTTATATGTTGAAGCCATAATCCCCAATGTGACTGTATTTGGAGATATGGCCTTTAAGGAGGTAATTTAGGTTAAATGAGGTTATAAGGGTGGCCCTAATCAAACACTGTCCTTAGAAGAAGATAAAGGAAGAGACACCAGAGAGCTACCCCTCCCCACTTATGCAAAAAGAAAAAGCCACATGAGGACACAGTGAGAACACATCTGAAAGTCAGAGGACAGATCTCACCAGAAATGAACCCTGCTGGTGTTCTGATCTTGGACATCTAGTGTCCAGAACTGTGATAAAGTAGATTTCTGTGTTTCTAAGCCACTCTGTGGTAGTTTATATGGCAGCCTGATCATAATAATACAGATGTATTTAGAATCAGAGGGGGAAAAAAGAACAGGTAAAGAAAAGTTTCTAAAATAAGAAAACATTCTTAATATTAAGAGCTGTCCAGAAGCAACTAGGAACCTATGAAAAATAATTCAATAAACATTTATTAAGCCCTGAACCTAAAAGACTTTGCTGTTTTAATCAACAATTATTATCTATCTCCACATCCTCCACCACTACTTTTGCTTTATTTCTAGCATAACAAGTCTCCTACCAGGGAGATATAGAATTAGAAAAAATTAATATTATAAAAAATTTAAAATATTTGTGTGTTGGTTTCATCCTGTGGCTTTCCACCAGGGACTATACAACAGAGAGAAATTTAGTCTAAGGAATGTCAAGCTTAAAGGAGAAAGGGGAAAAATGAAGCCTTGAGAATAAAGATGCTTTCTGTCTGTAACAGGCTTTCTAAGTTAGACTGAATCCCTTTATATTGTGTTTTTCGGGGTTTATAAGACCAATTTCTCTATCCTTGAGCTGAAGCTAATACTTTCAGAGAATCAGAAATTAAACAACTTTGCAGAAAGTATAACTGTTGAGAGTGAGACCCTTGCCTACTCTAGGGATCTTTCATTAGGTATTTTCCACCAGACAGGATGAACAAACTTGGTTAAGAAGAAAATCTGATTAATGGTTATTATTTCCTGGACTCAAGGTAGTGTCCATTAAACCAGAGGTCAGACATGGAAAGGACACGGAGTTCAGTGAAGTCAAAATCTTGGCTGCAGTTATTAGCCCAACAAATAAGTACTAGAGGAGACTGTTAAGTTTTTGAGGGGACTCCATTGACACAAAGCCACTTAATGACCTATGAATGTTCAATCCTCAGGCCACCAACTTAACGCCAACAGGAAGTGGACTGCTAAAGCAGTATGGACGTAGAAAGGGCCTCTCTCTGTTGCGATCATGAAAAACAATGGACAAGAAGCCTCTTCCTTGAGAGCAGAACCTTCTTCTAGATTGGCCAACATAGAAGCCTATTCCATTGGTCGGCAGGGAGTCTTTATTTCTATTTAGCAGGAAATATATGCTGTGGAAAAAAGACCATCGCTTTTTCGAGTCTGCTCTTTTTTCAAGCAGGTGCCTTTCTTGTAGAAATTGTGTTTCTGTTCCATAATTTTGTATCAGGTATTGTGGAGGTGGCTCGCTTGATACCACAAAGTGCCTTACCCAACTAAGAACAATATGCTGGCCATACTTGCCTCACCTTGGGCCAGGGTTTGCCTCTTATTTTGCCTTGCTTTTGTTCTTGTCCATCAGAAAAAGAAACATCCTATTGTACACCATAAGCAAAGCTGTTACCTAAGAGAAAGGAATTGCCTTTTAATTTGTAGGCAGATCCTTTTTTAAAAATTGTGGTAGAATATACGTAGCATAAAAACTAACCATTTTAAAGTGGGTACAATCTTGTGACATTTGGTACAATCAAAATGCTGTGAAGCCATCATCACTATCAAGTCCCAAAACATTTTCATCACCCCAAAAGGAAACTTCATACATACCTATTAGTAGCTACTCCCCATTCCTTTCTCCTCCAGCCCATGGAAACCACTGATCTACTTTCTATCTCCATGATTTTGCCCATTTTGTACATTTCAGAATTTCTTTAGTCAGCTATTTTCCCAGGAAAAATTTAATAAAATAGTAAAAGTCAAGACAATTTTAGAGCTAGAATTCACTAATCCAAAATGATCAGATTCATTATATATTTCACACAAAAACTACACAGTATATGAAACTAAACAGATTCTGTATGGCATTTTTTCTCTTTTCCCACTCAATATCATTATTAAAGTATTTTTAGGAAATTATACTCAAATTACCACTTGATCTCACTTTTCCTTGTACAATCATCACAGAAATTGAAACAAATATATTTACCTATTGGTAGGGACCCTCACTGACCTTTGTCTAATTCTATCTGATGACCAGCCAATACTGAGCAATCAGAAAGCTCTTATTGACAGAAAACAAAACAAAGCAAAACAAAAACCTATCAGGCCCTGTTAAAAGTTTCTTTAGTTCAAAAGAAGGTGACTTTTTGAAAGATACAGAAGTTTATTCTTATAAAAAGGTATTTAAATAAACAGAAAAAGAAAACACATTAGAAACAAATGATTTATATTCTCAATAAGGTTCAAAAAAGTTATGAGTTATATATAAACAAGGAGTATAAAAGTATAAAAATGAGACTATTTGACTTTATGAGGAATTTAAAGAGAATTTAAAGCATAAATACCACATTTAAAAAATAATGAAGACAGTGAATGCTGTAGAAAATCAAATGACTAAAGAAGTCAATCTCAAGAAATTCCCCCAAAACAAAGTGAAAGAAGGGAAATTTTTAAAAATAAAATATGGGGAAACTTAGGTCAGATTCTGAGAATCCATCCTACCAAAATGGATTTTAAACAGTATCAACAGAAATCAGAATAAGAAAACATTGTATCTAAAAAAATCTTAGTCAAAAATTGAGAGTGGAAACTCTTTGAAATAACCTTAATGAAAAAAGAATAATAAGTATTCTGGTGGGATTTTTGAAGATTAAACATAAATAATCTTATGAGCACATACAGTTGCTTCTGCTTGAACCTTCTGGTCCCCCTGCTTCCCTAGTGCCAAATTCCCAGCCTTTTCCATTGTTTGGTTCTCAATTTTAGTCATATCACTTTAGAGGCCCTTGTCTGACAACCAGAAACCAAGGTTCCTTCCTAGTGTTTTCTATCATAGCACAGGTTTATTATAATTAGAATATTTTTCTTAGTTTTATTGATATATTTATTTATTTATTTATATTTTTTTATTATGTTATGTTAATCACCATACATTACATCATTAGTTTTTGATGTAGTGTTCCATGATTCATTGTTTGTGCATAACACCCAGTGCTCCATGCAGTACGTGCCCTCTTTAATACCCATCACCAGGTTAACCCATCCCCCCATTCCCCTCCCCTCTAGAACCCTCAGTTTGTTTCTCAGAGTCCATAGTCTCTCATGGTTCATCTCCCCCTTTTTTTTATTTTTATATATTCACCTCTTTACTGTATCTTTTCTTACAAAACTCCATACATTAGGATCATGTCTATTTTAGTTTATTATTTTTAGCCTATGGCTTAGCACTATGCAAAATTAACTATTTGTAACACCAAATATTTATTAAGTCAAGGGAGAAGAAGGAGAACAGCATTATATTTTTGGATTAAAGAAACAAAGAATGGGAAAACAGTAGTGAGGAAAAAATTATGCTTTTTTTCTTCCATAAGGAAGAGGAAACTTCCACATATCAGCGAGATTATAGGATAATTGTGTTTCTCTGATTGGCTTATTTAGCTTAGCATGACACCCTCTAGTTCCATCCACGTCATTGCAAATGGCAAGATTTCTTTTTCTTTTTTTTTGTTGGATGAGTAATATTCCACTGTATGTGGAATTTAAGAAACAAAACAGAGGATCATAGGGGAATAGAGGAAAAATATAAAACAAGATGAAATCAGAGAGGGAGACAAACCATAAGACTCTTAAGCGTAGGAAATAAAATGAGGGTTGCTGGAGGGGTGGGCGTGGGGGGATGAGGTAACTGGGTGATGGGACATTAAGGAGAGCACATGATGTAATGAACACTAGGTATTACATAAGACTGATAAATCACTGACCTCTACCTCTGAAACCAATAATACATTATATGTTAATGGAAATTAAATAAGTTTTTTAAAAAAGGAAGAAGAAACTATTACAATTTGTTATTGATCTTTATGATGTAATGACAATAAGAGTAATAATAATGGTGCAATGGACTGACTGTCCCCTAAAATTCATATGTTGAACTCCTATCCCCTACCATGATGGAATTAGGAGGTAGGGCCTTTGGGAGGTAATCAGTTCATGAAGGTAGAGCTCTCATGAATGAAATTAGTGTCCTTAGAAGAAGAGACATGAGACTTACCCTCTCTCTGCTCTCCACCATGGGAAAGAACACAAGGAGAAGAAAACAGTGTATAAAACAGTAAGAAGGCCCTCACCAGACACCAAGCCTACCAGCACCTGGATCTTGGATTTCCAGTTATCAGAACTGTAAGAAATAAATGTCTGTTGTTTAAGGCACCCAGTCTGTGATCTTTGGTATAAGCAGCCCAAATGGACTAAGAAAATTGTTTTCAACTGTATAGTACTTAAGATGTGCTAAGGACTGTAATTATATACACTCATTTAATTCTTAAAAAAAATATAAGGACTTTTGCTTTGTAGATAAAGAAACTGTCACAGAGAAGTTAAACAACTTGCCTGAGTCACACATTTGGGAGGTATCAAAGCAAGGCTTTGATTTTAATCTCCACATTTCACAGCATAATGTTGGCTTATGAATTTCACAGAAAAACTTTGAGAAAACCATTCGTATAACTAAAAAGCATATGGCTAACTTTGAAACAATTCTGGAAGTTAATAAGCAAATAAAACCACTTATTTAGAAAAAGGAACAGGTAGGAACTACAAAATAAGTGAAATACATGCCAAAATTAAGTATTATAGCTTTAAAATGCAGATCTATTTGTTCAATTCATTCAGTCCACAAGTATTTGTGAGTACCTATTATATACTAGGCAATATTCTAGGTACTTTGTGTAGAGTGGTTAACAAAACAGGCAAAAATGTCTTCCCTCATTGAGTTATGCGTTCTACTAAAAAAGCCAGATGATCAATAAGACAAATTAAGTAAATATTAAATATGCTAGACAATAGTACATACTAAAGAGAAAATGTGTCAGGAGTATTCAAAGAATAGCAAGGAGACCAGTGCAGCTATGCAGTGAGACAATCAGATCTGCCCATGAGATCAGCAAGTTACCGAGGAACCAGGGAATGTAAGGTCTGGTACATCAGGAGAAAGAATTCAGATTGCTTAAAAACAAGCAAGCAAACAGACTAACAAAATAAGATAATCAGTTCAAAAGAAAAATTAAAAGATAGAAAGGATGTACAATGGCTAAAAATGAAACAAAGAAAGCAAAAGAAGAGCTGGGCCTACCCTACTAGCAAAAGAGAACTCCCCAAGTAAAACAGATCAGTAAAAACAGGTCATTTTACATCTGTCATGGTATCAGCACTAATAAAGAGATAAACATTGAGATGTTGAAATTCAATGTGACTGACAGAAATACAACTGTAGTGAGAGATTTTAAAATACTTGTAATGATCAAAAACTTAGTAAGTAGAAAAAATGTGAATGATTTAAACAGTACAGTTAATAAAGATGATAGAATAATAGATATACTATCTTTCTATTATGAACCAATAGAAGAAAACACAACTGGTACCCTGAGCAAAGGACTTCGATGATAACTACAGCTAATCCTCACTGACTCTTAGTCGGCCCTCTGCATCATAACTAAGTATCTACATGAACTAACAACCTCTCTTGCTCCAAAAAAGTCATGATATAAATACCTCATTATGAATAAAGATTTTTAAACTGTGGGCTTTAACATGAAATAGTGAAGGAAGTAATTAACCGTTACCGGAGGGCTCAGTTGCAGAGCCAGGCACTTACTGAGGAATCCTGGGTGCTTGCAATTGTCCCTAGAGGAAAAAATTATAAACTAGAGAAGAAACTCGTTAAAATAGGGTTAAAAATAGCATAAACTAATATTTTTTAACCTCATCTGATATCCCTGTGGAACAGTAGCCTTTTGGAAGAAAACGGTGTTCTGAAGTTTCTGTGGCCAGTAGAGAAAAACTCCCCACACTATTTCTCTTCATTGAGTATGTTAATTGGGAACACTGTCCCCATACCCTCTACTCCTGGCTTCCCTGAGGAAGAATTTCTTCTCAACATACTGTTCACCTCTCTTTGTCATTAGAAAGGTAAGGTAATTTATCTGATGGGTAAATCTGAGGTAATTAACCAGGCATGCTTGGCTCACCTCTGCCTTCCTTGCTCTTGGGAACAAGCTGTTTGCTGCAGAAACACACTATTCCACTATTGCTCCAGGGGGGGTTACCTCTTTGGGGTGGTGATCTGGTCTAATTATCCAGGGTTGTCAGCAACCTACAGGGCAGCAATGATGGGGATATGAGTCTACCAAATGAACAAACCTAAATGCCATACCACAATCCGTTCACTATCAATAGCAAAGGCAATATTTTGACTTTTATGTTATCATTCTTTTTTTTTACTTCTTAAATTATTCAGAATTGGGTAGAAAAAAATACTGCTATTTATGGAGAACCTTTTGGAATTCCCAAAAAGAATACCTCTGGAATGTTCTTGGGAAGAACAGATACTTAGAGAATTATGGATGGAAACAGGGGCAAAGAAGGGAGCACAATATAATCCACTCCCCCACAACCACTTGGTCCATGATTCCAAAGTCACTTTAAAGGTAAGAAAGACCTAGAACAGTAGCCAAAAGTGTTTAATAACTGAGCTAAGGTAAATTATCTGTAAACACATGCCAACAAATAAGGCCACAAAGTGGATTTCAAAATTGATAATACATTTACAGCTTTTTCTTAAAACTTGTTTAGCAAGAAGATTAACATTTAGTATACTTATTTTGTAAAGGAATGGAAAATTGTGGAATTCTTTGTCAATAAGAAAGTTCACAATAAAAGGGTATAACTTCTATGTATAACTTCACCTCAAACTTAAAACAAGCCCAACCTGAATGAAAGAGTAAAGTCTCAGTCTTAGATTGCTTATTTCCTTTCTTATTTATTTTAATATTGGTGACTTCATACAGCTAGAAACAGAGAAGAATTTTACTTTTCAACAAAAGCAGATAATATATATTATGATAAGGCATGATATTTTAAGCTTGTCCTTTGCCTTTAATTCTCATAAATCTACTGATATGTGGACACTTCTTAAGAAATAAATGTTGGTGAAATATTTTTAAAATGATAATTTGTCTAATAAGGGTACAGGCTTGCTCCTGAGATAATGAGTTTCTCATCATTGTCAGAGTCCAAACAGAAGCTGAATGACTGATCATCTGGTAAAGATGATGAGAATTTCTAACTCAGTGTTCAACAAATTCTAATTTCCCTCTCTCCTATTTTTAAAATTTGAATTTATATATATTTTATCATTTTTTTTCCTAATAGTTGTTTAGGAATACTAAGAAGCAATCATTTTTCACATCTGTCAAATGAACATTTTTTACAACTTCTTTTTTTCTTTTGATAATTTCCCACTATGGAAAACCCTTTCTTACAACACATGCTTGTCCATCTTTGACCTTACATTAAGAAATTTTACTTCTTTTAAGATTATTGAATATTCCCTACCTGGTTCTTGTAGTCTCTACTAGTAAGATGGTTATACCATCTGGGAATAATTTATTTTAAAGCATAACTACAGTCATGGGCCCATAGACTCATATTGTTAGAAAAGGAAATGAATTATGTATATCAATAGTGCTTTGGTCTACACCAATGTTAAAAAATGTACAGCAGAATGTAATGTATGGTGATTAACATAACAATAAAAATTTAAAGAAAAAAATGTACAACAGAAGGGTTGCCACTCCTAGTCCCTTGACCATTAATCGATTATTCTGTCCCCTTGAGATAGAACAGGCCTTGACATCCTATGCAATATAGATCAGTAGAGAAGCAACGAGAAGGGAGTAGATTTGGCCTTTAATCAAGAGATGAAATCTAATTGTAATCTAGAGTATATACCATGTCAAAAATCTAGTAGTGTAATTTTATTATTATTATTATTTAAAAGATTTTATTTATTTACTTATCTGAGAGGGGGGTGGAGGGGAAAGGACAAGCAGACTCGATGATGAGCGCTGAGCACAGGAGCCCAAGGCCACTGACCCCACTATCCAGATATCTCAACCTAAGTTGAAATCAAGAGTCTGCCACCCAACCGACTGAGCCACCTGGCACCCCTAGAGTAATTTTTTTAATTGAACCACTGTTGACATTACTTCTTTTTTTTTGAAGAATTATTTATTTTTATTTATTTTTTATTATTATGTTATGTTAATCACCATACATTACATCATTAGTTTTTGATGGTAGTGTTCCATGATTCATTGTTTGTGTATAACACCCAGTGCTCCACGCAGTACGTGGCCTCTTTAATACCCATCACCAGGCTAACCCATCCTCCCACCCCCCCTCCCCTCTAGAACCCTCAGTTGGTTTCTCAGAGTCCACAGTCTCTCATGGTTCGTCTCCCCTTCCGATATCCCCCTTCATTCTTCCTCTCCTGCTATCTTCTTCTTCTTCTTCTTCTTTTTTTTAACGTATAATGTATTATTTGTTTCAGAGGTACAGGTCTGTGATTCATCAGTCTTACACAGTTCACAGCGCTCACCATAGCACATACCCTCCCCAATGTCTATCACCCAGCCACCCCATCCCTCCCACCCCCACCACTCCAGCAACCCTCAGTTTGTTTCCTGAGATTAAGAATTCCTGTCTTGACATTACTTCTAACATATAGCCTCTTAAATGTTTCAATAAGTTTAAAGGATTTGAGCAAAATGATGAATGTGTCTTTACCTCTTGAATTATGGCAAGTATATTACAAGAAATGGTACGTACCTGTGGGTGTTCAATAACTATGAATTGAGTAAACTTCACCTACCTAAATCTGAAGAAGCTACAGATAATAAAATGCCATACTGCTATGGCATTTATATGAAAACTCTCATAAATATATTCAATAATAATATATTTATAAAAATATTCGATCATTATATAAATGCAATTAAAAATTGAGCAAATTATGGGACAGACAGGCAACAGGAATAGGTGATATAATCAAGACATGTTCAAACTTTGCTGTTGCTTAATTTTATTAATGGAATTGTTATTATATAAATAACACAACTGTTTTAGGTGTCTTAGGTTAAATATGTGTTAAACCATTCCAAATTATAAAACAGAACAGTCACTAATATACATAGCTGAAGCTAAGAGGTAGCATAATGCTTAATGTTTATCTTTAAAAGAAGTGCTTAATTGTGTGAAAGTATTTTCCCAGAAAATTACTTTTTAATCTTCCGAGAGGCAGCCTTTCCATTGATTCTCAAGCACAATAAGAAAAGGAGGACTAAGAACAAAGGCCCAAGCTTAAATAAAAGAAAAGGTAAGCCACAATGTGGGCATAACTGGAAAGTCCAATATTTACGCTGAGATGATTATTATTTCATTCTTTGAAGATAACTGTATTTCAATTTACTTCTGTTTGCTAGAACAAATTTTATAGGGATAGCTATAAGAGGAATTAATTTTGATTCCTGAAATTAGGTATGGAAGTAAAAGAAAATTGCCCTGGAACTGCAAGAGTGCAAATTTGGCTTTATGAAACTGAGCCTCTCCAGTCAGGCTGAACTAGCTGGTTACTCTACTCTGACAGTTAAAGCTATCTGCAAGTATTCTGTTGAATGTAAGGAGGATTTTGAAATAGAACTAAAAAATGACATCTTTTTTTTTAAGACCTTGTGAATATCCCTTAAATACATTCTTTTTACATACTTAGCAAATGAAGCAGCACTCAAAGATCACTGCCTGGCATTTTATTATTGATAAAATAATTCTGTTACTCATTAAGGAGAAAAATCTTACTTTTCAAGAATCTGATAAAAAATTTAAAAGTTCATTACTATTTCTTCTTTGAAGGCTTGGATATAATAACTGAAATTGTCCCATGGAGCCTCAGAATTAGCAAACCTAGTATGAGATTCAGTCTAAAAAATCAGATTTTAGAATGGGGTCCGAAGATTAAATTTTATATTTCTTTGATTTTTTTCTGTTTTACCAACTTATTTCATATTGAACTACTTGATATTCCTAACCTTTATTCAAATAAGAACAAAATCAGGTTGCTAAAACTCAAAGACCCACTGGAAGGCATTTTCATGTATCATCCTAAGAAACCAGTAAATTACTATCATTTACGTTTCATTCTATCTTCTTATCATTCTTTTATTGGTCATTTTCTTTTGCTTACAAATATAAATTAAAGAGTTTTGGTTTTAGTTTGGTAGAGTAACATTTATTGGTATAACTTAACCCTCTCCCAGAAAACAAATACAAACTCTAAATATTTTTAAAAATAACTATTTGAAGGCATGGGGGATCAAATGTATTCATAAAATTAAAGGGAATTATATCTTAAAAGTGATTCCTCATTTTACTAGAGCATGTTTCAGTCCACCTGGCATGAGGTGACGTTCGAACCCGAGCAGAAAACTGCTGTCTCAGTGGCTTAAAGTCTCAGAGGACAGAGTTTGGGGCTGCCAGAATTGCTGAATATTTAGTGTAAAAATCCTGAGGGAAAAAGAGACCACTGAAGGGGTATGCCCCAGATCTATGTATAACTATCCTCAAATTACTGGCTGTTCCCTAAGCTGTGCATGCACGGAGAAGACTCTAATAATAATGGTGACAAACATCAAGTGGAAGACTGATTTAAGTGGGTAAGTATCTCAGTATCTTCCTACAGAAGGAAGACACAATTTTGAGTTTGGGTTCTTCTCAGTGAAATGCCACGAGGTCATGTCTCAAAACTATCAATGATGTAGCAGGACTAAAATATTTATCTCGAACAGAGATAAAAGCAAAAGAGCTTTTTGAATCAAGTATAAAACCAAGCTTATATAGTTCAAGTTTAACAGCCAACAGTCTGAAAAACAAAAATCAACATTCTTCAGAGGAAGATAATAGAATTCAGAATTTCTACTAAGTATTATCTACAATATATAGTGTACAATAAAAATTACTAGTTACATGAAAAAAAAAATGTGGCCCATACTTAAGAGAAAGACCAGTCAGTAAGAGAGATTCCAAGATAACCCAGAAGTGGAATTTTCAGAAAAGAACTTTATAGCATCTATTAAAAGCATATTCAAGGATCAAAAGGAAACTACTGTCAAAATGAGAGAATATATGGGGGATCTCAGTAGAGATATAAGAAACATAAAAATAACCCCATGGGAATTTAGAATTTATAAGCACGGTATCTGAAATAAAAGATTCACTCAAAGGGATCAACAGATGACTGGAGACAGCCAAAGAAAGGATCAGTTATGTAGAAAATGTTCAATAGAAATGATCTAATGTGAAAAATAGACATAAAAATGACAAGAAAACAGAAGAGCCTCAATGATTTGTGACACAAAATCAAGGGATCTATTATGTGTAATGGGAGTTCCAAAAGAACTAGAGAGAGAAATGGGATAGGAGAAAACATTTCAGCATATTAGAGCTGAAAAATTGCAAAATTTGGTAAAGAAAATAAACTACAAAGAGGTCAGCAAGTGCAAAATCAGATAACACAAACTAGGCCATAACTAGACATGTATAGTCAAACTGCTGAAAACCAAACCAAAACAAAACAAAACAAAAAAAAACAACGTATATTACAAAGAGAGACACACAACTCTAAAAATCATGGCTTACATTTCAGCAGATCTAATGGGGGCCAGAATATAATGAAATTTTAAAGTGATGACATTTTAAAACCAATAACAAGGACTTCTACTTCTGGGATGATGGAGTACATGCATTTTCCCTATTCCTCAAAGAACAACGAAAAATAAATATTAGGGCAGACCTTAATCTAATCTGACTGGTACCATTATAAGAAGAGAAAATTTGGACACAAACACCAGACATATCCATGCACAGAGGAAAGACAATGTAAGGACATAATGACAAGACAGCCATCAGCAACCCAAGGAGAGAGGCCTCAGAAGAAACCAAATCTGCTAACACCTTGATCATAAACTTCTAGACTCCACACCTGTGTGAAAATAAATTTCTGTTGTTTAAGCCACCCAGTGTGTGGTACTTAGTTATGATAGCCCTAGAAAACTAAGATGATAGATAGATGATTGATAGATAGAGAGATAGATAGATGATAGATAGATAACAGGTGTGTGTGTTAGATAGATAGATAACAGACAGGTGTGTGTGTGTGGTGTGTGGTGTGTGTGTGTGTGTGTGGTGTGTGTGGTGTGTGTGTGTGGTGTGTGGTGTGTGTGTGTGTGGTGTGTGTGGTGTGTGTGTGGTGTGTGTGTGTGTGTGGTGTGTGTGTGGTGTGTGGTGTGTGTGTATGTGTGTGTGGTGTGTGTGGTGTGTGTGTGTGTGTGTGTGTGGTATGTGTGTGGTGTGTGTGTGTGTGGTGTGTGTGTGTGTGTGTGGTGTGTGGTGTGTGTGTGTGTGTGTGTGTGTGTGTGTGTACGTGTAAAATTCTAAGAAGACTCTGAAAGGTGGCAAGAAGGTAGACCAGCAGGGACCTCAGGACCCAAGGGACAGCATGGTGCTGAGTTCTATGGGATTTCTTTTTTTGTATCCCAGACTTGGAGCTGAAGAAGATGAGAGCCTACCAATGTCAGAAAATGCAGTCAAAAAACCCCCCGAAAACAAAAAAAAATAAGCATCTTCTCTCTAGCCAAGGGACCAGGAATAGGCAATCTAGTAAGACAAACAACTTTTAGACAATAACCAATCTACTCCAATAAAAAGCAAAGAAAAACTATGGCCACACTCCATCTATACCAGCAAAGCCTGAGTGGGAAAGCCAGACTTCCCCTTATTCCACTTGTCATTACCCTGAGGTGGTGTCGGACAAGGTCAAGTAAGAGCTGGGATTTTCATCTCCACCAGCTGGTAATGAGTCCCCTGACCCCAGAGTTAATGAAGACCACACAACCTAGATCCCACACCCACCCAGCAGTAACAGAGCACTGCTCCTCACAGGTGTCATGGCAGCCCTAGAGGAGAGTCAGTACTCTTACCCAGCGCTAAGGGGGCCATTCCTACCACAACGTCAGTGGACTCCACATGGGGAGCTCAGAGTTGAATGTTCAGCAAAGAGCAACAAATCCCCCACTCTGTATGGGGAGAAGGCCAAGAGGGGAACCTGAATTTTGACTTCCGTGTGGAAGTACTGAGGCAACATCCTCTTCCCCTTCCCTGAGGCAGCAGTGGCAGAAAGTCAACCAAACCAGAATTTTAAATGAAATCTAAAGTCTCAGAACATAACATGAAAATGTGCAGATTTCAACTGAAAATCACTCTTCATATCAAGAACCAAGAAGATACCAGGCTGAATTAAAAAAAAAAAAATCAACGGACACCCAGATCAAAACGACAGAAATGTTAGAATTATCTGACATAATGAAACCTGGACGGTGAGTGTTGAGGGGGGAAGCAATCCCAAAAGGTACATACAGTATGATTCCATTTAGAGAACATTCTTGAAAAGACAAAGTTATAGGAATGGAGAACAGATCTATACCTGATAAGGGTCAAGAAGAAGGTAGGGGCCGGAGAGAAGTGGGTATGGCTATAAAATGTCAATATGAGGGATTCTCATAACGATGAATATAGTCCGAATCAGTTGAAGGCCTTAAGACAAAATCTGAGGTTTCCTGGAGTAGCAGGAATTCTGTCTTAAGATTGTAACGTAAAAATCCTGCCTGAATTTCCAGGTTGTCGGCCTATACTACAGATTTTAGATTCAAGGCTACATCAGCTCCTACCTGAGCATCCAGATTTCCTACTAGTTAGCCCTCCCAACCACATAAGATTAAATCTTTTAATATATCCTATTGGTTCTGCTTCTTCGGTTTTTATTATATATATATATATCTAATAAGATAATAATGGTCATATAGTGAAATCATAAAAAGTACTCAATAACCCAAAGAAGGCAGGGAATGAGAAAAAAGAACAAAGAACACATGACAAGGGGACCATGCCTCCTCGTCTCCTCAGTGCAGACTCATGTGGAGCCTGTGGGCATGAGGCAGGCATGGCGTAGGACTCCTAGGGTCTCCTCCTGACCCTGGCACCCACAGGGGACTAGTAGCCCTCAGGCCCAGCAGCTGCTCAGCCTGTAGCTTTGGGGGTCATGGATTTGGCACCCCACCCTCTACAACCCTACCTGCTCCTCATGTAGTTGGACAAACCCAATGGAATCTGGTTGCTGTGTCTGCCACGTACCTGGAGCACAGAATCGGCCTGTGAGTCAGGATGTTTTCAGATTCACACATAGAATAGCTCTTTGACATTAGAGCAAGCTGAACTACTCATGACATGTGGGGCAGTGACCACAATAAAAAGCATAGCTCTGGGAGCAGCATCCCTACTTCATGTAATCACCGACTCACTAATATAAAGAATTACATGCGAGGCCTCAAGTAGCCTTGCAGTTGACTTTTAACTGGAGATTGTTACTTGGATGGTCTGCTATCAAGGGCTCAGTTAATCCAGCTGTTTACCTGATTCTTTATTTTCTAGAATTGTGACAATAATATATGATACTATCTATGTTCATGAGGACAAAAGAGATGGTCTGAAGTCCACAGCACTATGGCTCCGTAGAAACACCAAGCAGTGGCTCAGTGGCCTGGAGACACTGTACCCAGTAGGGTTCTAGTCAGAACCAGACCACTTGCTACTACAAGGCTCTGGCCACAGGAGACCATTAGGCGCATCAGGTTTATACTCTAGACATCCACAGACCTGAGGATGGTGGAGATTAAATTTCCTCCAACCAAATAATAGGACTAACAGTTTTTTAGGGATTGTGCTTGGGAATTTGTGGAAAGAAAAGACAGACAAAACAAAAAAAAATATAAATAGTAGAATAAGAAATGGGCAAATGAAGTTTATCTAGGAATTATCAAAACAAATGTTTAGGTAAGTTTCTCAGGTCTTGTTGCCACATATTTAGATTTGATTAAACAATCTGTTTCAATATATTAAAAAGTTAAGAATCATAAGATAAAGATTTACAGCATTTTGCCTGGATACTAGTCTAACCATTTGCTAGCAAAATTCTTACCCTATCACAGAAACCAGGGACTCCGGAATTTGAGATGACCTTGAGAATCTAAGCTGATGTATTCTTCTGCTCATTGTAATTCTCCTCTGAAATAATGGGGATTATATATGTTTTGACACTTTAGAAAAAAATCTCAAGCATTTTAGAATACACATCTAAAAGATTATCTCTGTATAAAAATGGACTTTCTTTTTAGGAAAAAATAAAAACTGCTATGGAAAATTAGGGCTTATTGTTTTTAATCGTAACCTTTACTCTGTCAAAAACTGTCATTCAGAAAACGATTCTGTATATACATATATACACACACATATACTCTATATATGCACATATATATAAATTTAAATAAGCAAAAAATTATCTTGCTTACTATAAGAAAAAGAAACACACGATAAAATGGAAAACAAAGAGCAATATTGTAAACTTAAATGCATGTATATTGATAATTACTTCAAATGCATAAGGCCTAAGTGCTCCAATTATAAAATGGAGCAGAGTAAGAGTCACTTTATGTTGCCTATAAAAATCTACTTTAAATATAAATACAAAGATAGGTTAAAAGCAAAAGGATAAAAGTGATATATCATGCAAGCACAAATCAAAACAAAGTTAGAACAGTTATAAGAATTATTAGATAAGATTTATTTCAGAGAAAGGAATATTATAAAGGGCAAAGAGTAATGTTTTATAATGTTAATGTTTATAATATTAAGGGCCAATTCATAATTGAATTAGATGAAGGTGGTCAAAAGGTACAAACTTCCCGTTATAAGATAAATAAGTCTGAGGATGTAATATTCAGCACGATGACTAATAGTGAACACTGCTGTGTGGTATATTTGAAAATTGCTAAGAGTAGATCCTAAAAGTTCTCATCACAAGGAAAACAAAATTTTTCTTCTCTTTTTTATTCTTTTGTATCTGTAGGAAATGATGAATGTTAACTAAACTTATTGTGGTGATCATTTCACAATACATGCAAATCAAATCAGTATCCTACACCTACCTTAAACTTATATAGTGCTGTATGTCAACTATATCTCAATAAAACTGGGGGAAAAGGTAAATTTTTCAGAGACATAAAACCCTAAATGTATCTGTACTTAATCAAATGTATAAAGCCAAAACTGACATAAAATCCTAAATGTGTATACACTTAATCAAATACACAAAGTCAAAACTGGCTTCAACAATATCAAGTGCCTTACTACCTAGGGAATGGTCCATAAATCTGCATTTTTCTAATCCAACCCCAAATGAATGGGAATGGCTAGAGGGGGAGGCATCAGTGAGGTTCATATTTCTTCCACCAATGTGGACCAACACAGTAGTTAACCTGAGTGCACACTTGTGAAGGAGAAGTTTGGGTTGAAATAAGTGGAAAGAATGTAAACTAATCACTGAGGGTAAAGGAGTTAACAAAGGAATTATTCATAAGGGAACACTAAACACTACTTTGGTACCTTGAAAAAGACTTAACAGCAAAAAAAAAATAATTTTCTCTCAGCTTTGGCTCAGATGCCTGTAAGAATGATACACTTTTTTCTGCTGAGCTCCATCATTACTAAAACAAAAAAACTGTAACCTGGGAGACAGCATCATGCAACATAGTTATTGGAATGGCTTATGTCATACCATGTTATGCCATGAAAGAAGAGAAATCCTCATGACGTCTAAATGGAACAACATTAACATGGTGTGTCATTTGGCTCTCATTTTACAGGCTATATTTACTATTGTGACGCCAAATGGGACTATATGTGAATTTCTTTCCATAGACCAAATCTCATGCACTTTATTCTGTATTAAAACTGAAAATTGGGGCGCCTGGGTGGCTCAGTCAGTTAAGCCACTGCTTTCGCTCAGGTCATGATCCCAGGGTCCTGGGACTGAGTCCCGCATCGGGCTCCCTGCTCAGCGAGGAGCCTGCTTCTCCCTCTCCCTCTCCCTCTGCCTCTGCCACTCCCCCTGCTTGTGCTCTCTCTCTCTCTATCTCTCTCTCTGTGTCAAATAAATAAATAAATAAATCTTAAAAAAAACTCGAAGATTATTGTGTAACCATCAATTTTAATGAACTGTTAAGAAAAGGCAGAACGATAGAATGTCTTCTGCTACTTGTCTTGCACCTCACAGTGTTATAACTTTAAAGAAAAACTAAAAGAACATGTGAGTTCTTGAGATCGATCAGTCTAGCCCATTGGTATATATACCAGAGATGCAATACCTGGAAATTTGGAGACTAGCTATGAAGGACATTCTGGTATATATGTACGTGTATGTACATATATATATATATATATATATATATATATGTATATATATATATATATATACACATACATATTTATAATTAAATATATATAAATACACACACACACACATTTATACACACCAATTTCCCATATGACTTTGTCCTGGAAAATATGGCATTTTTAGGTATAAGATATGTTCCCCAATTACACATGGACAATTAGCACACAGTGGGCACAACAACATGATGGAAAAAAACAACAGTTCCAGATCAAACAGAGCTTTAGGGGAAATAAGAGCAGGCCTAGGGATATTTAGATTAATGAAATTTGCTTTAATTAAGAGAGTTATCAGAGAAAAAAGTTCTTGGAAGAAAAGGTGGCTTGGGGAGTATTCAAATTCCATGAAGTAGACAGAAGACTGCAAGCTGTTCTGATAACACAGTTTTAACTAAACAGTTTTTGCAAATGAAACAAAGTTAAGACAACATGCCCATACACAACAGTGAGAAAAAGCTTTGTATCATAACATAGGCAGGGTGTGGATATATTACTTCAAATAGAGGCAAACATAATCAATCCCATTGGCCTGGTATACAACTGCCAAAACACTAGTCCATTTATGGAAAATATACAGATCCCCTTACTAATACAAGTTTTCAAATGGGGAGTATATTTTATATCAGTCTTGTTAACATCTATGGCAATATCAAAGATCGGAATAAGACAGCTCAATTGTACAATTTGTCAGTACAAATTTTAAATTTTACACGAATACACCCAAGAGACAGTTAAAACACTCTCTTAAGAGCCTCCTTCCATTTGAAACCCAACTTGTTTTGTTCCTTGTGCTGAGGAACCTATCTTCACACAGAACACCTAGAACTTCATATTTCACTGAGACATAGTCTTTGGTTGTGTACAGGGGCGCCTGGGTGGCTCAGTTGGTTAAGTGACTGCCTTCGGCTCAGGTCATGATCCTGGACTCCCAGGATCAAGTCCCACATCGGGTTTCCTGCTCAGCGGGGAGTCTGCTTCTCCCTCTGATCCTCTTCCCTCTCGTGCTTTCTATCTCTCATTCTCTCTCTCTCTCAAATAAATAAATAAAATCTTTTAAAAAAAATAATTGTGTACATAATAATGTTTGGCACATAGGAAATGGCTATTTCTATTGGAAAGTAGCAATAAACACTACAGTCATAATTTCTGATCTGTTTTGTAATTATATCTTTAATAGTCATAATAATGTTGCAATTTGGTACAATATTCAGGTCATTGGTAAAGTCAATTTGATAGATGACATAAGACTTATGATAATACAGAGAGTTGATCAAATGTACTGGGAAATTGACTTAAAATCTGCTTAGGATGTAATCTCCATGGGAGATTATGGGCCTGAATAGCACTTAGTTCTCCTTAATAATAAGTTAATTATTTATTAAAAGCTATAAGCTTAAGTTTATAATACAGTTCAAACTGCAATAAGTAAAGGTTATAAGAAAAAAGTTGGTGCAAAAATCTGATAAAATTTTCACAGGAATTACGTTAGTTTGATTGTCTTCTTAACTTGATAACTACAATCACATGGATTGATCTCATGCTTATCTCCAGAGCTACCAACACTTGATCAGTGCTATGGAGATTATTAAATGATATACAGTATTCTACACCTATGGGTTTCTGAGTTGTTTCAGAGCAGGATTTAATAGCCTAAAAGCATTGTTTAGAAATACTAGTTGGATTTATAATTTGCACCTGGTTTCAGTAAATGGTAATGGGGCTCCAACAATTAAGGCTGGTCACATAGCTAGAATATGTCTATAATATCAGTGTACTCTAAAGACCTTCACCATTATAGACCTTGGGTTTCCTGATACTAAGATGCTTCATCTATAAGCAGTTAGTGATGGTTTGAGACCTTCAAAAATAAAGTTGTTTTGTGAATGACAGGTGTTTGAGACCTGTGAGTCCTGGTAACAATTGAACAATTAAGTTGATTAATGTGTAATTAGCTCAATTGTGTAATACACTACCAATTTCTCAAATATTAGTAGAGAAATATAAAGATCCAGATGAATTAGAACAAACACTATCAACTTTGCCAAATTGACATTTATAGAACACTGTTCTACACTAGGTGAACAAGTATTCTTTTGAGGTATACACAGAACATTCATCAAAATAAACCATATTCTGGCTCATAAAAAAATCAAAATAAATTTGATAGGATTGAATATATACAAAGTATGTTATCTGAAGAAAACAGAAATAAACTTAAACAAAGATATCTGGAAAATTCCCAAATATTTGGAAATTAAACCATACACTTTGAAAGAACTCATAGTTAAAAGAAAAATCATAAGGCAAATTATAAAATACTTTGAACTGAATGACAAAAAAATACCACATACAAAGATATGAGGTTCACAGTTAAAGTATTGCTTGCAGGGAATTTTATGGCATTAAATTAAATGATCATTTTAGGAAAGAAGAAACATTTCAAAGCAGTAATTTAAGTTTCAACTTAAAAAAGTAGAAAAATAAAAATCAAGCGAAATCCAAAGTAACTACAAGTAAGGAAATAATAATGACATGAGTAGAAATCAATGAACTATAAAATGAAGTGGAAAACCAAAAAATAAGTAGAGAAAATCAATGAATTCAAAAGCTGGTTCTTTGAAAAATACAATAGTGGATAAAATAATTGATTAAAAAAATACAAATTACTGATATCAGGAATGAAATAAAGGACTTTACCACACACATTAACTGATGTCTATGTCTTAATCTCTAAACCTATGAAGATGTTGCCTTATATGGCAAAAGGGACTTTACTGATGTTATTAAGTTAAGAATCTTTATTTACTGGGTGGGCACAATGTAATTACAAGAGTCCTTACCAGAGGAAGGCAGAAGGCTCAGAGTGAGAGAAGGCAATGTGATGACAGAGACAGAATCAGTAAACTAGATTTGAAAGGGGTATACTGCTGCCTTTGAAGACGGAGGAAGTGGCTTGAGCAAGGAATGCATGGAACCTCTAGAATCTGGAAAGGTAAAGAAAGGATTTTACTCTAGAACCTCCAGAAGGAACCGACATTGCCAACACCTTGACTTTTAGCCCAGTGACACTGACCTTAGACTTCTGACCTCCAGAACTATAAAAATAATAAATCTGTGTTATTATCAGCTGCTAAATTTCTGATAATATGTTACAGCACTAATAGGAAACTAATACAGTTAGTAGCCTTTTCAACAAACGGTGCTGAATTGTATAACCATATGCAAAAAGCAAACCTCATATCT
The DNA here is from genome assembly GCF_003265705.2 of Callorhinus ursinus. Lineage (NCBI taxonomy): Eukaryota > Metazoa > Chordata > Mammalia > Carnivora > Otariidae > Callorhinus > Callorhinus ursinus. Next base: position 66,458,312 of record NW_027397064.1, on the reverse strand, counting down.
TGTCCCACGCCATTATAAATATTGGTTAAGAATGAATAATAAACTTAAATGTAAATATAAAGATATATTTCTAGGGGGGAAAAAGGAGAAAACTGGATTAGGCAAATATTTCTTAAATAGAATACAAAATCATGAACCAGGGGCGTCTGGGTGGCTCAGTTGGTTAAGAGTCTGACTTCGGCTCAGGTCATGATCTTGGGGTCCTGGGACCGAGTCCTACATCAGGCTCCCTGCTCCAACAGGAGTCTGCTTCTCCCTCTGCCCTCCCCCCACCCCACCCCCATGCTCTCTCTCTCTCTCTTTCTTTCTCTCTCTCTCCCGCAAAAATAAATAAATAAAATCTTTTTAAAAATTATGAACCAAAAAATACATGTACGTGCATAAACTGGACTTCACCAAAATATTTTGCTCTTTAAAATATACAGTTTAAAAAATGAAACAACAATCCACAGACTTGCAGAAGATATTTACAAAACATATATCTCATAAATAACTTGGATTTACAACATATTAAGTAGACAGACTAAAATTAAAATTTTAGTATTAAAGTATCTACATTAAAAATATGTAGATAGGCAAAATCTTTTAACAGATACCTTACCAAAGAAGTACGAAATATAAAAAGCAAATAATCACATAAAAAAAATGCTCAACATCACATTATTGGAGAACTACAAGATAAAAACAGTAGATAGCACACCATAGTTATGAGAATTGATAAAACAAACCAAATGCCACATCCGTAGGCGCACACAAACACGTACACACAGAAGTGACGGTACCAAGTATTGGTCACAAGGCAGAGCAATGCAGCTCTTCTATACTGCTGATGGGAATCCCTGGTTCCCAAAGTGGCTCCCAGACAGAGAGGGCAGGAAGACAGCAAAGAGGCCGGCCGCCCCAGATCCGGGGAGGCTGGTTTAGCACACGAGGAGCTTACTTACGAGGCTTGTCTAGGACGGCCGCCGCAAGACGAGTGGGTCTCCGCACCCGCCGCCAGAATCTTCAAAGTTTATATAGAGGCCTTAACTGGGTTGAGTAACGTGTCCAATCCAGATGGTCTCAGCAACACCTTACTCTCTCAAGGATGCGTCCTTGGAACAGCTCCTTATGCAGAAATGGTGGGTGGGCGGAACATTCCAAAGATGGAGGAGCGAGGTGGGGTGGGACATGAGGAGCTTCCCAGTGCCCGGATCTAGTTTGCGGGTCAGTTTGTGGTCAGGTCCTTTCAATGACCTCCTGGAACACAATAATACCCCTTGTGACTGGCTCTTACAATCTCAGAGATGCCCCTCTTCTGAAATGTGCCTTGAGCAGTCGGCAAGGGGTTTCATTAGCATGAAGGTGGCTAATTTGGTGGCTGTCTGGCTCTATTGGAGGCAGATAACACAGCAGTAATGTAGGCACATGCAAGAGAAAACACAGATTAAGATAATGATTCCCCAAATAAGTAACATCTTTTTCCACCAAGAGCCCCAATATGAACCATTGAGTTATTAAGTCCCCTAGGCTGAGGGTCGGATCCCTCAGGGTGGTCACTTGGTCCCATGTGATTTAAATAAGTGGACACATTAGCAGACTCATCAGTATCAACACACAGATTTCTATCTGGATAATGGCACAGGTGCTTCCTAGCAAGACAGAAATACAGTTCAATTCTATTTTGGAGGACAGCTTTTCTCATTAGGAAGACTCCAGTGTTCAGTGAAGACAAGTTTTGTTGGCTATCATTTAAGGCTTCCTGGATGAATTTAGTAAGGACTTCCATGCATTGTATAACACCCACCAGACCAGTGGAGGGAATAAAGATGCTGGCCAAATGATCTATCAGTGGAAAACAGAATGTGCCTACCTGGCCTAAAGGAGGGGGGGGGGTTGGCAGCTTTAGGAAGTTGACCTGCATGTGCATACCATATAAATGTTCACTGAGGGAGACAGCACCGCCAGGCATGAGGAAATGGACTGGGGGTCGGTTATGCCAGACCAGAATCCCCCTAGTTTCCCCTCTCTCAATGCTGCATGTTCCATCCCAGATATAGTATTTCAATAGGTCTGGCTTGCAGCAGGACAATAAGATACCAGTGGAGATTGGGTAGCTCCCCCCTCACCCAGAGGTGTGGAGTAACTCACCCATCCGAGTGGGATATCCTGTTGCAAATTCCAGTAGAAAATGCCGTTTCCAGGTGTGACAGAACTTAGCATTCTCAGCAGCACGGCATGTTGATCTGCAATGAGAGTCGGGGCAATGGCTTTTTCTGGTGACTTCCGTACCTTCATGGTATTAGGTGCCTCAGCAGGGGACCCCAATCTAAACATATGGAACCACAGGCCGTCCTGGTTGATCACTCAAATGTATTAAAGCCTAGAACAGTACCTTAGTCTACCCAGTGTAGATGCTTTTATCTGTTAGTAATTTGATCTGCTGCTTTAACATTCCATCCTTCCTGTCTACCAACTCTTCTACTTGTGGGTTATAGTGGAGATGGAAGCTCCACTCAGTGTCATGCACTTTTGTTTAGTTTGGCACATCATGACCTTTGAAATGCGATTCCCAGTCCCTGGGAATCGTCTGTTCGATGAGGGTATGTGTACGTGGTACTCAGCTTCTCTAATCCCCTCATGGTGGCAGCCTGGTTTGTGCAGTAACAGAAGAAAGCTTGGGTTTGGCCAGGTGCAGTGGCCCACACAAACCAGGAATACTTGGAACACTCACCTGGGGGAGGGAGCTAGGATAATCATTTTGCTAGTCTCTCACTTGTTGGGAACTTGGGTAGACGGTCCCAGACTCCTTTGGCAGTTGCCTTGGCTATTTAGAACACACAGGACATGCTACTACTACATTAACCAGGTCCCTGTGCTTCAAGGACAATCCAGCATCCTTGGCAATACACCATCCCCCTAGTGTTCCAGTGGCCACTCTTTCTATGCATTTCCTGGCGTCAAAAGGGCTCATTCGTGATCATCCACCCCTCAGCTTCCCATTATCCACACCACAGGGTTAACCCCTTTAGAACCAGCTCAATTACCAGTACAGAGGTTTAAATGGCCAGGGCTCATGAGTGATCATTAGCTAAACCACTGGGTTTGGCCCGTGGGCTTCTGCAGTTCATTCCTGTTTCCACCCAGATGAGGTCAGTGTTGGGCTGAATAGTGACTGTAGTCCCTGTGAACCAATTGCCTTGACTCTCATCAGAGGGCATTTCTTCTGCTCCTTATCTACAGACTGCAGGAAGGGGAGTGGGCATTTGAAGGATCTACATACCCTACATGGCCTAGAGCACCCGCATTTGTAGAGACAGTGGGCTGGCAGAAGGGTGCTCTTCTGCTGCAAATAGGCATCCACTTAGTCAAAGTGGGAGTTTGAGCCACCACAGAAGTGGGTCAATGGAACATATTCTCAACCCACCCTTTGATAGAAAGAGAAGTTTTTACTATGAAATGCTATTCCTTCCCGGGAGGCTCTACTTGGAGGAGTGCTATGTACATTTTCAGAAACTGTTGCTCTGTGGGGGTGTATTGGGTTGCTGTCCCCTTTCGGAGCTGGGACCCATATCCCATGGATAATTCCCCTTCTGTTTTCTCTGCCACAGTGCCCAACCCATATCTTATGGAATCACAGATACACCTAATTCAAATGGTAGCCCTGCTTGGAAAATGCCCAGAATTTTAATCTGCTTTGCTAACATTTTTGTCTTTTCAAAGATGGCTTACTGCTCTGATCCCCAGTCCCACATGTCCCTTTTACCAAGTGGTATAAGGAACAGAGGCACTTTGTCAGGTGGGCAGTTACAGCCTTCCAAAACCCCAAAACCCCTACAAAGACTTACACCTCTTTTGTTTTCTTAAGGATTGGATAGGCTTGCACCTTCTCAATCACAGATTCTAGGACAATGCACATCCTGCCTGACCACATGACTCCTAAATCTTTATAGCAGTGCCTGAGCCTTCAATTTTTTGTAGGTTCACCACAGAAATCCCTTGTAGGTTTCAGGAAAACCTGCAGAGTGTCCTGCAGCAGAGGCAAATCTTCACATGTTAACACTGTATCATCAATGTCATGGGTGCATCTTATTGATGGGGGGAAAGGAGAACTGTGACAGATCTAGAGCTACCATCACATGACATATTGTGGGGCTGTGCAGATAAACTTGGATAAGGACTTGAAGTGTCCTTTGCTGCCCCTCCCACGTGAAGACAAATTGATCTTGCAACTCAGTGGCTAAAGGTATGCTGAAAAATGCGTTTATGTAGTACGGTATGATATATTCCCAGGACTGTGGCCCAGGTATCCAAGATGGTGGCAACGTTGGGCACAGCCACATGAGGGCAGCACTACCTTATTCAGTTCTCAGTAGTCCACGGTCATCTACCATGAGCCATCTAACTTTTTATTGGCCATACCAGGCTGTTGAAAGCACTATGGGCAGGGTGTACAATACCCACTTGGTGCAGTTCTTGGATAGTTTCTTCTATTTCCTTATGCCCTCCAGATATTTATATCATTTGACAGTTACCACTCTATGGGGGCAGGATGCATACTGATTCCCAGTTGGCATTTCCCCTTACGTCTAGTTTGATTACTTAAACCTGGAGGTAGAATTCACTGCTTTGAAGTTTCCAGAGTTTGATCTTGTGGAATATCAGTGCCCAATATGTTCTCAGTATCAGAGAGATTAAAACCATATTCTTGTGGGGGAGAACACCTAATTTGCAGTGCCAAAGAAACCTTCCTGATCATAATCTTTTGCCCTCTGTAACCATCAGTGGTACTGAGGAGGCAAGAAAACTTCTGAGAATTACCATGGAAGTCAGTATAGTAGTCCTCCCTTATCCGTGGTTTTGCTTTCTGCGGTTTCACTTACCTGTGGTCAACAATGACTGGAAGCAAGTGCTACTCCTGATGAATCACCAGGTCAATAGTAGCCTAACACTACATCACAATGACTACATTTATGCATCCCACTTTGTCTTTTCACTTAGGCATTTTATCATCTCACATCATTACATGAAGAAGAAGGTGAGTAGAGTATAATAAGATATTTTGAGAGAGAAAGGCCAGACTTACATAACTTTTATTATAGTATATTGCTATAATTATTCTATTTTTGCAGTAGTTATTGTTGTCAGTCTCTTACTGTGCCTAATTTATAAATTATACTTTATCATAGGTATGTATTTATAGGAAAAATCATAGTATATAGGGGGTTCAGTACTATCTGTGGTCTCAGTCCTATCCATGGGGGGTCTTGGGAATGTTTCCCCCATGGATAAGGGGAGACTACTATACATTCGGCTCCAGTGCCTCCTTTTGTTTGTTTCTGGGAGACCAGTAAATAGGTCAATTTGAGGCCTCTGATGGACTCCAATGGCCCTCACCTGGAAGTAATCTTGGCTTGTATCCTATACCTGGGACATGGGAGGAACACACCCCAACTAGGACAATATCCCTAAGGCCTTGCTGGAGCTAGCAGGGCATCAGGTATAATAGGAACAGGTGAAGCAGGTATGAACTGTTGTTCAGGCTTTAAGGCTTTCAACAAGATGACTGACACAGTGTTGGTTTAGCAGTCTATATGTTCAGGTGGGATCTCAGCAGCAATGAGGTCCATCCTCATTTGCTTCCAGGTTACTGACAATCACCACAACATCCTCTTCACATACTCACTTTCCCAGGAACCCCACTTCATAGCATTGCCTTTAGGCTTTGGCACGAGAACCTGGATGTTAATCCTGGGCAGTTTGTTCCATCCGAGCTTTGCAAGATGGCAGGTTAAGATCTCCAACTTATTCTCCTGTTCTCCCACCTTGTCAAGCAGCCCCGAGGCTAGCAGAGTGGTGGATACCACACTTCTCTAACCTCAGCTCTTCTTTCTACTTTCTAACTCAAACTTCAGTTTCTAGTTGGCATTGGTGGCCAGTCAAACTGCCCATGGTAGAGGCCAATCCACTTCAGCAGCCATTTCGTTTTTCTTCTCTGCCACAGTGGGCTATGCCCAGTTCCTCGAATAAATGCATTAAAACAGCTGGCTTTTTCAGGCAACCCATACTCATGCAGTGGCCCACAAGCATCTAACATATGGACCACCCCTCCCTACATAGAGGTAAATGGCTCATTTGGGATTTACCCCAAGGGTGCCTCTTTTTTTAAAATTTTTTTATTAACATAAAATGTATTATTTGTTTTAGGTGTACAGGTCTGCGATTCATCAGTCTTACACAATTCACAGCGCTCACCATAGCACATACCCTCCCCAATGTCTTATCACCCAGCCACCCCACCCCTCCCACCCCCCACCACTCCAGCAACCCTCAGTTTGTTTCCTGAGATTAAGAGTCTCTTGTGGTTTGTCTCCCTCTCTGGTATCGTCTTGTTTCATTTCTCCCTCCCTTCCCCTATGATCCTCTGTCTTGTTTCTCAGATTCCTCATATCAGTGAGATCATATGATACTTGTCTTTCTCTGATTGACTTATTTCACTTAGCATAATACCCTCTAGTTCCATCCATGTCATTGCAAATGGCAGGATTTCATTTTTTGATGGCTGCATAATATTCCACTGTGTGTGTGTGTGTGTGTGTGTGTGTGTGTGTGTACCATAACAAATGTATACAATCATGTAACAATATATATTGCTATATATATATATATATATACACACACACACACCACATCTTCTTTATCCATTCATCTGTTGATGGACATCTAGGCTCTTTCCATAGTTTGGCTATTGTGGTCATTGTTGCTATAAATATTGGGGTTCACGTGCCCCTTTGGATCACTACATTTGTATCTTTGGAGTAAATACCCAGTAGTGCAATTGCTGGGTTGTAGGGTAGCTCTATTTTCAACTTTTTGAGGAACCTCCATACTGTTTTCCAGAGTGGCTGCACCAGCTTGCAATCCCACCAACAGTGTAGGAGGGTTCCCTTGCTCCACATCCTTGGCAACATCTGTCATTTCCTGACTTGTTAATTTTAGCCATTCTGACTGGTGTGAGGTGGTATCTCACTGAGGTTTTGATCTGGATTTCCCTGATGCGGAATGATATTGAGCACTTTTTCATGTGTCTGTTGGCCATTTGGATGTCTTCTTTGCAAAAATGTCTGTTCATGTCTTTGTCCATTTCTTCATTGGATCATTTGTTCTTTGGGTGTTGAGTTTGATAAGTTCTTTATAGATTTTGGATACTAGCCCTTTATTTGATATGTCATTTGCAAATATCTTCTCCCATTGTCATTGTCTTTTGGTTTTGTGGACTGTTTCCTTTGCTGTGCAAAAGCTTTTTATCTTGATGAAGTCCCAATAGTTCATTTTTGCCCTTGCTTCCCTTGCCTTTGGCAATGTTTCTAGGAAGAAGTTGCTGCAGCTGAGGTCGAAGAGGTTGCTGCCTGTGTTTTCCTTTAGGATTTTGATGGATTCCTGTCTCACATTGAGGTCTTTTGTCCATTTTGAGTCTATTTTTGTGTGTGGTGTAAGGAAATGGTTCAGTTTCATTCTTCTGCATGTGACTGTCCAATTTTCTCAACACCATTTGCTGAAGAGACTGTCCTTTTTTCCATTGGATATTCTTTCCTACTTTGTCAAAGATTAGTTGGCCATAGAATTGAGGGTCCATTTCTGGGTTCTCTATTCTGGTCCATTGATCTGTGTGTCTGTTTTTGTGCCAGTACCATACAATTACAAAGCTGATGAATACAGCTTTGTAATAGAACTTGAAGTCTGGAATTGTGATGCCACCCGTTTTGGTGTTCTTTTACTACATTCTTTTGGCTATTTGCGGTCTTTTCTGGTTCCATACAAATTTTAGGATTCTTTGTTACAGCTCTGTGAAAAAAGTTGATGATATTTTGATAGGGATTGCATCGAATGTGTAGATTGCTCTAGGTAGTATAGACATTTTAACAATACTTGTTCTTCCGATCCATGAGCATGGAATGTTTTTCCATTTTTTTGTGTGTCTTCCTCAATTTCTTTCATGAGTATTCTATAGTTTTCTGAGTACAGATCCTTTGCCTCTTTGGCTAGATTTATTCCTAGGTATATTATGGTTTTGGGTGCAATTGTAAATGGGATCGACTCCTTCATTTCTCTTTCTTCTGTCTTGTTGTTGGTGTATAGAAATGCAACTGATTTCTGTGCATTGATTTTATATTCTGCCACTTTACTGAATTCCTGTATGAGTTCTAGCAGTTTTTGGGTGGAGTCTTTTAGGTTTTCCACATAAAGTATCATATCATCTGCAAAAAGTGAGAGTCACTTCTTCTTTGCCGATTCACATGCCTTTGATTTCTTTTTGTTGTCTGATTGCTGAGGTTAGGGCTTCTAGTACTATGTTGAACAGCAGTGGTGATAGTGGACATCCCTGCTGTGTTCCTGACCTTAGGGGAAAAGCTCTCAGTTTTTCTTCACTGAGTATGATATTCACTGTGGGTTTTTCATAGACAGCTTTTATGATATTGAGGTATGTGCCCTCTATCCCAAGGGTGCCTCTTTCCCAAGACCTTTTTCTTCAGTCCGTTGGCTGGCTTACCAATTCTTGGATTGCAACTGACCCCCATACAAGGAGGGCAAAGAGAGACCAAAGAGAGGCACGCTACTCTACAGTGGTAGGTGACAGTTTTAATAAGCAAGGGACCTTACATATGAAACTTGTCTTGGGAAGATGTGAAAAAAGTAGATGTTCTCATCTATCCATTAAAATCTTAAAGGTTTATATAGAAGCCTTATCTGGGTTGAGTCATAATCTATCCAGATTATCTCAACAACGTCTCACTCTCTTAAGGCTATGTCCTTGGAACAGCTGCTAGTCTGGAAATGGTGGGTAGAACATACATTTGAAGAACAGAGGAGGAGGTGAAGAGCCTCTAGTTGCCCGAATCCAGCTCTCAATTCAACCAGTGGTCACATCCTCTCAATGACCTTCTCCAACAGGAATACAAAATAGTACAGCTATCTTAGAAAAGTTTGCTTTGTTTCTTATAAAGTTATTTATGCACTTATACAATTCAGCAATACAAATCCAAGCTAGTTGTGTAATTAGAAAAATGAAAATAATTATGCATCAAATATTTGCACTTGAATGTTTATACAAACTTATTCCTAATAGTTCCAAATTGGAAAAGAAAACTGATATCCCTCAACTGGCCCATAGTCAAACAAATCATAAAATATCCATATAATGAGATGCAATGAATAATAGTCAGCAAAGAAAAGGAGGAAATTACTAAACTTCAAAATGAATGAATTGTGAAAGCATTATTTTAAGTAAAAGTTGCCAGACATGAAACACTACACAATCTGTAACTCCATTTATATAAAGTTTTAGAATAGGCAAAGCTATTGTGACAGAAAGCAGATCAGTGTTTGGCAGAGACTCTGGGCAGGGAGAAGTGTTACCATAAAAGGGCATATGGGAGATGTTTGAGATGGTAGACATATTCTATATCATTGTTTGGGTGATGGTTACATGATTGTATACATTTGCTAAAGCTCATTGAATTACACACTCAACAACTAACACACTCAACAACACAGATAAATCTCTAAAATATTGAACAAATGGAAATCAAAAACAAAAGAGTAGATGCTCTATAATTCCATTTATATGATATTCAAAAAGAAAGGCAAATAACCTATAGTCTTAAATAAACAGGCAGTGATTGTTTATGGGCACATTGGTTGACTAGAGTCTTATACCAGAGTATTTTCTAGGGTGATTGGAAATTTTTTATATTTTTACTGGTGTGGTGGTTACTATGGTGTATATATTTATCACAGTTCATCAAGCTATGCACTTCAAAAAAATTTTTGTTGTATGTAAATTTTTCCTCAATAAGAAAGAACGATTCCCCCTATTTGGACTGAAACTAAAAGTGTAAAATTTGGCACATTCTTATGGTTTCTTACCATGCCATTTATTTCAGGAGTTATCAAAACACTCAGTTATTTCATGCTTTGCACTTTCCAAATGTCACAAAAAGAAAGTCACCTAGATGAACATGCTAGACCAAAAATCTACAACTTTCAAATTCCCTATTTAACTCCTAAGGTAAAATTAAATTGTAAGTGTACCCGAGGTTCTCTTATTCTAAATTTCCCTAAATTTCCCTGACCCTGGAGTGACCTCCTCTGAGAACTAGGCTCATTTTATTTAAAAATAACATAAATAGAGGGGCGGAGCAAGATGGCAGAGGAGCAGGAGACCTGGATTTCGTCTGGTCTCAGGAATTCAGCTGAGTAGGGATCAAACCATTCTGAACACCTACGAACTCAACAGGAGATCGAAGAGGAGAGTAGCAACAACTCTCTGAACAGAAAAGCGACCACTTACTGGAAGGTAGGACGTGCGGAGAAGTGAATCCGAGGCGATATTCGGGAGGATAGACGGCGGGGGAGGGGGCCTCTGTCGGTCGCTTCTGGCAAGTGCTAGAGCCGCGGAGCACAAAATCGGACCTTTTAAGAAGTCGGCTCCGCTGAGGGACGTCGCTGCAGTGGCTAAGCGGAAGGTGGAAACCTCGCGGGACAGTGTGGTCTCAGGAGCCTCGGGGTCACAGAAAGACCGGGGGTGCCTGAGTGCGGCAGAGCTCCCAGGGATCGGAGCGGGGAAGCCGGCTGCAGAGACGGAGCCGAGGCGCGGGCTCTCAGCTCGGGGTTGCCATAAACTGTGATCCGCGGCCCACTCAGGCCACTGAGCCTCCAGCAGGGACCCAACGAGCGGCAGAGCCGGGGAGACTCCCCTCCCTCCCCCAGGAGGAGCGGCACCAGAGCGCACCGCAGGGATCTGCTGGGTTTGGAGACTCCACACGGGATTGGGTCCCAGAGATAGAAACGCTCCGTCACAGGCTGGGTGAGCACGGAGTGCGGCCAGAGACCGGGGAGACGGGAGTGATTGACTGCTTTTCTCTGGGGGTGCACTGAGGAGCGGGGCCCCGAGTTCTCAGCTCCTCCGGGCAGAGAGTGGGAGGCCACCATTTTCGCCCTGGTCCTCCAAAGCTGTGCCGAGAGCTTGCAGGGAACAAAATCTCCCGAGAGCAAACCGGAGCAGATTGCTTAGCCCGGACCGGCAAGGGCGGGGAAATTCCGCCTCTGGCAAAGACATTTGGGAACCACGGCAACAGTCCCCTCCCCCAGAAGATAAGCAAGAACAGCCAGCCAAGACCAAGTTTACCGATCAAGGAGAACTCCAGCGCTAGGGGAATACTGCACATAGAATTCATGGCTTTTTTTACCATAATTCATTAGTTTTTCAAAGTTAATTTTTTTAACTGTTTTTTTTTAATTTTTCTTTTTCCCTTTTTCAACCAACATCTTATCAATCCTTTTTTTAAAAAACATTTTTTATTTTTCATTTTTAGAGTCATATTTTATCCCTTCATAATAGTTACCCTTATTTTTGGCATATATATATAAGTTCTTCTCTCTTTAAAATTTTGATATACAGTTTCTTCTAACAGATCAAAATATACCCTAAATCACTAGTGTATGGCTTTGTTCTAGTCTCCTGCCTGATCACAGTCTCTCCCATTTATTTTTCTTTTCTTTTTTCTTTTTTTTAAATCTTCTTCTTTCTTCTTTCAAACAACTTCTTATCAATTCCGGTTATAAAACCTTTTATAAGTTTCATATTTACAGTCATCTTCCATCCCTTCATTGTATCAACCCTTATTTTGTACGTATATAAGTCTTTCTTCCTTTAAAATTTTAGGAGGCACTTTCTTCTAACAGAACAAAATACACCCAAAATCTAGTGTGTGGCACTGATCTATGCACTAGCCTGATCATATTTGATCATATTCTGTTTTTTTTTTGTTTTGTTCTGTTTTTGTTTGTTTTTATCTTTTTCTTTTTCTTTTTCTTTTTTTTCTCTTTCTTTTTTCTTTCTTTCCCTTTCTTTTCCCCCGGTTTCAGGTCTTTTCTGATTTGTATAGAGTATATTTGCTGGGGACATTGTTAACCTGTGAGCATTTTGTTCTCTCATTTATCTGTTCTCCTCTGGACAAAATGACAAGACGAAAAAAAATCACCTCAGCAAAAAGAACAAGAGGTAGTACCGTCTGCCAGGGACCTACTCAATACTGACATTAGTACGATGTCGGACCTAGAGTGAAGAATCATGACTTTAAAGATATTAGCTGGGCTTGAGAAAGGCGTGGAAGTTATTAGAGAAACCCTTTCTGGAGAAATAAAAGAACTAAAATCTAACAAGTCGAAATCAAAAAGGCTATTAATGAGGTGCAATCAAAAATGGGGGCACTAACTGCGAGGATAAATGAGGCAGAAGAGAGAAGCAGCGATATAGAAGATCAAATGATGGAAAATAAAGAGGCTGAGAAAAAGAGAGAGAAACAACTACAGGATCACCAGGGCAGAATTCGAGAGATAAGCGATACGATAAGACGAAACATAATTGGGATCCCAGAAGAAGAAGAAAGAGAGAGAGGGGCAGAAGGAATATTGGAGCAAATTATAGCAGAGAACTTCCCTAATGTGGGGAAGGAAACAGGCATCAAAATCCAGGAGGCAAAGAGAACACCTCTCAAAATCAGTAAAAATAGGTCAACACCCCGACATCTAATAGTAAAACTTACGAGTCTCAGAGACAAAGAGAAAATCCTGAAAGCAGCTCGGGAGAAGAGATATGTAACCTACAATGGTAGAAACATTAGATTGGCAACAGAATTATCCACAGCGACCTGGCAGGCCAGAAAGGACTGGCAAGATATCTTCAGAGCACTAAACGAGAAAAACATGCAGCCAAGAATACTATATCCAGCAAGGCTGTCATTGAAAGTAGAAGGAGAGGTAAAAAGCTTCCAGGACAAACAAAAACTAAAGGAATTTGCAAACATGAAACCAGCCCCACAAGAAATATTGAAAGGGGTCCTCTAAGCAAAGAGAGAGCCTAAAAGCAGCATAGACCAGAAAGGAACACAGACAATATACAGTCACAGTCACCTTACAGGCAATACAATGGCACTAAATTCATATCTTTCTGTAGTTACTTTGAATGTAAATGGGATAAATGCCCCAATCAAAAGACACAGGCTATCAGATTGGATTAAAAAACAAGACCCATCAATATGCTGTCTGCAAGAGACTCATTTTAGACCCAACGACACCCCCAGATTGAAAGTGAGGGGGTGGGAAACCATTTACCATGCTAATGGACACCAAAAGAAAGGTGGGGTGGCAATTCTTATATCAGACAAATTAGATTTTAAAACAAAGACTGTAATAAGAGATGAAGAAGGACACTATATCTTACTTAAAGGGTCTATCCAACAAGAAGATCTAACAATTGTAAATATCTATGCCCCTAACATGGGAGCGGCCACTTTTATAAGGCAATTAATAACAAAACCAAAGAAACACATTGACAATAATACAATAATAGTGGGGGAATTTAACATCCCCCTGACTGAAATGGACAGATCATCTAAGCAAAAGATCAACGAGGAAATAAAGACTTTAAATGACACACTGGACCAAATGGACTTCACAGACATATTCAGAACATTCCATCCCAAAGCAACGGAATACACATTCTTCTCTAGTGCCCACGGGACATTCTCCAGAATTGATCACATCCTAGGTCACAAATCAGGTCTCAACCGATACCAAAAGATTGGGATTATTCCTCGCATATTTTCAGACCACAGTGCTTTGAAACTAGAACTCAATCACAAGAGGAAAGTCGGAAAGAACTCAAATACATGGAGGCTAAGGAGCATCCTACTAAAGAATGAATGGGTCAACCAGGAAATTAAAGAAGAATTTAAAAAATTCATGGAAACCAATGAAAATGAAAACACAACTGTTCAAAATCTTTGGGATACAGCAAAGGCAGTCCTGAGGAGGAAAGTATATAGGAATACAAGCCTTTCTCAAGAAACAAGAAAGGTCTCAAATACACAACCTAACTCTACACCTAAAGGAGCTGGAGAAAGAACAGCAAATAAAGCCTAAACCCAGCCGGAGAAGAGAAATAATAAAGATCAGAGCAGAAATCAATGAAATAGAAACCAAAGAACAGTAGAACAGAACAACGAAGCTAAGAGCTGGTTCTTTGAAAGAATTAACAAGATTGATAAACCCCTGGCCAGACTTATCAAAAAGAAAAGAGAAATGACCCAAATCAACAAAATCCTGAATGAAAGAGGAGAGATCACAACCAACACCAAAGAAATACAAACAATTATAAGAACATATTATGAGCAACTCTATGCCAGCAAAATAGATAACCTGGAAGAAATGCGTGCATTCCTAGAGATGTATCAACTACCAAAACTGAACCAGGAAGAAATAGAAAACCTGAACAGACCTATAACCACTAAGGAAATTGAAGCAGTCATCAAAAATCTCCCAACAAACAAAAGCCCAGGGCCAGATGGCTTCCCAGGGGAATTCTATCAAACATTTAAAGAAGAATTAATACCTATTCTCCTGAAACTGTTCCAAAAAATAGAAATGGAAGGAAAACTTCCAAACTCGTTTTATGAGGCCACCATTACCTTGATCCCAAAACCAGACAAAGATCCCATCAAAAAGGAGAATTACAGACCAATATCCTTGATGAACATGGATGCAAAAATTCTCACCAAAATACTAGCCAATAGGATCCAACGGTACATTAAAAGGATTATTCACCACGACCCAGTTGGATTTATCCCTGGGCTGCAAGGTTGTTTCAACATCCGCAAATCAATCAATGTGATACAATACATTAACCAAAGAAAGAACAAGAGTCATATGATCCTCTCAATAGATGCAGAAAAAGTGTGTGGTGTAAAGAAATGTACATTTGACAAAGTACAGCATCCTTTCTTGATCAAAACTCTTCAGAGTATAGGGATAGAGGGTACATACCTCAATATAAAAGCGATCTATGAAAAACCTACAGCGAATATCATTCTCAATGGGGAAAAGCTGAGAGCTTTTCCCCTAAGGTCAGGAACGTGGCAGAGCTGTCCACTATCACCACTGCTATTCAACATAGTATTAGAAGTCCTAGCCACAGCAATCAGACAACAAAAAGAAATCAAAGGCATCCAAATCGGCAAAAAGGAAGTCAAACTCTCACTCTTTTCAGATGTTATGATACTGTATGTGGAAAACCCAAAAGACTCCACCCGAAAACTGCTAGAACTCATACAAGAATTCAGTAAAGTAGCAGAATATAAAATCAATGCACAGAAATCAGTGGCATTCCTATACACCAACAACAAGACAGAAGAGAGACAAATCAAGGAGTCGATCCCATTTACAATTGCACCCAAAACCATAAGATACCTAGGAATAAATTTAACCAAAGAGGCAAAGGATCTGTACTCAGAAAACTATAAAATACTCATGAAAGAAACTGAAGAAGACACAAAGAAATGGAAAAACGTTCCATGCTCATGGATTGGAGAACCAACATTGTGAAGATGTCAATGCTACCTAGAGCAATCTACACATTCAATGCAATCCCCATCAAAATACCATCCACTTTTTTCAAAGAAATGGAACAAATAATCCTAAAGTTTGTATGGAACCAGAAGAGACCCCGAATAGCCAGAGGAATATCGAAAAAGAAAAACAAAGCTGGCAGCATCACAATTCCAGACTTCCAGCTATATTACAAAGCTGTCATCATCAAGACAGTACGGTACTGGCACAAAAACAGACACATAGATCAATGGAACAGAATAGAGAGCCCAGAAATGGACCCTCAACTTTATGGTCAACTCATCTTTGACAAAGCAGGAAAGAATATCCAATGGAAAAAAGACAGTCTCTTCAACAAATGGTGTTGGGAAAATTGGACAGCCACATGCAGAAGAATGAAACTGAACCATTTCCTTACACCACACACAAAAATAGACTCCAAATGGTTGAAAGACCTAAAGTGAGACAGGAATCCATCAAAATCCTAAAGGAGAACACAGGTAGCAACCTCTTCGACCTCAGCTGCAGCAACTTCTTCCTAGAAACATCGCCAAAGGCAAGGGAAGCAAGGGCAAAAATGAACTATTGGGATTTCATCAAGATCAAAAGCTTTTGCACAGCAGAAGAAACAGTCCACAAAACCAAAAGACAACCGACAGAATGGGAGAAGATATTTGCAAATGACATATCAGATAAAGGGCTAGTATCCAAAATCTATAAAGAACTTATCAAACTCAACATCCAAAGAACAAATAATCCAATCAAGAAATGGGCAGAAGACATGAACAGACATTTTTCCAAAGAAGACATCCAAATGACCAACAGACACATGAAAAAGTGCTCAACATCGCTAGGCATCAGGGAAATCTAAATCAAAACCTCAATGAGATACCACCTCACACCAGTCAGAATGGCTAGAATTAACAAGTCAGGAAACGACAGATGTTGGTGGGGTTGCAGAGAAAGGGGAACCCTCCTACGCTGTTGGTGGGAATGCAAGCTGGTGCAGCCACTCTGGAAAACAGTATGGAGGTTCCTCAAACAGTTGAAAATAGAGCTACCATATGATCCAGCAATTGCACTACTGGGTATTTACCCCGAAGATACAAATGTAGGGATCCGAAGGGGTACGTGCCCCCCGATGTTTATAGCAGCAATGTCCACAATAGCCAAACTGTGGAAAGAGCCCAGATGTCCATCAACAGATGAATGGATAAAGAAGAAGTGGTATATATACACAATGGAATATTATGCAGCCATAAAAAGGAATGACATCTTGCCATTTGCAACGACATGGGTGGAACTGGAGGATGTTATGCTGAGTGAAATAAGTCAATCAGAGAAAGACATGTATCATATGACCTCACTGATATGAGGAATTTTTAACCTGGGGAATCAAACTGAGGGTTGCTGGAGTGGTGGGGGGTGGGAGGGACGGGGTGGCTGGGTGACAGACATTGGGGAGGGTATGTGCTATGGTGAGTGCTGTGAATTGTGCAAGACTGTTGAATCACAGATTAGTACTTCTGAAACAAATAATGCAATATATGTTAAGAAAAAAAAAAAAGAAGAAGATAGCAGGAGGGGAAGAATGAAGGGGAGTAA
This sequence comes from Callorhinus ursinus, assembly GCF_003265705.2. Taxonomy (NCBI): domain Eukaryota; kingdom Metazoa; phylum Chordata; class Mammalia; order Carnivora; family Otariidae; genus Callorhinus; species Callorhinus ursinus. The sequence goes on along the minus strand of NW_027397064.1, from coordinate 66,441,281 downwards.
GTCAGAAGGGGAGACGAACCATGAGAGACGATGGACTCTGAAAAACAAACTGAGGTTTCTAGAGGTGAGGGGGTTAGGGGATGGGTTAGCCTGGTGATGGGTATTAAAGAGGGCACATTCTGCATGGAGCACTGGGTGTTATGCACAAACAATGAATCATGGAACACTACATCAAAAACTAATGATGTATGGTGATTAACATAACAATAAAAAATTTCAAAAAGTAACATAAATATGCAGAAATATTGTTTCTGCCTTAGTCTTTCTATGAAGGGGATGATATCACAGACCATTTGTGGTAAAAGAGTGTCATGGTATCTACTTGGAAACTGCAATTAAATTGGGTCCACTCTTAGAAGATTTTAATCACTTCTACAAATTCTTATTTAACAAATGTCCACTATAACTTGTTACATTCTGTGTGTGTGTGTGTGTGTGTGTGTATTATTCAATTCTTTAATTCTTTGTTAGTTTAAAAGTAAGGGTTTACATTTATAAACCTGTTAGCACTGGCAACTATGTTAGTCCATAATTTAGTTGTTAAGAAACACAAATCAAACTTGTTTAAAGAAAAAAGAATTATTGGCTCACTTAACTAAAAAACATATAGTATACTTTCATACAATTATGATAATAGTTGTTCAAATATTATCATCAAGACTAGATAGACATCTGCATCCCTCATCTCTGCTCTCTTCCACATTGGTATTATTTCCCAGCCAGTTCTCTCCCCTGTGGTGGCCCCCAGAAGACTGATGTCTATATCTGGGTAGTTAATGTAAAAAGTATACCAGTTTCTCTTTCTTAATAGGTCCAGCAAAATTCCCTGAAATGACTGCCATTGATCTGACTTGGGTAAATCTCTGAACCAATTACCGACGAGGGGGAAAAAAAATCTATTCCTGGTCGAGGGGAAATTCATGTGGTCATTGCTAGAACTGCAGTATGGTTAATATGTCCCAAACAGATGATCTGAGTGTTAGGGAGCTGTGATTTTTCAAAAAGCAAATCAATATCCTTCTAAGGAAAGTTTGGGATTAGAGGCTAGTCTATCCACAAATGTAACAAACAGAACTAAAAACCAACAAACACAATCTATCCTCTGCAGTAATTGAATAGGATGCTTAAATAAATCCCTTGCACAGTTGTTGCTTAAGAAATATTTGTTCATGGAATGAGACACTTGAACATTTTTTCTGTGTAAAGTCATGTTTCTGTTAAAATTGAAATGATTTCTCTCAAGATAAGCTAATCTTCCTAAACTTTAAAGAGTTCTTATATAACATAATAAAAAAAAATGGAAAAAAATAAAGAGTTCTTTTGGCATTGGAGATTTCTAAAGGAGAACTATGAAAATTCCTCCTTAATTTGTCTTTTGCTCTCATATTTTTCTTCCACTGATATATTCTTGTTGTATTTCTGGTAATTAACACAAACACTATCTTCCTCGTTCCAGTATGGTAAGAGCGCAGGACTGGAATGAAGCCATAGAAATTGCCCACGATGTTTATCAAAAGATCAATGATTTAAGACCTACTGGTACAGTATGTACATACTACATATATCGTATTATTGTATATTAGTGATTTTACATTTTAATTGTACATGTTAATGTTATTTTATATATTAATGGAAGACAAAAATTATACTGAATCATGCACACTCTCTATCTTGGTTCCTTTCAAAAGTAAAGCTTTGCCAGAATGCTGATCGGAATTAGTAGAATGATGGGATTTTTCCTCTATGAAACTAGTCTAACTGGTTTGTTACCCAGTGTCTTTACTTCATTATCACAAATCTCCAGCTGACCTGGCAAATATTTTAAAAATCAATAGTGAAGTATACTGGGACTTTGAAATCAGAATTCAAGTATACTTACCTTCAAGTATGACCTGTGTTTGGCTTAAACCAAACATCATACTATATTCTGCCTGCAGAACTGAGTATATGATCCAAATAAGACTGGTGAGATTTTAATCCAGCCATGGGTGGAAGAAGAGCAAAAAGCTTTCTCTTTCCTGATGGATAAGGAGGAAAGTTTTGCATATGTCACCCGAATAAAAGGTACAGGACAGGGAAAATAGTCAATGATACTGTAATAGCTTTGCATGGTAACAGATGTTAGCTACACTTGTGGTGAGCAGAGCATAAAGTGTAGAACTCTTGAATCACTATGCTTTACACTGAAACTAATGTAACATTGTATGTCAAACATACTTAAAAAAATAAACATATAAATAATAATAATAAGAATAGTATATTAAATTCAGTGTGTAGACAAGGATAAGAAACAAACAAAACTAAACAAAATATGTTTTTAAAACAATGTACTTTGAAGAATGAACCTACAGGCTCTTCTCCAAAACTGTCTATCTGAAAAATGCTGTAGCCAAAGACTTTTCTGGAAGAAACAAAAAAATGATTTTAGTACTTCAAAAACCCGTTTCTTATAATATTATGGTTGCTAAGCTATAATAAATATATAATAAATCTGGGTGATCAGCAAATTTCTAAAAAAAAAAGGAAGTTTTGCTACTGCTGGCCATTCTTTTATGACTATAAGAAAAGATCGTGCTGGAGAACAGAGTCAACGGTGGTTAAGTTGGGCGAAGAAATAGGGAGTTCCTTATGTGAGTTCAAGGATCAAGCCTCTCTTGAAGCAATATTAATTATACAAGCATTATTTTTGAAGAATCAATAAATTGCTTTTATTGTTTCAGCCAGACTGAGAGGACTTTTTGTGACTTGCAACTTAAAATATACTAATAAATTAATATTAATATCTAGCAATAATTACTTATTAATAATTTAAAAAAGAAATCATATGATCAAATATGATCAGGCTGGTGCATAGATCAGTGCCACACACTAGATTTTGGGTGTATTTTGGTCTGTTAGAAGAAAGTGCCTCCCAAAATTTTAAAGAAAGAAAAACTTATTTTTGTACAAAAATAAGAGTTAATACGATGAAGGGATGGACTATGACTGTAAAGATGAAAATTATAAAAGATTTTATAAAAGAAATTAATAAGATAAGAAGTTGTTTGAAAAAAGAAAGAAGAGGATTTAAAAAAAAAAAAAAAGAAAAAAAAGGGAGAGAATGTGATCAGGCAGGAGACTAGAACAAAGCCATACACTAGAGGTTTAGAGTATATTTTGATCTGTTAGAAGAAACTGTATCTCAAAATTTTAAAGAGAGAACAACTTATATATATCTATACGCCAAAAATAAGGGTAAAAAAGAAGAAGATAGCAGGAGGGGAAGAATGAAGGGGAGTAAGTCGGAGGGGGAGACGAACCATGAGAGACTATGGACTCTGAGAAACAAACTGAGGGTTCTAGAGGGGAGGGGGGTGGGGGGATGGGTTAGCCTGGTGATGGGTATTAAAGAGGGCACATTCTGCGTGGAGCACTGGGTGTTATGCACAAACAATGAATCATGGAACACTACATCCAAAACTAATGATGTAATGTATGGTGATTAACATAACATAATAAAAAATTTTTTTAATTTAAAAAAGGAGAAAAAATAAAGAAATCAAAGGACAAGCAAAGATATAACACTGAACAATATGTCAGGGAATCTGAGTTGTAATCCCTTATTTTCAAATAACAAGCTGTTAGATTTTTCTGGACTTTTTATCTTTTAAGCAGTAACATAGGACTGAAATCCTGTCCTGTAGTTTTGAAGCTCAAATGACAAAATATATATAAAAAAGACTTTATAATATTCAAAGGGTTATCAAAATTCAATTGAATATGGTGTCAATGCTAATGAAAGACTGACAGAAGTGTCTTAAAAGCACATAGACCGTTTGGATTTGTCTGACCACTTATCATACTTGGTGTGCATGCAAGTGAAGGGCAAATTTAGTCCACGTCTCCATTGACAAGAAAAACTGAAAATCAGGTCAGTTCCCCAGATTACTCAAATAGCAAATTCACTTGCTCAGGGACTGACCTGATTCCCTTCACTTCACTGGTCAGTTACCTCCTCTAAGTGTGTTGCCGTTTTGGTAGGGATGCCTTATCACTATGTCTCGTATGAAGAGGATGGGGAGGCACAGCCCTTTCTCTTCTCTTGACCTTCACCCTCTCTGGGTTGCCAGACTCATGATGGTCTATTGCTAATGCCACACCACCTTCACATATAAATAGAGGCTGAAAGAAAACATGAAAACCAAGTAAGATAAAAAAAATCTGATAGTGAATCCCAGAAAATTTTAAAACTGCCTGGACACAGTATGAGTTTAGGACCATGGACATAAAATTCACCAAGGGTGGTTATCAAATTCCTTAATTCAGGCTCCACACCTATAGATTCCTATTCAGTAGGCATGAAATAGAGCCCATGGACCTGCAATTTTAATAAATCTCCCAAATGGCTTTTAAGTATATGAAAGTTTGAGAAACATTAATACAAATTGGGTCTTAAGATTTTTCCACCCTTTTCTGGCTATTTTAGCTAATTATTTGATCTTTACCACTGATTCTGAGGTTGATCATATCACAGAGTTTTTGGAGAGTCAAAAATAGTCTTAAGAGATAGTTTAGTTTCCCATCATAAATGAACTTTTACATTGGCAATGGAGGCTCTTCTGTAATGACCATGGAGAAAAATAAACAAGCCCTTGAAGCTGTATGTTTAATTGATATTTTCTATAGGAGACCTAGCATAACACATATGTATGTGGGGGGATGTTGAGTGATTGAGCACATTTAGTGATAATATACTCTTCGCTATTTGAAAACAACAAACATAATCACATTAATTCTGTTTTTAAAATAGCAGATCCCGGTTCCTTTGCCTGTGAGGTTACTCATCCAAAATTTCTCTGGGAATTTTTAGCCCAGACATATTGTGCATGCATGGCACCAGGTTATTTTGGCACAATCACATCAGATTAAAGATCCGCCGAGACATCCTGTAAGTCTAGATAAAACAGCTCCCAATAAATGCAACTGTCATGACAGAGCTCCAAATGCTGAGAGTCTGCAGAGCAGCAGGAACTTATATAACAGTCTACCTACAACTAGTAGTTTGGCAAATCACTACAGATACCAAAGAATGTATCCAAACACTGTAAACTAGCTGTGTAGTGGTAAGAGAGAAACATGGAACAAAACAGAAATATAATCACCTAAATCAGAAATATTGCAGCTTCCACATACATTCATTCTATGGGAAAGATGGAAGAAGGAAGGAAGGAAGGAAGGAAGGAAGGAAGGAAGGAAGGAAGGAAGGAAGGAAGGAAGGGAGGAAGGGAAGAAGGAAGGAAAGACAAATCCCAAGTTTAAAATAATATTATTATTTTCCAATATTCAGGTGAATGTATGAAAGTAGTTAATTGTATCCACAGGAACAAACTTTTATTTGAGCTAAAAAATAGCTACAAAGTATATATTTCACCAATATCCAACAGTATTTGTATTGATTCAAACCCTTTGAATCTTACAAAAAATTTCAAGTACTGTATAACAAATCTGACGTCTAGAAGAGTGAGAATTAATTTCATAATAAGGAGCAATGGTTTCATCTTATTTCCTCAGAGCTCCCAGGACTAGAGCATAATTAAGCCCATCTGCAAATAGTGGCTACTCTGACCATTTCCAATCATTTTACCTACAAGTGTGGGCCCAGCTCCTGAGACACTATCTCTGCTGTCAAGCTGGGAGGGGGGGGTTGGGAAGGGAGAGGGGGGGAAAGACAGAAATAGAAGTGCAGACTAATAAAGGTTTCATCTTGGAGTAAAACTAGTTTCGATGTAGTTGATTCAACAAGCACACGTCAGAACCTATGGTAAGAAGACAGAGTGAGATACTGTCTCTGTTGTTTAGAAATTACGATCTGGTGATGGGGTTCTCCTTTCTGAGCTCTACCTTAAAATGACTTGATTCCAATCCTTTGTATGCTGAGGTTTGGAGAAAGTTTTTCTTTTGATAATCTTCTTTCTCCCAAGCTTTTGCTTTTATCATTGTTTTTATCATCTTAAGAACTACTTCTTTTTACCTTTCCACGTATATACATACATACATATATATATTATATACATATATATAAAGAGAAATTATACCCCAGTGTTTTTATTACTTAAACTTTCTTTGTAGTTTGACTTCTGCTCCCACCATTTCATTGAAATTGCTTTTGCCAACGTCCTCAACTCCCTCATTAATGATAAATTTTTAGTGTTTATTTGAATAAACCTTTGTGGCACATTTTATACCACTGATTGATTCATTAATTTAATATTTTTTAAGTGTCCTTTAAGGTGCAGACATTGCTCCCAGTGCTGGGGATGCAGCCGTGAACAAGTCAGGCAGGTTCCTTGCTGTAATGAAGCTAATGTTTTAAGTGAATACTCAGTTTGGTTATTCATAAAGCATTTGCTTCAGTAAAACCATTCTGTTGGTTCTACTTTTCTGACCTTCCCTTTCAGTTTCTTTTGTACGATGCCTTAAACATTGATATTCTTCATAAGGTTTTGCCATTGAACTCTTGATTCTTTCTTCTGTTCTCTCCTAATGTCATTTCATCAACTCTACACTCATTTGCTGACCCTGACTAAATGTCTCTATCCACCTTTGAAATTTTCTTGAGCTTCATTCAGACTCTCATACCTCGGATGGAAGCTCTACTTGCATGCCTTGAAGAACCTCCAAATTAATATACCCAAAGCTTAACCCCTCGTATTCCTTTGCCTCCAATCAATCCTTTCTCTTGTGTTCTTTATCATATCTGGTGATGTCATCATTCATCCTACCTATGCTAAAAATCTTAGAAATACCCTCGGCTCTTTTTTCTCCCTTGGTTGTTTCCATTTTCTACATACAATTAATCACCAGAAGGAGGCAATTTACATTTTAGAATTCCTTGGATTCTCTACTTCTATCTTCATCATCTATCTCTCTCACAGCCTGAGTAAAATTTGAACATCTCTAACCTGGACTCTGACATCATCTTGCTAATGGGGTGATTGCCTCAAATTCATCTTCCTTACAGCATCTGGATTAATTTCTCCGCTTAAAACTCTTGAACACTACCTATCAACAAAAATTCAAGTGAACAATTCTTGACACACTGTAAGTATGTAGCAAATTATTGTTGAATTGGATTTCTCTAAACCATAGTAAATCATGTCTCCCTATAACCTATATATAGAGCATGTACACCTAGAGAGTAAAACAATAAAATGACAAAAGGTGGTACATCATTACTAAATAACCATTTTAGTACTGCCTGCAAGCTCTTAGGATCAAATTCTAGGAGGAACCAAGAGCCACATTACATGAGTTTATTTATTTAGTCGGAGTCCCAAAGCGTGCAAATTTGTCTCAGGATATAATTTATTCATTGGGAAATGCTAGCCAAATTCATGATTTTTTGCTATCAGACCAGAAGTATATTACTTAAAAACAAAACAGGTTGGGATTTTCCTAAGCTATTTTAAAGAGGCACATGTTTCTACAGGCAGTATATTTCATCAATTAAGATAGGAAGATTTGGAATCACTTCTGCACATAAAATGTTCTGAAATAAAGTATTCATTCATTTACATTCTAGAACATAAATCATGATTTTAAAAATATCACTAGTACGTGAAGTGCCCAGCTATTTAATACCACAAGCTTATTCTTTATACATAAACATTAGCAATAACAAAATCAAAGAATTCATTAAATACTTTAAATCAAACCTTATTTGGGGTTTCTCATTTCTGAGTTACTTAGCCAGTCCCCTCATTCTTTTATACTAAGTATCAAGTTAGATGTTTACAGAAATCACTCTTCCATTTGTCCATAGGTTCATGTTACTATTATTTGTCAGATTAATACCCTTTTCTTCTAATGGTAATTTTGGTATAAGTAGGTTGTTATTTTTTTATGTGGCACCTAGATAGTGAAATTGTATTGGTATATTGTCATTCTGATGATATTGTCAATAATTGATGTATACACTTTGAAAATATAAATGATGTGTCATCAGAAAAACCAATAATGGTACCTAGCATATCAGTCACCAAAATTGTCAGAGCTAACAATTGCCATATTGAATTTTAGAGGTCATTCAATAAGCCATGTCCCTTGCATTCAACATGTTAATATTACCTTCAGGAGCAATAATGTGCCCTACACTTCACATGAGGCCAGCTCATTCCTATCATGAGGTAGAAATGATCTAGGGCTGTCTACTCAGTGAGGCATCCTGAATAAACATCCTTTTTGGCATATGCACAGCATGCATAATTCTGGATATTTAATGGGGTCAGGTTTTCTTCCCATTTCACATTAACATGTGTTAATGAAAATCCGTTTAGAGGAATCCTCTGAACATTTGTCTTCTTATTTTAAGCACACACATATATGTGTGTATATATGTCATAAGCATATATACATATATGCATATGTACATACATTTCAAGTATATGAGTTTTTAAAGTAGAGAAACACAGCCAACACAGATTTCACAACACGGATGTTTTACAACATCTGAATTCAGGTCCACAATTATTGATTTTTTTTTGGTTATATAATTTCTTTGAAGAAAAAAATAAGTACATTATATCATTAGAAAATCTTTATTATAGGTATGACTCTGTCTTCTAGAAATTTGATATTCAAAAGACAGTTGAATGGCTAACATATGGATTTCATGTTATTGCTTCTTTGCAAAGTTCAAAAAAACTCAGTTTCAATTTCTACAGTCCTGCTGGAATTAAGAGAGTATATAACACTTTTTTTTTACTCTAAGTTTAAAAACATAGTATTAATTTAATATCTCTTCACTAAAAATAGCAGCTTTTACTTGCTGGACTAATGCAAGATCTTGAGATCATGATTTTCCTTTCAATTTAGCTAGGAGTCACAGTGTTGGAAAGGGAATGTCCTCACTGCTTTAGAATCTACCCCAAACCACAGAAAGGGTTAATACTAGGGCAAAGATTGGACTCAGACACTCCTACTTACACTGTGGTGCTCATGACCAAAGGCTGTGGGGTTCTCTTCAGTTCTAAATCCTGTCATGTTCTTACATCCCCTTTGGGAAAAGGCTGGGGACCGTGGTGTGAAAAAGCTGCATCTGTTCAATATTGCTGGCACCTCCCTTCTCGCTAGGTTCATGTGACAGGCTCGGTTGAATATTTATCTGTGACTAATAGAGACCTTTCTTCTAGACTCCAGCTGACTCATTGCATTTTGAAAAGGCAGTCATATTGACATCCCAGTTACCACCTCTGGGACTGCTTCTCAAGCTGGAAATAAAAGTGTCTGCTGCTCTATTCATGTTAGACACACCTGTACGGAAAAAGCTATCAAATAAGCAAAGGCCTCTGACTGCTAGGGTTTTTTTTTCCAACTTAATGCAAACTTCCCATCTTATTTCTCATTACTTCCCTGATAAAGCAAAATGGAAGCACTCTCTTACCCATACACACTGTGTTTCAGTGCTTCCAAAAATTGCTCAAGGTTTTTCTCTGATGGAGATGCTCTTGTCCGTATGTTTATAGGTTATGGATTCTTCAAGGCTCAAATCAACTGTCATTCCATCCACAACGCCTTCCCTAAGCTCTGTCCACAATAGAAGATTCTATTTCTGTCTTCTGGAATCCACAGAACTTGATCTTTACTTGTGTTATGGGATTAACTGTTTTATACCTTGCTCAACCACTCTAAGTTGCACCATCATCACAACAGAAAACCTGTATTTAACTTTCCCTAGGAGTAGTACCTAGTACTACGCACTTCATATTATTTCATTTACCCTTACAGCCACTCTGTGCAACTTTCACTTCCCCCATTCCTAAAAAAGGAAGGAATCAAGATGCAAAACATTTAAGTATCTTTCCCACAAATGCCCTGTTACCCAATGGCACAGTAAGAGTACAGAGCCCAGTCTCTGAACTACTATACTATCTGCCTCTATCTTGCAAAGAATAGGAATTAAACGAACTTCCTACATTTTTTGATTAATTCCATAAAGGCTAAGTATTTTTAAAAATCACTTTAATTTATTTAGGCAAGTTTTTAGGACTTCGTCATGGAATCAGCTGAAAACTTTTTTCTGTAGTTAATACGAAATAATGATTTTCAAAGGCCAATTGCATTAGAATCACAGAGCGTTAGTTAAATTTCAGATTCCAGACAACTTTCTACTCTTACAGAATCAATTGCCCGAATCTTACACACTTTAAATTTTGTGAAGCTCTGGTTAAAACAAAATGCAGGGTATCTTTTTCTCTATCTATTGTGATGGGAGTTGACCTTTTCCTGGCTACAGCCAGCAGTTAGGCTTTCAGGCTTTCTGGTTGCAGGCTATAAAGTTGCTGCCTGATACACAAGGTCGCACCTTATAGCTCATGTGATTCAGCCATTTCAATGTAAAGTATCATTGCAAGCATTCTGGCCCCAAATTCTGTGCTCGGATTTTTAAAGTGGTAGGTCTAGCTAAAGCAGAAGCTTCCTGGAGGCCACCAGAGATGCCGTGCTCACTGCCTCCTCTGTAAACTTAGGAGAGAGAATGGGTTTGAAGAAAAAAAGCAGAGGATTCACACATTTACCTTCTGACAAATTCTGATGAGAGAAGACAATTTCACTATATCTCCCCCCTCCAATGACTTTTTTCTGGATTAACCCATAACTCTTTAATCAAGAGGTTTTTTTTTTTCCATTTAACTTTTCATTTATTCAACATTTATCCAGGACTAGGATACATAAGGCACTGTAGTAAGAATGGAGAATTCAAGGTGAATAAAATATAACCTCTGCCTGGGAGGAGATGCAGCAGCCAAGCACAGGAACAAGGATACAACATCCTATTAGAAGCCAAGAGAAGGAAAACTTCATGGCAAGGGAAGTCAAGAAAATCTTACAAGAACATTACAAGTAGAAGAAATAGCATGTGCAAAGGGACTGAGGCATGATATAGTGTGCTTAGATTAAGGAAAGTCCAAGTAGAAGTAAGGACCTACACTTCTTGAAGCAATTTAAAACACGTTCTTTTTATTCCCCATTGAAATAGAGAACACGGTTTTACTCTCCTGTATGAAAGTCCTTATAACTCCTTTAGATTCCTCTTTTTTTCTTATTTTTTTAAACATATCCCTTTTTGCAAATTGCTCTTCAGATTTTCCCTTTCTTTCAAACTAGTTGGCTCAAGACTACACACATTTTATAAGGTTGACAGGATATAAAGACTTCATGGACACATTATGCTCGTTTAAGTTAATGGCCCTACATTATATTGCTGATTTGCAGATGTCAAGCAAAGTGAAACCCTGTTTGAAAGTAAAAAATAAAATAAAATAAAATAAAATCATTCAAGTTCTATATCAAGGAAGTGAGATGATTTAGATAATCTCTGAGGCTATTGCTAATTCTTTAGTTCTGTGATTCTTTTAGGATCAAAGACAATATAATCACCTCTGTTAATCTGTGAGAACAACAACAAAAACATGGAAAGCATACATAGAAAAATCCCCAGAATAATCTTAAAATCAATTTTAATCTATTTCTCACACAACCTTTTACCAAAACCTTTGAGAGGAAAAATTGACAAATTTTTGTTTCATCTCTCTTTCCCTCTTCCTTACCACTACAGGATATATATATTAATGTAAAGTGAAATGCCAAGAAAATGGTGGCAGAGAGGTATAGTTGAAGCAAAAGAAATTGGTCCTCTAAATACCAGGCACTGATAATGAATAATCAATAGTAAATTCCTTTCGTGCATCATAGTAGAAGACCTATTATGTGCTAAGATGGTGATTCACTGTCTTATTGATGTGCATCAAAATTGCCTGGGGAGCTAGTTAAAAATGCAAATGACCAACCCCCAGAGATCCCATGTAATAAATCTGGGGAAAGAGGGACTTGAGCATCTATGAGTTTGTCAAGTTTTGCAGGTGATTATACTATAAATCAAGATTTAAGAGCCACTCTGATAGGGAGGTATAATGATCAGTAATAGCAGATTCCATAAATTTTAACCAATCAGCACATGTGCAAAATTAGATAAGGACAGAATTTCAATCATCTGATTTTTACAGACTCACCAGACTAGTGAATTGCTTGAGTTTTGTTTTTATTTAATAATTTTTTACCTAATTATTTAGTTCATCATGATATTTACCTTTCTAACTTTGTTCTGTGGAAATCTATTATGACTTTGGAAAATTTTGTAATGTAGGAAAAAAACCTTTTTTCTTTCGCTTTCTCTCTCTCTAGGTTTGTAGTCCATATTTTCTAAATAGGCCACCCTTTATACAAGAAATGAAAGGGAGGAATAGGTGCAGGCTTTTAGATATTTCCTGAGCTATAAAAAGAAAACATCACATCTTCCTTGGGAATCGTAATGAATTTTTAAATGGTGCCTAGCCATTGATCAGCTGTCTCAAAGATTTCAGCAGGGACAGAAGCCTGCGTGAGAAGAATCACCAGTATTGATAAGTCCCTTACGTTCAGCAGGAGGAGAATTGTGATTTTCAGTTTGCACATTACCATAATGTGTATTGAACATACGAGAAATGAAGTGAATCAAATTGTACATACTCGATGTGCTTGCCACCAGGTATGTATAATTCCATAGGGTATATAATTGTGAAGAGTTTAAAATAGAATCCCAGAGCAACCCAAATAAACAACTAACTGCCAATTTCCTTAAGCATGGCAAAAGTACATCCCATGGTGATACACTTGAGTTTGTTTCCAAGGGAATTTTCCAATAACCAGTCTACTTTTGCAGAGATATTAACAACGTGTTTTTACTAATATAGAAGTCTGGAATTAAGAATAAAAACAATCTATTTTAAAAAGGAAACATGGTAACTGATAAAGAAAGAGTATTATGTTGAATAGGGTTGCATGTCTTTTGCCTTTCCAGATAAACTTTAGAATCACTTTATCAATATTGACAAAACAGTTCCCTGGAAATTAGATTGGGATTGCATTGAATCTGTACATCAAGTTGGAAAAAGCTGACATCTTAACTATATTGAGTCTTTCAATCCATCGACATGGAATATCTGTCTATTCCTTTGTACCATCTTTAATTTCTCTCAGCAGTGTTTTGCAGTTTTCCCTATACAGATTCTGTATATATTTTGTTAGATTTATGCCTAAGTGTTTGATTTTTTGATGCTATTATAAATGTTTTTTTTATTCCAGTTTTTCATTATGGTATCTAGCTAAGCAATTGATTTTTTATATTGACCTTATATCTGCTACTCACCAAACTCTAGTAGGCTTAGCTTTAGTAGGTTATTTTGAAGATTCATTGGCATTTTCTACATAGACAATCATTGCATCTGTAAATAAAAGTGGTTTTATTTCTTTCTATCTATTCTGTATACCTTTTGTTTCTTTTTCTTGTCTCGTTGCCCTAGCTAGGACTTCCAGTATAATGTTAAATAGAAGTGGTGAGAGAGGAAATTATTGCCTATGTACTTTTAATGTTATGAGTGACATTGTTTCAATTCTGATGTATTGTTTTATGCTATAATTGATACGTGCATCATATTCTATTTACAATAAATATAACAAAATTTTCTTTTATTATTTCATTTGGTTTTTGGAAAATCTTCTGGTAAGTCTAGTAATTATCTTTTTATCTATTATAGGGCCCTTAATTCTAATTTTTCTTAAAAAAATCTTTCACTATCTAGTCTGTCAGGTTTTTGTTTTGTTTTGTTTTGTTTTTTTAGGTAAGCTTCATGCCCAGCTTGGAACCCAATGCTGGGCTTGGACTCACAACCCTGAGATCAAGACCTGAGCTGAGATCAAGAGTTGGACACTAAACCGACCAAACCACCCATGTGCCCCTAGTCTGTCAGTTTTATGTGGTAGTCACTGACACTCACATACGTAATAGTGAATTACCTTTTTCAAATTTTGCACTTCTTTCTCTCACCTTCCATTTTTAATGGAATTCTTTCTACATAGAATGCTGATGTTTAAATATTATCCTCTCATCCATTACCCTACTCTTGTGGCAGTCTGTGATTTTCAATCAAATATATGAATTCATTATAAATTCATTTACCAAGGAATCCGTATTTGGTTCATGAAACCAGTATGTCTTGGTTACATAACTCACCTTATAGTAGATTCCTCACAAATGACTCACCCATACAATAGACCCTAGGTTCTTGCACAGTTGAAACTGTGTTTTTACAGTCTTGAAATTTTAAAGACAGCTTGGCTGAATATAAAAACCTTGCTTAACTTGTCTCTCTCTTTTTTAAAAAAGATTTTATTTATTTATTTGAGAGAGAGAGAGAGAGCGCACAAGCAGGGAGCAACAGAGGGAGAGGGAAAAGTAGGCTCTCCACTGAGCAGGGAGCCCAAGGCAGGGCTCCATCCCAGGACCCTGGGATCAAGACTGGAGCTGAAGGCAGATGCTGAATGGACTGAGCCACCCAGGAGCCCCTTAACTTGTCTCTTATTGAACACTTGGAAAGTGTTGCTTCCCTGATGCTTTCTGTTGTGTATTGCTCTTGAGAGGCTGATGTTAGACTAACATACTTCCCATTATAATTTCATTATTTTGTTTGGAGGAATTGATGATTTTTTCCCCCTTAAAGTAGATAGTTTTCCTAGCATATTTCTCTAAATCGTTTGTTTTGGACCATTTTCCCAGGTACAAGGTAAGCCCTTTCAAAATGTAGATTTAAGCTATTTTTTATTTCTGGATAGTTTTCTTGGCTTACAGATTCCAATGTTCATTTCTCTTCTGTTTCTTTTTATTTTGGAGTGACTTTAATCATATTAAGGGCAGAATTGTTCTCCTTGCCTGCGTGGCATTTCATCCACTTTCCTCTTAAATTTTTTACTCTTAAAAAAAATCCCAAATGTATCCCTTTGGTTGTTTCCCTGCCTTTCTTCAAAGTCCCTTATTAAATTTTTAGTCCAATCTATATTTCCCTGGTATCTTCTAATTTCTTCTTTGTTTCCTGGTTCCTTTTTTTCTCCAACTTCTTTTCTGAGTTAGACTTTCATTGAATTTTTTCCTGTGTTGTCTCCTTTTTTGTTATTTTTTTTAACTTTCTGGTTTAATGCGTTTCTAGAATTATAACTAAATGCTTGTTTAAGACTATTTAATAAAATTTAGCATGTTTGACACAGTGTTCTTCTGCTTCCTTACTGAATTTTGGAAAAATATTTATCACAGGAAATATTTAATTTGAATTTTCTGTTTACTTTTTGGGCTGCTTTTGTGTTGATTTTGGTTGATTTTATTTTTTGCTCCTTGGCATTTTGTTGATAATCTTCTAGCTCAAGCATGCCTTTTTCTACCAGTATGGTAAAGTGAATTCTTAAAAATTGGTTATGGGCCACCTGGGTGGCTCAGTTGGTTAAACGTCTGCCTTAGGCTCAGGTCATGATCCCAGGGTCCTGGATTGAGTCCCACAGAGTCCTGCATTGGACTCCCTGCTCCGAGGGGAGCTTGCTTCGCCCTCTGCCTCTGTCTCTCTCTCTCTGTCTCTCATGAATAAATAAATAAAATCTTTTTAAAAAAGGGTTGTGTCATTTATAGTAGTGATGGTGTCAGGAAGAAGGGATGAATGGTGTCTCACTTTTATCTTTCGTTTCTGTAGGATCCTTAGCTTTCAATTCCTCCTCTCTTTTCTTTTTCTTTCTCTATTTCGTAGATCTTCCCCTAAGAGGCAATGCTTCCCAAAGGCTAATTCCTCTATTTCTGCCTATTTTTAAGCCCCATTCTTGTAGCTGGTGCTGGTAACTATTAATTTCTTGACTGGTTTCTGGTATTTTGGTATATACTGTTGTAATTTCTTTCTGGAAGTGATTTATCTATCTTTTAGCCATATATTTTGTTCTACTCTTCTTTTTCACAGACTCTCTAAAGTTCTCCTTCCTTCACTCTTTATACCTGTAGACTTTCACCAGCCATGAGACCTTGTTGGCATTTAGTGTTTATTTCTCTGTTTATAAGAATTAGAAGTTTTTGGCATTTGTGTCCCCTAGTGATATCTAAACTATGGCCAATTGTAATTTTATTTTATTTTTGTTTATTTATGTCATTTTTTTGTCATTGTTGATCTTGTGGTTTTTTCAGAAGGTTGTAGGAAGATATTCAGATTCAAGGAGTCACCATTATCCTCCATACCTGGACACTTTCCTAGGTTCTAAGTAAAAAAGATCAGTTTTAGAAGCTGAGTGGAGACACTACTGTAGGACTGTAAGAGTGGAATTAGGGATGAGGCAGTAATTGTTCCAGTTAGTGAAGTGACTCACAACCAAGAAATGGCAGTTGTGAGGATAAATTCAGAATGCACTCAAGATAATAAGGACTAATTATCAATTTCTTAAATAAATTGGGTCTTACATAAAAGAATTGTTGCATATAGACTAAATTTTCAATTCATTAATAGCAAATTAATCAGTTTGTGGAATAAGTAGCCTCCTACTAATGCACAGTAAGAATTCCATTTCTCACTGACCTTCAGGGAGATTCTAAAGGAAGTGCTGTTGAAAAGGGTTGTAATACCATAATGTCATCATCTCTTGATTAATTATGCCAAATTTCACTCAATATTCTCACTTTTAACAGATTTGTTTTGATTCAATTAATTTGGTTTAATTGAATTGAATTGATTTAATTTTTGTTTATAATTCAATGATTATAGCACTTAAAGACATAAGGTATGATGGAGCTTTGCTTCTGTAAAAGTAAGCTGATTTGGATTGAACAGGAATTAATATAAACGGCTACCAATATGAATCACTTGGAGAATTAAAACAACCTACTAGAGTTATTGTGAGGATTACAAAATTAATAAGCATAAAATGCTTGGAATAGTATCCAGCACATTTTAGCTACTTAATAAATATTAGCTATTGTTGGTACATAAGCTGTACTAACCTTGATTTTTGTTTACACAGCTCTTCTTTTGGACACAGGTAATAACACAAATGGGGGTAAAAATTATTTTTATAGGTCACTTCCTTCTTGTGGTCAATAACACCAAAAATATTTCCTGAAACCTCTCCATATTTAGAATCTAACTTCTAAAAAAGAGAGAGATGTTTCTTGAAGCATTCGTGCTTTTTTTTAGAAATAAGGAACATATTATGAACATAGATTATGAGAACAAAATAATGTAAGTATTTACTACAAAACAGGAACATACAAGTTCTTCTAAATCTTATGTCATTTCATAGTTCTCTACTTGAATTTTATAGTGGTATGTTCCTTAGCCCATTGAATTAATTACTGAGAGCTTCTTTGTTCTGTGATATAATCATAAATACAAAAAGGTTTTCTTGAGTAAATATTCAACTTAACAGTTACATTTTCACGGCTACTTAAATCATTCAATCCTGTATCTTTGCCATTTATACCCTGTCAGGACTTAGTGCCTTGTTAAAAGCTCCTGTGTGGTACACCCACACCTACCCACAGACACAGACACACACACACACACACACACACACACACACACAGACACACACACACCACTCTTGGAAGGGGCCAAGTGTAATAGTAATCTGAATCTCGGGCTATAATGTGTTTAATGAGATTGACTCAGTGATTCTGATAGTATCACCAGAAGATGTGAAAAAAAGAAGGACAGAAGGTTGGGCACTAGATTTTTTTCTCCTACCTCTTACTTCCTGCTTAGTAAGCCAAAAGGAATAAAGGAGCCGAGATGCCTGTTAAGGGATGTTGAGTAGAATAGAAACTGACATAATCAGAGGAGATAAAATCAATGGACAAAATTGGAAACTTTGAACTCTGAGAGACCTCAGAAGTTTAACATGAAAGCCCTTTGGGCCAAATCTGACTCCAATATGCTCCAGTTAGAGATGCACATATCATATAAGTTCCTACTTGAAAAGAGCTATTACCTTTTAAATGTCTTGGGAGAAGATGTTTGGAAACAGGTAAAAGTAAGGAAAAAGTAAGAGAAACATAAACAAGGAAGACAGTTCTATGGTCCATAGCCTGGATGAGGAGCCCATCTCTATTTCTGTCTAGAGTGGGATGCTGGCTACTGGGAGGCAATGCCCTGTTCTTTAGGTTACATAAGTGTGTGTGTAAACCCTTGAGGAAGCATCAAGGACTAAAAACATATTTTTGGGTCCTTAGAATCTTGGGTAAGCTTGTGATACTCATAGAGAAATTAAAAGAATACCACCCTCCACTTTCTACCTCCATGAAACCCCAAGAGACTAATCCATGAATATCCAAATCTGCTTCCTTTGCTGGCAGGAGAAAGCAAGAAGTTGTTATCAGACAGAGATGCGCACGGCAGACTGCATATGGAGGCTCATTTCCATTACTTGCTTCGCTGGCCATAGTTCACACATTTCTAGGGGCTTCCTAACATCTATGAGTGCTATTGAGCTTAATAAAAGGGGATCAATGGTAATAAATATTAAAAAGAATTTAGAAATTGGGTGTGATATTATGAGTTAAAGGCTTTGGTACTTCCTGCTTGGTGGGTGATGGGGTGCTAAATATGCGGAAGTTCAGATCATCATCTTATGCAACATACAAATAAAAGAAAATCTTGCAATGGAAAACAAAACTTAATAGATCATGTATTTGGCAAACAAACCAGATTTGTGACAAAAATACGAATATACAAATGCATGTTCAGTAAAACCTTGTTATAATGTTACCATAAGAAATTATTAGCTGAATTTCAAATCCCATTTTTAAAAATGTACTATGAGATCTATTTTGATGTAAAGGATTTTTAACTATAGAGCATACAGTCAGTTCCTTATGGGACAAGATAGCTCACATCACAAGGTCGATTTAAGCCTTGAGTTTGGAGGTAAAGCACATAGGAACATTGCTGAATGTCCTCAATCACCGCTTCCTTGCACTTTGGGGGAAAAATCAGAAGAGGAGGTGGGTGGAAACAGATGCTACTTAAGTAGAATTTCACTTGGGTTATTTTAAGATGTAAATCCTCTTCAATCTGAATTTGTGATTAATTTTCTATTCATGTGGTGTGATATTGTTGTAGTCGAGAAACAGAAGTTTGGCCAACAAATGTTCAGAATAAACTATATATTCTTTTTGAATATGCCATTAGTTAAATGGCTGTTGATAAATTGCCCCACTTTGCTAAGCCCCACTTTCCTTCCTTTAAGTTCCTGCTTCAGTCCCTTACTGTAGCATCACAAGGTTCAGAATGTACCTACTATACATTTGAACTTTCATTGAAACATTTTGTTTAAAGTCTTAGTAATAAAAAGTAAAATGTGAAGGGCAAAGTTATTCCAACTACTGTAAAAATAATTACTGAGTTAATTAATTAGGACACATAATCACGTGTTGAGAAAAGCGATTTGCTTTTATTAGGAGTATTAGGAGGTCATAAAGCTAACTAAGTTTGAGTCACTAACACAAAATAATAGTTTCCCAAAGGGCAGTGAAGTTCAAATATGAAAATAGAAATCTCAACATGTTTTTATAAAGGTAAAGAGAAAGTGGCCAGTTCTACGTAAGTATATAGAAAATAGGAAAAAAGACCAATTTAAAGGCTACATGATAAAAAAGTATTAAAAAACTAAAATTATGAAAAAGTGAAAACGGTGTGAAAGTGTAAAAGGTCTATAATATTGAGCCCATTTATTAAGCCTTGAATATATTTATGCACTGACAATATTCTTGAGAAATATGCATACTGTATAACAGAAATACTATGGATGCACCAAATGGGAAAAAGCTCAAAAACAAAATCAGCTGAGTGGAATCAGACATACCTGACTATGAGCCAATAAAAGGTCTGTCCTGGTAGTTGGCTATAGAAATAGAGGCACACTTGGATTCGGGGCCCAAGAGGTTGCAGATATATCTGGACCTGGCTATTGGATGTATGATGTCCTATAATTAAAGGGATGCCAAAAGAGTGAGAGATTACAGTTAATTTGGACTGGGTGAGGTAAAAGAAAATGATTTCATTTGAGATGTTTAGATTTTAAGTTTGGAGTACCAAACAAGTGAGACTATATGAAAAGTATTTGGAAATTCAACAGGTAAGCCTCTTAAGTGTGTTTACATACACTGGACTTAATGATACAAGCTCTTTTTTTTTTTTTAAGATTTTGTTATTTATTTTAGAGCAGGCGCTGGAGGAGTAGAGGGGGAGGGAGAGAGAAACACGGACCCCATCTCAGGACCCTGAGATCATGACCTGAGCAGAAACCGAGAGTCAGAGGCCTAACAGACTGTGACACTCAGGCACCCCGATGATACAAGTTCTTTATAAAGCAAAACAAAATGGTTTTTCACCTATTGGTGTCAGCTCTTAATTTGACATGTTCAAATTGTGCAGCTACTTTGTATCAGGAGCCCTGCATTCTCTAGGCACAATATGAAACATTCAATTTAACTTTTTCACCTATCCATAGGCTGTTCTTCCTGCTTCAAACGCTCTTTCTTTTGCATCCCCCTTTTCAAAACAACAACAAATTGTGTATATAAGGCACGAATTTCAGTGTAGAAATTCATGTCTATAAGAACTACATTTTATTTCTATAATTCTACTTAATTTTTATTTCAAGCCCCTACTTCAAAAACTATATGACATTTACTTTCAGGGTCCCACTCCTTAACCTGGAACTGTGTGCCAATTGTTGGAGTTAAAACACAGTACAAAGGCATAAGGGAGGGGGTAGGGTTGATAATCTAGTTATTGCCTGAAAGAACTCATACATCTGAATCATATGATAAAACCAAACTTAAGAAAAATGCATATTAAACAGGTTACAGTAAAAAAACATATTTTTACTCCAAGTGTTGTTTTACAGCTGGTAACAGAGAAGAGAGGATTACTAAACTTAGCTACATTGGCATAGAAATAAAAATGCAGCCTATAGACCAAAATAGATCCAACCAGAGAACTTTGTGTATATTTTTCTGATGTTGGAAATAGGTGCTATGTCAGTTTACATTGTCCAATATGCATTTCAGAAATTCGAGTCGTCCTGTTTCCACCACTCTACATTTTCATTGATTCGGTTCTCACCCTTAAGCTGAATGCATTTAATGTTTGCCACATTAGTTTCTGTGTATATTTGTATTAATTTATGTGACTATATATGTACATGAGATATATATACATATATATGAGAAATTTGACCCTTCTTTCTCTATATATATGTATATATATATTATCATAGACATCTATTCCAAGGATGAGTGGAAGCTGTACATTCTGCAGAGACAGATGAGACACAGTAGAATCAGTGTAACGTGAGCTCTATATTTAGCTAAGATTCATTTAATTTTCTCAAGATGACATATAAGCTAAAACATTCCAAATTTTTGATGAATGACAATTACACACATTTCTTTTATAAATTATAGCTGACAATATTGGCTTCTTTAAATCATAAATACAAATACCACATATGTTCATATACAGTAACAAATATACTGTTGCTTTCTATGTTTTTGTAATTTTTCCCCTTGAATTCTGAGAGAAAACTTTGTTTTACCTAAAAACCCAAACCACGAGAGTCCTCCCATTTTATGGCACCATATAAAGATAAACTATTTCATGAAATTCTTATATTATTCTAACAGATTCTAAAGTGCATTCAGAATTAAATATTAAAGTTTCACTAATACTTTATTTATTTGTATTAGTTATTTAATATGTGCATTTTAACCATATTTTATTATAATTGTCAACATCAGAAAATAACTTTATCCAGCCTTTCCCTGATTAAGGCACAATTTTCACAAGTGAATTAGTATCGGGAATGGAGTTTTGAAAAGGGAAGAATATGTGGCAATGAAGATTTGAGAAGATTACTTTAGCAATGATATATAAAATGTCTTAGGATGTAGTGATATTGGTGGCATACCTATTACTAAAATAATATAATTTAAGTGCAAGGTGACAGTATACTAAGCTCAGTTAATTGTGATAGAATATAAAGCAAAGGAGAGTCATGAAAATCTGGACAACTGAATAAGAGAATAAGAACAAAATAAGAAAACTGTTCATTAGTCCTTCAACAGTGACATGTTTCTTACATGAAGGACATTGGTAACAATGTTGAAGCACTGAAATAAAAACATAAAGTTAATAAAAGAGGGAGAAAAGTAGACCAATCTTACTTATGAACATAGATGTAAAATTTCTGGATAAAATATTATAAACTGACTCCAATAGTGTACTAACAGACTTGGTACTGTAACCAGGTAGGATTTGTCCTAAAAATACAAAAACAACTCAAAGTTAGGGAATCTACGTGTTCCAAAGAGAAAACTAGCATTAAGGGATTTGACAGATACTAAAAAATGGTTAAGTCAGGGGCGCCTGGGTGACAGTGGGTTAAGCTTCCAACTCTTGATTTCAGCTCAGGTCATGATACCAGGTTTAGGAGATGAAGTCCTGCATCGGGCTCTGGGCTGGGCGTAGAGCCTGCTTGAGATTCTCTCTCTCCCTCACCCTCCGCCCCTCCCACACACACCCACCACAAGCACGCAGGAGTGTGTTGTCACTCTCTTAGAAAAAAAAAAATAAGTCAGAAACAAGAGGAAACTTTCTTAACTTGATAAAGTGGTATCTTCTTGAAAGATAGAGGGCCCCATGTACTACATTATAAAAGCAAAATGATACTATCACCGTTATATTCAATATATATGAGGGGTTATAGGTAATCCCATAAGATAACAAAAAGGTAATTATCAGAACTGAGGAGAGACCCCTCCCCCCAAAGATAAATTTTACTGCACTAGAGAAAGCAGCAAGAATGTTAGACATTGGAAAGATCTGCTGAGATAGGACCCTACACCTCCCACATTCATCTATCTAGATGTATAACTACACACACACACACACACACACACACACATGAATAGAAATACCTGGAACTATTTATTAACTCTGGGAGAAATAAGGAATTATTGAGATAGGCAGTATGCGAAGAACCTAGAGCTTTTTGCTATATTTATTTTTATCATTGGGATATAAGAATG
This sequence comes from Callorhinus ursinus, assembly GCF_003265705.2. NCBI lineage: Eukaryota > Metazoa > Chordata > Mammalia > Carnivora > Otariidae > Callorhinus > Callorhinus ursinus. Next base: position 66,418,321 of record NW_027397064.1, on the reverse strand, counting down.
AATATTCATGTTTGACTTGTTTAAAATAAACTTAAAATAGCCACCATCTCAAATGTATAATTTATAATACATTGTTCTCTAAAGTAAATTTTATGATTAAAAAATAATGAACAGATAAGATACTTTTCATTGAATGTTAACCACTTGTGGGTTGTAGGTTTTTCAAGTGCACTTTACAATAATCATGGATGTTTCTCACTGTAACAGACATAAGAGCTTGGAGAATGACCTTTATTTGTGTTAGCAGACGGAGTTCCATTTTTCATGTATTCGATTCTGAATAAGACTTAAAGCAATATTTCTCCAACTTTAATGTTTGAGAATGGTAGGTCTTTTAAAAAAATGTGGATTCTGATTAAATATATGTGGAGTGAAGCTTGAGAATCTTCATTTTTGACAAGCTCCCAGATGATGCCATTGCTGCTAAGGACTCCTAAAAACTACAAAATACTCTAAATATAAACATTTAGTTTTAATTAGATAATTAAAAATTAACACACACTAATATATATTTACAGGTAGATTAAGTTTGTTAATTTCTTTTTTTAAGGATTTTTTTTTACTTATTTGAGAGAGAGAGAATAAGAGAGAGAGAGAGAGCACAAGCTGGGGGGGGGAGGTTGAGGGAGAAGCAGACTCCCCGCTGAGCAAGGACCCTGATGCGGGACTCGATCCTGGGACTCCGGGATCATGACCTGAGCCGAAGGCAGACACTTAACGGACTGAGCCACCCAGGTGCCTCAAGTTTGTTAGTTTTATTGGGATATTTTCTCTAGTGTTGTAACATCTCAATGGCCATGGAATCATATTTGTATCAAAGATCATTCGGCTGTCGTGGTAGCAGTCAGTCAAAGTCCGTTAGCTGCAAGCAAGTGAAGTAGAAAGGGAATCATCTGGCGGGAGTAAAATAGCTCGTAGAATGTAAGGAAAACCAAATGATTGAATCATTGGGTCTGGAAATGCCAGGTCCAAGGCAGCTCTCAGCATCTGGGAGGAAGGGAACTGACCATTTCTTCAGGGTTCTATCATGGTCAGTGTTTTTGACATTGTTCATACTTCCAATTCCAAGCAGAGTGCACCTAATCAACTGGATTCCCAAAGCAAATTTAGGGTGTTGTTAGCACAAGAAAATGGAATAGAAAATGGGTGGCAAAGCAACAGATGCCTATGATGTCATGATACACAGAGTCATCAAACTGCTGGGTAACTGGAAAGGCAACTAGATTTGAGGTCTGCAAGTCATTTCATAAATGCTTTAAGAGATGTGCTTGTGTGTGTGTTTTCTGAAATAATTATGGGAGCGTCTTTGTTTCTTTACAATAGTTGGATAGATTTTTAAATGCATATTTTTTCCCACATTTCCTCATCTCCAAAATCAGGAGGTATTGTACAGCCTATGACATGTTAGCATTGGCACATAGCTTGACTGGCAGTTCTGTTAGTGACACCAAAAGTGGTGATGCTTCTTATAACTGATGACATCTCATATTAAATAAGATATGGTGGTAATGTTGCAAGGATTAAATGAAATAATGTATGTAACATACAAAGTTGACATATAGAAAGCTCTTTATAAATACCAGCTGTTGCCATGATAGTATTGTTAATGATCATTCATTTGTTGGTAATGATTAACAAGTTATCCAGTTCCAGTGCACAAATGCAGGTGATTAAGAAAATCTTAACCAGTATCATTTCAAGTATCATCACTAGTGAAATTTTGCAGCCCAAATTATTTCATGAAATTCAAGGAATTTGACTTATTCTGACTTATTCAATAATACACATTGTCTCTTTTGGAACAGAGATTGTAAAAGGTAACTGGCAATGGAGAATTGTGAGACAGAAAACAAATATCCACATAGCCTGTTTTGAGATAGGCTGGGGATTCAAATATATGGCTATTTTTTCTCATTAGAATCAAGGTTTAAAGGTTTCCAGACTTAAAATTGGGAACTACAAAAAATTTGTTTTTAAAAGAAACAATTATGTTAGTAGTTTACACTATTCTAAAGACTCTATGAAGAACAGATGCTGACCCTTCATGGGTTCTTTGTCCATAGTGGGCATAGGGGCAAATTTCCTAGCATCCAAGCAAAGAAGTGGGTACTCTTTCATTTATAAACAGGTTTGAAATGACAATTAGAAATTTAGTTATGTGTAACTTCTATAAAAATGAATGCCGGGTATATAAAAAGAGACAATAAAGTCAGATTATAATATTTCAGTTATTTGCACTTTACTTACACTTTCTGTCACAAGTAGCGAGGTACTAACTATAATGAACTGAACAGTTAAAAACATACTTTTGACAAAATAATGTACAAACTTAATATTTATAAAGGTTCTCTTTCTTCTCTAGCAACTTGCATTATATATTTATATAAGGCATCTATTAATAAGGATCCATTGCTTCTTTCTTTTATTTCTGGCTAGTTTTAATTTCTGACTCCTAGTTTTTCTCTATGTAAGTTTTAGTTTAGTTTCTCTAGTCCCCATTGTACTAGCTGTGAAGTGAAAAATGTCTATAAACAAACTGCAACACATCAGAATAAGTAATAATTTAATGCTGCCTCGTTGGGTAAACTTTGTATACAATGAAAGATTTTTTTCTCTTGCAATATGCATAAATATCCTGTAGCTAGTGATAAATTTCAAAAATTGCTTGAGCAAGATTGATCCTAAGAATTTATTTAATATGCTATTTTTTATGGAAATATATTAATTATGAGCATAGATTTAATATAAACTATTGATAACACAGCACATGAATACATACATGAAGACCAAAGTATGTATTTATGCAATTAATTTACATATGTTGGCAACTGCAAAACAACTTGAGAGAGTCAATGAAATATACAGAAATAGCAATTAAATCTTATATAAAAATTGCCATATTAAAAATGTGATGCAATGAAGTATAAACTGTTGAGCTAGGTTAAAAGAGCAATTGAAACATTAGCACTATCTTGAAACAGGATTTTATAGTTTCTTCTTTCTTTTGCTGTGTAATTACAAGCTGAATTTGAAGGAGACTACAGATTCAAACAAAAATCCATTTCTTAGCTAAAAATGAACATTTTTAATGGAGAATAACATATTGGTTTTACCTTTATAAATAATTCTTACAACTACCAAGTTTTGAAAGATGATAATTTTTTTTGCAAAAAAAAAAATGCATGCAAACTATCAGCAAACCACAAGTGACAACCTTGCAAAACAGATGGGTTTACCTAAACCTTTGGTTCTTTAGTTAAGCCAAGACCCAAAGTCATTACCTGTTTGATTTAGATGCTTTAAATACTGTACAGTAGAATTTTGCATGAAATCCCAGAATACTGAAGTTAAAACGAGCGCCGTGAGCATGGTTTAGAGGTGCCTGCATTGTTACTGTTGTGATTTGGGAAGTTTGTGAAATGTGAAGTATGCAGTCAATATAAAGAAAATGCAGTTTGGTTGTGTTTTGTAAGGATGTAGTTCACAGATTAAAAGTCAATTATATTGCAGTGTTGTCAAGATCCATTTCTAATTAACAATAATCAAGGAACAAATTAAGCCTTTATACTGATTTGAACATGAGAACACTGTATCTGTTACATGGTACCCAGAGAAATTCGAGCCTGGGTTGGTTTTCATCTTAATGAGTTTTGACTCATGTACACCTGTTTCTCATTACCCAGTGAGAGAATTATAGCAATTCTGAAGGACAGAAAGAAAAAAAAATAACTTTGTTGCAAACTAAAAGGAAGATCGCAACTCTCCAAGAGCTTTGCAGACTATCTCACAATTGTAATGGAGAAAGCATCAGTTCAGAATGTTTCCACTTATTAATGCAAATGTGAAATAAACTGTTAAAAGTCATGCTTGAGAGCATTTCAAGTATTAAAAATATCCTGTCAATAAAAATAAAATGATTTAAAAAATTTTTGAAGCACAAAAAAGAGTAATAGAATCCAACAGCAATTTTTTTCCCCAAGTACCATTCTGGCATCTTTATAGGAGTCTTGGCACATATATATTCAGTTATCTAAGTTAAATTCCACATTGAGCAATTTTCCCCCACACATGCTATTGAGAAAGTTACGTTAAAATAACCTAAATCAGGGCGCCTGGGTGGCTCAGATAGTTAAGCGTCTGCCTTCGGCTCAGGTCATGATCTCAGGGTCCTGGGATCGAGTCCCACATTGGGCTCCTTGCTTAGCAGGGAGCCTGCTTTTCTCCCTCTGCCGGCCACCCCCCCTGCTTGTACTCTCCCTCTCTCTCTCTCTCTCTCTCTGGCAAATAAATAAAAAAAAAAATCTTTTAAAAAATAAGTAAAATAACCTAAATCAGTCTTTCAACCAGGCAGGTAAATTCAAATCCTCTATTTTCTCATGAATCTTAACATAATTCTTTAAAGTATTATTTACTGAATTCCTATTATGTGCCAGCCACAGTTACAAGTACTTAACAGGCATTACCTCATTTATTCACAATAATTCTGTAAGGTAACTACAATTATGTGCATTTTACAAATGAAAGAAATAAAACTTAAAAAATATGAACTAACCTGGCAAGGTCTGGGCTATTAAGCAACACACCTGGGATAGGAGCATCCACAGTAAGAATGGTAAGGAACCTGCATTCTTAACAACTGTACCTCTCTATAACATTTACCCAATTGCAGATAATTTAGATATTTAAAGAACACATTCCAAAATTTTATTACTGGTAGAAAATAGGCCAGAGTTCTACTCATGGCTTTTCAAATGATTTTGTTGTTGTTGTTGCTGTTCTTCAACAAAAGTCATTTTTATTGTCAGAACTATTAAAGGAGCAAGAAGATCTGCTTTGCCTACTTTTCAGAGTTGTTGTCAGAAATGAAGGAGTTAATGCATGTGAGAACACATTAAGTATAAAGTGTTAGGAAAATATATTGTAATTTCACAATTTTTTTATTTTTATTTTTTTATTATGTTATGTTAATCACCATACATTACATCATTAGTGTTTGATGTAGTGTTCCATGATTCATTGTTTGTGTATAACACCCAGTGCTCCATGCAGAACGTGCCCTCCTCAATACCCATCACCAGGCTAACCCATCCCCCTACACCCCTCCTCTCTAGAACCCTCAGTTTATTTTTCAGAGTCCATCATCTCTCATGGTTACATCATTAGTTTTTGATATAGTGTTCCATGATTCATTGTTTGCATATAACACCCAGTGCTCCATTCAGTACGTGCCCTCTTTAATACCCATCACCAGGCTAACCCATCCCCCCACCCCCTCCCCTCTAGAACCCTCAGCTTGTTTCTCAGAGTCCATAGTCTCTCATGGTTCATCTCCCCCTCCGATTTCCCCCCCTTCATTCTTCCCCTCCTGCTATCTTCTTCTTCTTCTTTTTTTAACATATAATGTATTATTTGTTTCAGATATTAAGTGCTTCTATGTCATTGAAAGTAGTTATTGGTTTAAATTCTTCATGACTTAAGAGTTTCATGAAGAGAAATTCCTGCCTGTTTCAGGAGACAAACTATAATGCAGACAGATCATTATACTGCACACCAAACCCAGGGGCCTTCCTTGAAATCAGGGGCTTTTCAAAAAGTCAGAGCAGATAAATGGATGTGGCAGTCTTAAGTGTTCCTGGTGAGGAATGTGGATTCCCAGGGCCTCAGTCTTTCCTGAGTGTGGGTTTTGTAATACTTATATATTCACATTAGATTAGTTGTTTTGTGGCACCAGTTTCTGGGATCCTTATATGAAAAATTACAATGACTTAAAAACCGATATTTCTAGATGCCATCTTCTAGAAGTCACTATCTATACCCTTTGGAACGTCTAGGTGACATCCGGGGCAGTTTTTATATCTCAAGCATCTCTTAGAGCAGGGTTTGCAAATTCAGATGTCCAAATAACATGCACAACAAACCAAGTATAGGGAGTAGGGTGATGTAAGCTTCAGCTCATTGTTGACATTAAGTAATGTGGGCCCACTCTTGCCAGGTTCTCCAATTTAATTTTTAAAATGTTTTTCCAGCTTTACTGAGATATCATTGACATATAGTATTGTGTAATTTAGGTATATACAATGTGACAATTTGATACACATATATATGACAAAAGGTTTACTGCAATAACAGTTAACCCAGGTGCCTGGGTAGCTCAGATGGTTAAGTGTCTGCCTTCGACTCAGGTCATGATCCCAGAGTTCTGGGATCGAGTCCCGCATCGGGCTCCCTGCTCAGCGGGGAGCCTGCTTCTTCCTCTGCTTCTCTCTCTCTCTCTCTCTGTCTCTCATGAATAAATAAATAAAATCTTTAAAAAAAAACAGTTAACGCATCCTTCACCTCACATAATTACCGTTTTGTTGTTGTTATGGCGAGAACATTAAAGCTCTACCCTCACGGCAACTTTCAGCAATAGAGTTTTGTTAACTGAAGTCACCATGCTGTACCTTAGACACAGAACTTAATCATTTTATAACTGAAATGTCATACTCTTTGACCAACAACTCGTTTCCCCAGCCTTTAGCCACTGGTCTAGTCTCCTTTTCTATGAGATTGATGTTTTTAAATTTCATGTGAGGTCATATAGTATTCATCTTTCTCTGCCTGATTTATTTCACTTAGCATAATGTCCTCAAGGTCCATCCACTTTGTCACAGATGGCAAGGCTTCCTTCTTTTTCATGTCTGAAATGTGTGTGTGTGTGTGTGTGTGTGTGTATACACACGACATTTTCTTCATCCACTCATCCATTAACAGACACTTGTTCAGGTCCTCCAATTTTTAAGAGATGGCAGAAAATGGGTCTTTGAGTGAAACCCTCCCAATTTTTAAATGTTAGAAACAAACTCAAAATTAAAACAAGGAAATAGGATGGACAAAATAATTCTGCTTATGGGATTCATTTCGTAGCCCCCCTGATACATAATTTCTATATCCATCTTTTATGGTAGAGTCTTTATATTATCCTATAAACTGTTGTCTCATTATCATTTGGTACTTACTAACATCGTGTATTTCTTCCCACTGAAGGCAACCTTGAAACACATTTTCAGGAGGGCACAGTTCAGCAACTATTCCCAGTTAGTACTGTCAAAGGAATACTTTATTTCTGGTTCCAGGAGAAGTACCAGATTTTAGGTTCTGTACAGGACTCATGCTGCCTTAGGGACAGTCTCCACTTTCCTCCCTCTGCCGCCTGATTACTATGTGTAGATATGGCTGGAATTTTGCATGTTTAAAGCAGTTGCTTTGCTGGGAAAGGCTTCAATTAAACAGAGTCTAGAGGTGCTCTAGGGTACCCAGTTGTTGCTGTGATGGAGGGTCATGTTTGTTTTCATAAGCTTCTGTAACAAAGCTGGAGACTCTCTGACAATCATGTAGACCAAATGTCTGTGCACAATGGGATCTTCTTGCTAAATTTAGAATGGCACAGTACCAGCTTTTCTATAAACTCCCTGGTGCAATGTGACCTCTCTCACAATAGAAATAATACTTCATGCCCTTGTTGAAATGATGCTGTGAAGAAGGGGGGAAAAGAGATAAAGCATTTGAAATATATTGGATTCCCCAGATATAAAACTGTGATGGAAATCTGAAGTATCAGTAGCAAATGATAGAGTAATGTTAAGGAAATTTTCTACCCGTTGTTCCAGTTCTAAGATAACCACTCTAACTTTCAAACCCTATACCATACAGACTTTTTGTTGATGAGTCATCGTGAAAATATTGAGGCAAGTTCTGGTGGAATTTTGATTAACATCTCTGTGTGGGATTTCCCAGTAGGAGCTGGGAGAGGAGCAAAAAAAGAAAAGAAATATAGTCTCTTGAACCCGTGGTCACCTCTATTAATTTTCTAATTTCCACCTTGGAAGGTCTTTGCAGATTTTAGCATCAGTCCTATTGAAGCCCTTTGAAGGAAGCTTGATGCTGCATTAATTGCAAAGATGTCACTGGTGTTGTTGAAGTTTCAAAAATTAGGTCAGCATCCAGCATGCATGCACTATGCTTGATGTTTCTTTCTGAAAGTTACAATCCCTTAAGCAGCTTTGGCAAGGGTCAACTGTAATATAGATTAACAATCCAAAACTGGGAAACCATGAGCAGACCTCCACTTTCAAGGAGAGGCTTAAATTGATTTGAAAGATAACAAATTTTGAATATGGCACATTTACTAAAAATCTGTTTAACCCTCAGCACACACCCAACCTGAGTCTATAATTGAAAAAAAAAAAAAAAACAACCACCATAATTTCCTTCAAGGAAGAGGAAACATGGATATGTACTCACAAAAGAATGCCTAAAAGAAATACTATTTTATCATCAACAGTGCATAGGTTAGAAAAATATTATTTTCAACATAATTTTTCTGGCTTTTCAATTTACTTTAGCAACTTCAAAAAATTTAGATTCCAGTTGATGCAGACATAGCAGAAGGCAATAAAGCAATCTTGCTACAATCCTTGTGTATGCCTGTGTATATCTGTGTTTATACTGAGAACACATGGTCGTCAGATTTTAATTCCATTTTGGGAAAAAGACATCAGGTGCCATAAAGATAACTACCAAACGCTGAGAGTCAGATGTACCCATTATTAATAGGTAAATGTTACTGTTTTTTAAATCTCGAAATTAAATCTCAAAATCTTTACCATGAAAATTTCCTTTCAAGGTGTCTTGGAAAAATAGGTACGGACCATTTTAAGTTCTATTTTTGTTAGTGTGTCAGCTCTGTTTATAACTCAAATCTATATTTTAACTCTTAACATCAGAACCAGGGGAGCATGAAACCTAGAATAGATTCTCTAAGTTACTTCTAGGTCACACTAGAATATCAATACTGCACTTCTTGGTTTAGATTCAATTCCCCCCCCCCCACACACACACAGATCTTTAACAGAACCTTTTGTTATTATTATGCAGGCAAAGAAAACAAACGCAAACACAGTTTACAGAGATAGTTGCTTATATTACATAATATATATAAAACAATAGTATCTCCCACAGTATGTTTGTGGGGCATTAGCTCTATCATGAAATGCTATGAGAAAAAGAAAATGAGGAATTAAAGCAAATTCACAATGCACACTAACATATTAAAGGCTTGGAGAAGTCTTGCAATGAATCAATCTGCTGTTGTTTTGTTCTCTATTACTTTATAAATTATATGATTATTTTGTGTGTGTGTGTGTGTGTGTAACAAGGAATCAATGACCCATGCTTGGGGAAAAACTGAAAGCCAAAGAATTCTTTAGGATGAAACAAATATAAAATAAAGATAAAACTATTTCCTAAACTTTAAAATAGGAGTAGAGGTTAAGAATAAACTTCCAAGAATGAAGGGGAGTAAGTTAGAGGGGGAGACGAACCAGGAGAGATGATGGACTCTGAAAAACAACCTGAGGGTTCTAGAGGGGAGGAGGGTAGGGGGATGGGTTAGCCTGGTGATGGGTATTAAAGAGGGCACATTCTGCATG
>NW_027397064.1:66356319-66408751 GCF_003265705.2 Callorhinus ursinus | reverse complement strand
AAAAAAAAGAATAAACTTCCAAGAGTTTGTTTTTTTTTTTAATATAGGAGAAAAGGATACTACTTTTTAGCATCCATGTATTTATTTATCAAAAAAAGTTCCAAATAAGATTTTTTTTCATTTGTGGGGAATTAGAATACTGAATAAGAGGGGGTTGGTTGTTAAAAACAAAACATGCCCCAACTAGAGTCCCTTAGGCTAAGCCTTAGGTCACCACATGGAGATGTAATTATAGTTTTGGCTTTCCTAGAAGTGGAATCTTAAACCAGTCACTCAGAAATTATCTGATCAGCACTAGTTAGGTAATTTGCCTGATAGACCCCTGTTGTCCCCTAAATAACCAACCCACTTTTTTGCCTAGTATAACTTCCTTGTTCCCGCTTCCTTCTGCCAATAAAAGTCTTTCATGTTGTATGGCTCCTCGGAGCTCCTTTCAACCAACTAGATTGGATGCTGTCCAATCAAATCAATTTTTGCTCAAATAAACTCTTAAAAATTTTCATGTGCCTCAGTTCATCTTTTAACAAATGGAGTTCCAAGATAAACCCACGTAAGATCAATTCTTTCTGAGAGGTAAAAGGGCAAAGAAAGCCATGCTTAAAACTTTAAAAGAAAGATGTTTTTAAATAAATGCAAAAAAATATTCTACATTATACTAAAATAAATAAATGAATACATATAAGCATTACATATTTTTGAGGGAGAAGGAAAGAAGTAGGGTAAAATATGAAATAAAGAGATATATACCAAGATGAGAGATTGAGAGAGACAGAAAATTTAAAGACTAAGTAAGTGTAAGAGGAGAAGGAAGAGAAAGTGAACAGGAAGAGGGAGATCTACAGAGGGAGCAGCTTCTATGGTGCTAAAATGTATGTAAATTCCTAAGGTTAAAGCTGAGCACTGTACTCAGTCTGATGGGGGGCTCTCATCAGATTCCTTTGAAATGGTAATTCGCCAGTCCAGCTTTGTCTGCAGCCCTTCCCTTGCTCTTTGTCCTTCATTCCCAGAGAAAATCTCTGAATGAGGCTCACCCAAAAAGCTCAGTAGGAGAAAAAGTAATTTTTGTGTTTCTCAGGCAGTGGCCAGAGAATCCTGAAATCAAGTTAAGGATGAGAGTGTTATTTTGAGAAAATCTGAGAATGAAAAATAAAACAGAAAAGGATGAATATTGAAAAGTAGAAATAAAGGAAACCAGAACAGGAATGGGTTGGAGGAATGGGTTTTAAGTGAGAGGCCCTACCCCTCCTACCCATGGTAATGTCTCTCGCTGCTCTCCAGGGCACACTTGGGCTCCTCATTGGCAAAGCAGTGTGACAGTGTTTGAAATTCAGGTAGTGTCACTTATTAGATGTGTGATCCTGGGCAAATTTCCTACATTCTTGATACTTCCATTTTTTCAACTTTTAAATAGGGCTTCTGATATCTGCCAATGAGGCTGGTCTCCTCAGTCTAAATTTTGTTTGCTCATCTCCATTCCTCTGACCATAAAGTCCTTACCTCACCCATCCTTAAATTAACATCATGTCGCCATAACGGAGCTCACATTTCACCTTTTCCAAACTACACAGATCATTTTCCTTTTCTTAACACCTGTAGGAGTTAGCTCTGATGTGTATATATCTCAATGTTCTTGACATACGTAATTGCTGTTATCTCCTTTTCCTAGCGGGTCTCAAAGTCCCTTAAAGTTAGCTTGGGTATTGTCTGCTCCTTGAAAAATGCAGGCAATACAAGTAAGGAGTGAAAATAACTGGGAGAGTGTTCTTAAGCCTTGGTTTCATATCAAGGGTGATTGAAGGGAAATAATAAGGACTTGATGACTCATTTTATTCCCTGGTACCCAATTAAATTCAGTGCAAAATGTGCTAAAGTTGAGGAAACTTGGATTTGGTAGAATTCAACTAAAATTCATCTTGGATATATTTTATTTCTGTTAACAAATCAAAAATATAAACGTAAGAGCTTGGATCCTCCTGCAGCTGACTGAAACAAAAGATATTGTCTGAAAACACTTTCCAGGGATGAATTTTCAGAATGTGTGTCCACAGGTAGGGCTTTCAAGATAGAGTTATTGCTGCACTCAATCAATATTAGAGAATTTCTATTGCTTCTACAGTTTCATGGCAGCGCAAGTAATCACCACCTTTTTTGATTTGCTTTCTATCACCCAAGAACCAAAAATAAATGAACAGACAATAAACAAAAAATCTATGGTAGGAAGGTTCACCTTTCATGTTAGTTATGTAAGATCTATTTCTTCGTTGCTTCTTCTTACAAAACAAGAGGTAAAAAAAAAATCAGAAGTGTTCAATGGCTGGCTGGTGGCAGGATGACTCTGTTATACTCTATTTTATAATAGTAAGATTCCCGAAAATATATGCAATTCTGGAATATATACATCAGTTGTGACATCATAAGATCTATTTGAGTGGAAGGAAATAATAGTTCAATTTCTCCTTTCTATCTTTTCTATTTTCTCTGTTATGAGAGATGAGTTAGAGAAAATCATTAGATCAAGTATAAGACTTCCACCCAGGAGATTAAACATGTAATGCCAAGTTTTCCCTGTTTTAGTAGATGTAGACAGTATTAGTAACAAAACCGTGATTTTCCTTCTATGCTAACCCAGCGTAATTTCTGAGCAAATCCTCTATCCCATTGTCTCTTAAAATTATTTTGATTCTGAACAACCTTCCTTTTTTGTATGTAAGCTGTATTAAAAATATTTTATATGTGTATGTATTTTATGGTCAGAGAATAAAGTTTTACATGGCAGATTGAACTAAATTTTAGTTGGTTCTAGGTGGAGAGGGATTCCGTGTTGCGGGAAACATTGTTTTGGGTCCTTTATATCCCTGAATCTGATTGGTTTCGCAGGAGGCTCCAGCCAAGGCCAGCAGAACAGTCTTGGCAAGTTGGCCTTCCAGCATGTTGTTTATGATTTCTCAATGACTATCAAAGACAACTGTTCAAACCTGCCATCTAGTTCTTTTGCTGATGAGGCGAGAAAACTCACAGACTCTTTGACCATTGGTCCTATTTACATCACATCTACTTTGCTTCTGCAGTCATAACAAAATATGTAGACTTGCCTGCCTCCAATAGGTTTAACATTTCATCCCTGACTCTAATGTCACTGGGATTTCCTGGAACATGTTTGTTCCTGTTATTATGTGTCACGGTTCTCATCCTTGTTGGTGTGAAAAAAAGAACCCAATATCATTGCATATGCTTAAGTTTCCCTGTCTTCTTAACACTAATATTTGTTCAAGAATATTCACAAGTAGCTGAGGACCAGAAATACTACAAGAATTAGTCATAAGAGAACTTTTCCTTAGCACTTGGGGTCCTTACAAAATGATAACTACTGGGTTACCAAATAAATTCTTGACAATATCAAAGTGTTGCATTCAGGATCTGTTGCTGTTTTTGTTGCTGTGTGTGTGTGTGTGTGTGTGTGTGTGTGGTTGTTTTTTAAGTTGGCCTAAAGGAACTTCATCAAAAATTCTTAATGAAAAAAGAATTCTTAATGGATTCAATGGTTTCTTTAAAAATACCTCAGGAACACTTAATGGCACCTTAAAAAGAAGTTCAAATAATTTATAAAAAGATTAACCTTTGCATGATCTAAAAGTTATTTATAAATGTTGATGATTTTATCAAACTTACTATTTTAAAATGAGTTCATGACTTTTGACAAATCTAAAACAAGCATGATTTGTCATCATGTGTAAATGGCTAATATTCTCCAGATGATACATATTATTTCTTTCATCCCATCCTCCTTCACTGCCATTTCAGCATATTGTTCATTTCAAAATGACCACATTTGCCTTTATTTGTATATGAAGGTATTATCACGTTTACCTGTGATGCTCTTGATATAATATGTTCAAGTGGTCAGTTTGAAATAATACTAATACTGAATAGAACCACAAACTGAAATCAGCTCATCTCATACCTGACAAGGAATAATAAGGATCTTACAATATCAAGACAGAATATTAGCATGGTAAAAATTTGGCTATGTTATACTTACATATCCCCAAGGCACTGTTTAAAACATATCAAATCAAATATCAGATTCTTCATAGATGGTAACAATTTTGTTCCTTCCAAGAAAGTGGAAGAGTCTCTTTTTCTTACAGTTTTGAAATTTAAATTATTTGTTCCTGAAAACCATGATCTGACATGTTTTAGTGCTAAAAAATTTTTATATCAAAACTTAGGTGTGTTTACAATCTAAACTCAAATCTCCCAAATGTAAGAGATTTCTTGCTAACTCTGAATCAGGGCTAAAAAACTGACATTCATTATGATATTCAATCTTTATAACAACTATATAAGGATTATTATCTTTATTTTATTTTATAGATGATTTTTAAAACTGAAGCCTAGAAAAAATAATTGTACATGGTGGAATCAAAATGTGCCACTAATTGTGGGAAGAGAAATGAAACAATTTGCCCTTGAGAAACACCAAAGGATAATTTTAGGTGGGTTTCTTAGAAAGCTGTAGATTTCATATGACTTATATTCTTATATATTTGTCAGTGTATTAAACTTTTTTTATACATCAATAGCATGGAGCTGGTTATTCTTACCTAATGACAACCTATTGACAGCCTTTCCAGTCTTTCAATCATTTGAAACTGTTTTTAGTAAGTCTTTGGTTAAATAGTGATGATGGCTAGAAGTATTCCATATGACTGAACTTTTGCAAAGAAAACTTAGAAGAGACAACAGTCTTGTTCAGAATTTATAAATGTTGATCTTTAGTCAACAAGGATGGCAAAACCAAATCATTCTACTTCCTATCCATATAATATTCTAATAATACTAACCAAGAAAAAGAATATAAATGTCTTATGACTTAGATATTTATATGTGTTCATTCTAAAATTCATTTCTTAATTTCCTATTCCTTTGTTTTCTTCTTCTTCTTTTTTTTTTTTTTTTAAACTGTGACATGTTTTTTTTTCCCTCTGGGATAAATTATATATTGTATTCATCTCAATATATTTCAGGAATATATTGTCAAAATCATTTGACTGTAGTAAGCTGTATCCAATCCCTTTTTAAAAGATCCACCACTAAAAATTCTAATTCATTGTTCAGAGTGGGCCTTAGGCATGAATAGTCAAACAAGTTCCCCCAGATGATTCTAATGTGATGATTTAGCAACTACTTCTCAAGATAATTTAATTTTCCTTCTTTGCTCTATGGCTGACTTCTAATTTAATTTTTTCTGGATTTAGAGGTGTAATTTTTTTTAATTATGTGGGCTACCAACTAATTATAATCTGCTTTCTTTACTTTGGCCAGGTAGATCATCACAATATTAAAGTGGAAGTTATAATTAAAATCTTATTCTGTCACCATATACTGTCCCTCAATTTTTCACCAGGAGCCTTATAAGGATGTTGTTTATTTACTATTGTTGTCTCCTAGAAAGCACACTAGAGAGTTTGTTAAGATTGCATCAAATCCATGGTTACTAATGGACTAGTGGTTAAGAATACATGTTTGATCAAGGTTTATTATCTCTGTTTTTTGAGTGCTATCTTTAAAGTCTTACCATGTTCACATCTCACACATATTATTATTTACTTACTATTTTTAAGTTGATTCACTTTGTGAACTCAGATACATTAGGAAACCTTATATCTACTATTATAAAAAGAAAAGAGTAACATTGTCATAAATAGGAGATAATTTTTAAAATAAATCCAATTACACAAACATAATGCTTTCAAGTCTAATTGGATACTGCTGTCTGATACATTAAGTTTTAAGCCTGAAGCTCGCTTTCTCTTTGTTAGAAAGGAAGATTTCTAAGTAATGAAAAATGTTAAATGTATACAAATAGAAATGAGCTATCTAAAGTGTACCTCAAATAATTCATAGTAGTGATCAGACATGGATTTTTAAGGCATGTTATAATGCCTCAAAATCTGGACCCGAGAAGCCAGTAAGATTGCTTTCACTATATGAAAAACAAATTTTTTAAAGCGATATATTGCTCATTGTTCATAAACATCAACATTTAGAGTATCAGTGCTAGGGTTAGGAAACTCAAGCTGAGAACTTACTGTGATATCTCAAGTATATGGAAGTACCAAACACAGATTAATTTTGGAAGGATGCACCTCAATCTGGTCTTACAGAAGTTCAATAAAGGATAAATGAATATGAGCTCATAATCCAAAATTATCAAACATGCTAAGTAGATCACCATGAATAAGAGTCAGCAGAAACCACCATCAGCAGAATTAGATTAATAAATGTTTCTAATTTTAGAAAAATCAGATTCAGGATATGAAGAAATTGTACTTAAGATTGAATCCAAGGAACAAGAAGTTTTTACAAGTAGTCATATATTAAAAACAAACAAAAAGCAAAACAAAAACATACAGAATGTCTAAAATAAACATAAAATTACTGAAATTAGTGGATCACAGAAACATCAGGTATAGACACAACCGAAGATAATTAGTAAACTGAGCTATTAATCTAAAGTCTAGGGAAGTAAAAGGATTGGAAACATGAGATGTTAGACAAATAAAAACAGCTAATACATCCTAAAATTCTAGAATGGGAAAATATAATGTAAGAGAGACAGAATTTGAAGAGCCAATGGCTGAAAATTTTTAATACCTGCAGACAGGAATTCTCAGACTCAGGAATCTCAACAAAATCCAAATAGGGAAAAAAATATTAGATGTATCATAGTGAAGATGTAGAACTCCAAAGACAAAGAGAATATCTTATAAGTTGTTAAAAATAAAAACAGATCATCTGAAATTAACATTGAGATTGAAAACAACCTTTTAATAAGAATGACAGAAGCCAGATGTTAATAGAAAAATAGCTTCAGTTTGCTAAAAGAAAATAACTATAATTTCAGACTGTAAACCCATTTTAACTTATATTTTAGAGTAAGATAAAATACATATTTAGAAAAAATGAAGAGAACCTACCTTCAATAGAACTTCATGAAAGAAACTTCTAAAAGATGTACTTTAAGAAAAATGTAAAAAAAAAAATTTAAGGAAAGTGAAAGATGTAGAAAAGAAGAATGTGCATAGTTACTGGTAAATATGTGGATAAATTTATATTAACAGTGAGTGACTCTATAAAAATAATGGATTTATTTGTGGTATTAAAAATAGAGAAAAAATACCAGACAAAATACATTATAAGTTAAAGGGAAATATTCAGGTTAAATAATTCTATGTTTTGTGTTGTTGGATGGGTGATTAGGGTAGAAATAATGATTAACTTTATTTATTTTTTTATTTTATTTATTTATTCATGAGAGACAGAGAGAGGGAGAGAGAGAGGCAGAGGGAGAAGCAGGCTCCCAAGGAGCAGGGAGCCTGATGTGGGACTTGATCCCAGGACCCTGGGATCATGACCTGAGCCGAAGGCAGACGCTTAACCATCTGAGCCACCCAGGCGCCCAATAATGATTAACTTTAAACTTATTTTAAAATGTCTGTTAAATGTTGAGGATAACCACCCAAAGAACAGAAAGAATATACCATTTTATCAGAAATGGCTGGAAGGAAAAAGCACAAGGGAAGGGAGCTCACCAAACACAGACCAGTGGGAGACTTATTATTGCTAAGTGTTCTAGTGAAATTTCCCTATTAGCACCGTTTTTTTGCTGGGTTGATGAGATCAGCATTTTGGCTCTATGCTGAAAGAAATCATCTGCTCCTCCTTTCACTGGCCACCAGTGATTAGCTCCAGTATTTGCTCCATTGGCCACTTCAACAGCCACTGAAAAACAAAGATTATTCCAGCTTTACTTCTCACTGTCTTTTAAGAATTTCATTTTTAAAATTTCACTTTTAAAATTTTATTTTGATGGAAAATTTTACTTCTGGAGTAAAGCTACAGACAACAAAGGTAGAGGATATTTAGCTAGTTTTGCTTTTCTTGGTGTAAAAACCAATACAATTTATGAGAAAGAAAACTATTTTTAGACAAATATTTGGTTCCTTATTGTGATTTGTGGTAGGCTGGATTTGTGAAACCAATGAGCATACCCACTCATTTCCTCTTAATTATTTTCACCAAAGAGCACAGCCAGTGATTATCTCACATCTTCTGTTTGCAAAGTCACTAATCAGTGACTTCAGGCTTTGTCCTTCAGACCAAAGAAGATACAGTGAAAATGGAGTGAGAAAAATCTGCTTCTTCCCAAAACTTAAGGATGAGGCTCAAATCAAATCAATTTCCCAAAGTAGTAACGAGACTGGTTTTCACTGACCTTGGTAAATCCTTTTCCTTCCCACTCCACCCTAAGAAAGCCTAAAAGTCATTCGTATTTTCTGGGTGTGTGGATCAGTTGGGTAAATTATTTTCAAGGAATAAGAGTGATAGAGTGTATCCCAAGAAAGCCTGCCAATCTGATGGACTGAGCCATTGACTAAAGTCTACAAGGACTTTTCTTCCAGAATGTTAGAACTACATTGTTTCTGGACCACTTTGAATAGTCAAGGGACAGATACCAAAATCAGGGCTTTGTGAGTGTCAACAGAGATTTGAACTGAAGCTATAAAAGGAAGTGTTGACCTTCATGACAATGGCAATAGCCCCAACTGAACGATGCTCATTTATAGGCTGCTATCTAAATATTTAGCATAGCAGTATTGGCATCGTCATTGAAAGGATTCATGAGGCTCTTCTTTCTTAATGGATATATCTTTTCAGCTATTGGCCTTTACTGGCTGCCTAGCTACCGAGGGAGGAAAGCCAGAAGTGCTGACAGGGCACAAAAATAAAGGACCAGCTAAAAATAGAGTTTCTTGAAATACAGAGAAGCTTGTGATGCCTAGAATTTCAGGCTAGATAGAATATTGAATGGATTAGGTTCTCATGAAAAAGCCTTCTTATAAAAATATATGTGACAATTTCACATGCAGCTAATGAGAGAAGAATGAGAAAGGCTGAGAAGAAAGATTGTCCCTTGGCAGGCAGCCAGCCATCACTGCAGCGAGCCTCTTCTACCAGCCAAAGTGATGCAGCAATGATTAATGCCGCCAACTTCATTGGGCAGAACTGGTTATCCTTATGTTGGAGGGGTGTGAGGCATATGGGAGGAAAATACGGGGAAAATAGAGTCATCTTTTGCTTCTCTCACAGTTAATTAAATTAACATGAAAAAAATTAATGCTCGAATTCTGTCTTGCTGGCTTCCGGAACACAAATAGAAAGCCCTGCTCCGAGTTTCCTATAATATGCGAAGAGAGCATGTTGTTTTTACACATATACAGAAAGAAACGTGTTTTAATGTCCAAATATTATCCAAGTAAATGTGTTACGTTTATAGTAAACGTAGGTTCTTACTTTAATGTGTCTACGGAATATTTTAAAGAGTAGGGTTTTTTTCCTTTGGATTGATTATAAGTTTATGTTTACATATGTGATTTCAAAGAAATTGTGTTTACCTGTTCATTGGGGGAAATAAACACTCCACAGTAAGAAGCAACTCAGCTCAGCATGAAGTGTGGGAGTGCGTGAGCACAGTGTGGATAAGGTGTGAAGAAATAGAATCTCATTTCAGAAACTAGGGAACAAGTTATGATGAGAAGATACAAGAGGTGTAAGAGAGGAGCACCAGCCCAGGGGCAGGGAGCATCCTTTATGTATAAGCTCAGTCCAAAACTGAGCCTGAGAGATAATCTTTGCTAGTTACTCTACTTCTATGCAGTCCCTAAACTGTCTCCAATTATATAGATTAAGAAGCTTCCTTATTTCTTTTAACGGAAGAAGCACAGATAGTAGCAGAGAAAATTCCAGCACTAACATTCTTGTTATTTCAAGTAGCATTTCCATTTGATGCTGTAAGTCTTCTGCTAATGAGCACCAGACTTAATAATTTACAAAGAAAAACAAGTCAAATGTGAAATTGTTACTGTGATATGGCTGCTGGTTTCATTCATTTCATGAATGGACTATTTCTAGATTTTAAGTTATTTTGTCTAACTAAAGCCCCCTTTTATTTACAAACGTACATACCAGAACCTAGGAAAAAAAAAAAACATATCTACTGAAAAAGTAAACTTAAGCTTAGAATAATCTCGCTACACCAATCTTGAAAGCGATTAAAACCACACAGATGTAGATCCACATCATAGCATACTATTCTGTTTGTAAAAACAAAGTTATTGCCTAATACTCAGGGATATTTAGAAATGGCATTGTGTTAAAAGAAAAGTACACAGAGAAGAAGCCAAACTGTGTTAAAAAAAAAAAGTAAACAGAAAAAAGATTGGAAGAACATACACTAAAACATCAGGAAGAGTTCTCATGGGAAAGAGATTGATGGTGGTTTTCATTTGATTCTTTGTATTCTTTTGTACTTTCCAAAGTAAATACTTACTATTCCTTATGTTATCAGATATTCAATTAATATAATCTATTTTTTACTTCTATTTCATTACAATCACTAATTATGTTCTCATAATATGTTTTATATCAGATTTGTTCTATTGTCAATAATGTCAAAGTAGACCACCTTTCCTGAGTAATTTTACTTCTTAGAGAGCTCATTTAAATTAATTTCAATTTATGCAAACTTCATTCTGCTAAAATTGAAAACAATTCCATATTCAAATTTTCCCTAATGTTCCAATAATGCCTATTTTCTCTTATTTCTTCTTTTTTTAATCCATAATCCAACTAAGGATGATCACACATTACATTTAGTCATTACAGCTCTTTAGTTGTGTACAATTTAGGCCATTTCTCCAGGGTTGTTTTATGTTTGTTTGTTTCTTGTTTTTTGTAGTATTTCCTAACATTGACATTTTATCACCTGTGACAGTTGTTTTGCAGAATGTCTTTTGATTTTAATTTTCTGATTATTTCCTTCTGATCAGATTCAGGTAAACACTTTGTAAGGAAAACCTTATAGAGCATATTGCCTTCTTCTCAATACATCATATTGGAAGGCTTGTAAGTCAGTGTGTCCTATTATTGGTAATGCCAAATTTGTTGCCTTAGTCAAAGTGGCATCTGTCAGATTTTGTCATTCTTAAGGTATGTTGTCGTCTTTGAAATTCTTAAGTAGCAATACTTAAGTAGCATGAAAATCATGTTCCACAGAAACCTTTCATGTAATAGTTTTAAAATCCATCAGTGATTCTTGCCTGAATCAATTATTACTATGGTGATGATGTCATAATTCTATCAACGCTTCTATGTTTATAGGTTGACATCTTTATGTAAAGAATTTTCTCTTTTCTACTACCTTAAAGATTTTTAAGATGTATCCATATAAACTCATGAATTCTTTTTTATTCAATGTGCTATGAAACCATTTAGGTCATTATTTATTTTGATACTCAAATTGTGCTAAATTTGGCCAATGAACACCCCTTTAAGCTGGCTCCTATGTCCTTCCCATATCTCTATATGTTTTGAAGGGTTTCTTTACTTTCTGTGTGGAATGTTCCAAATTTTTACTTACCCTGTTCCACCCCAGTCACTTCTCTAGGAAGCCCTGGTTTCTTTTAGTGGGGAATAATACTGAAAAACAAACAAACAAACAAACAAGATCTGGGCACTGGATAGCTACTAGAATTCCTGTTTCTGTTGAAGGTACTGTTAAGAAATGCATTGCTATCTAGCATCTAGATAGATAGATAGTTTTTTTTTTTTTAACAGCTATACTGATAACTCTATTCCCACCCCACCAGGTTCTTTGTCTCTTTTCCTATTCCATATTTGTACTCACTTCTCCCATAGTCAGAACCTAGTTCTCAATAGTATCAATATCTGTTTGCTCAATCTTAAAACACACCTGGATAGATTTAGAATTGCTACATTCCTACCACTGCACCTACTCTGTTATGTTTTCTCTGCAGTTTTTGCTGGGTATTTTTTTTTGGGGGGGATCTTTAAAGTATATCCACCCAGGAGGTACCATCAGAGAGCTATGTTTAAAAGTGCATTGATTCTAGCCTCGGTAATCAGACACTAAAAAGAAATAAAAGGCATCCAAATCATCAAGGAAGAAGTCAAACTTTCCCTACTTGCAGAAGATATGATACACTATATAGAAACCCAAAAGACTCCACCAAAAAGTTGCTAGAACTAATACATGAATTCAGCAAAGTTGCAGGATACAAAATCAAGGCAAGGAAATCTGTAATATTTCTATACACCAATAATGAAGCAGCAGAAAAAGAAAGCAAGGAATCAATCCCATTTATTTCCAAAACAATAAGATACCTAGAAATAAACCTAACCAAAGAGGTGAAAGATCTATACTCTAAAAACTATAGCACTTATGAAAGAAAATGAAGGGGACACAAAGAAATGGGGAAAAATTCCGTGCTCATGGATTGGAAGAACAAACATTGTTAAAATGTCTACACTACCCAAAGCAATCTACACATTTAATGCAGTCCTTATTGAAACACGAACATTTTTCACAGAGCTAGAACAAACAATCTTAAGATCTGTATGCAACCACAAAAGACCCCAAATAGCCAAAGCAATCCTGAAAAAGAAAAGCAAAGCTGGAGACATCACAATTTTGGACTTCAAGCTATATTACAAAGCTGTAGTCATCAGGACAGTATGGTACTGGCAAAAACATACACACAGATCAATGGAACAGAAAAGAAAACCCAGAAATGGACCCACAACTATATGGTCAATTGTTGACAAAGCAGAAAAAAAGCCAATGGAAAAAAGACAATCTCATCAACAAATGGTGTTGGGAAAATTGGACAGTAATATGCAGAAGAATGAAACTGGACCACATTCTTACACCTACACAAAAATAAATTCAAAATGGATGAAAGACCTAAATGTGAGACAGGAACCCATAAAAATCCTAGAGGAGAACACAGGCAGCAAACTTTTTGGCCTTGGCTGCAGCAACTTCTTTTTTTTTTTTAATTTTTTTATTGTTATGTTAATCACCATATATTACATAATTTGTTTTGGTGTAGTGTTCCATGATTCATTGTTTGTTCATAACACCCAGTGCTCCATGCAGAACGTGCCCTCCTCAATACCCATCACCAGGCTAACCCATCCCCCCACCCACCTCCCCTCCAGAAACCTCAGTTTGTTTTTCAGAGTCCATCATCTCTCCTTGTTCGTCTCCCCCTCTGACTTACTCCCCTTCATTCTTCCTCTCCTGCTATCTTCTTCTTTTTCTTTTTTCTTAAAATATGTTGTGTTATTTGTTTCAGAGCAACTTCTTATGAAACACATGTCTGGAGGCAAGGGAAACAAAAGCAAAAATGAACTATTGCAACTTCATCAAGAGAAGAAGCTCCTGCATAGCAAAGGAAACAATCAACAAAACTAAAAGCAGCCTACAGAATGGGAGAAGATATTAGCAAATGGCATATCAGATAAGGGGTTAGTATCTAAAATCTATAAAGAATTTCTCGAACTCAACACCCAAAAAGCAAATAATCCAGTCAAGAAATGGGCAGAAGACATGAATAGGCATTTTTCCAAAGAAGACATCCAGATGGCTAGCAGACACATGAAAAGATGTTCAACATCACTCATCATCAGAGAAAACAAATCAAAACCACTATGAGATACCATCTCACACCTGTCAGAGTGGCTAAAATTAACAACACAGGAAACAACAGATGTTGGTGATGGTATAGAGAAAAGGGAACCCTCTTACACCGTTGGTGGGAATACAAAGCAATGCAGCCATTCGGAAAAAACAATATGGAGTTTCCTCAAAAAGTTAAAAATAGAACTACCCTATGACCCAGCAAGTATTTACCCAAAGGATACAAAAATATTGATTCGATGGGACACATGCTCCCCAATGTTTATAGCAGCATTGTCGACAAGAGCCAACCTATGGAAAGAGCTCCAGTGTCCACTGTCCGATGAATAGATAAAGAAGATGTGGTGTATATATATGATGGAATAATCCTCGGGCATCAAAAAGAATGAAATCTTGTCATTTGCAATGACACAGATGGAGCTAGAGTGTATTATACTAAGCAAAATAAAGTCAGTCAGAGAAAGACAAATACCATATGATTTCACTCATATGTAGAATTTAGGAAACAAAACAGGAATATATTGGAAAGGAAAAAAAGAGAGGTGGGGGAAGCAAACCATAAGAGACTCTTAACAATAGAGAACAAACTGAGGGTTGATGGAGGGAAGAGGGTGGAGGATGGCCTCGATGGGTGATGAGGATTAAGGAGGGCACTTGTTGGGATGAGCACTGGTGTTATACGTAAGTGATGAAAGGCTAAATTCTACTCCTGAAACTAATATTCACTATATGCTAACTAATTAGAATTTAAATAAAAATTTGGAAGAAAAAAAGTTTATTAATTCCACTTTTGACTAAGCAAATTGATTCTTCTGTGTGATTATTTTTTTTTAAAGATTTTATTTATTTATTTGTTCGAGAGAAAGAGAGAGAATGAGCAGGGAGCGCAGCAAGCAGAGGGAGAAGCAGGTTCCTTGCTGAGCAAGGAGCCCAATGTGGGGCTCAATCCCAGGACCCTGGGATCATGACCTGAGCTGAAGGCAGATGCCTAACTGACTAAGCCACTCAGGCATGCTTTCTTTTTTTTAAGATTTTATGTATTTATTTGTTAGAGAGAGAGAGAGAGAGCACAAGCAGGGGAATAATTCTTCTGTATGATTATGTTGTCAACATTTTAGTGCTACATTCCTTTGTTTCTGTTTGTTTTTCATGTTGGCGTTTGCTTCTTTTCCATTTTCTTATTTAATTCCATTTTTTAAAAATATTTTACTTTTTTAAAGATTTTATTTATTTATTTGTCAGAGAGAGAGAGAACACAAGCAGAGGGAGTGGCAGGCAGAAGAAGCAGGCTCCCCGCTGAGCAAGGAGCTGGATGTGGGGCTCGATCCCAGGACCCTGGGACCATGACCTGAGCTGAACGCAGACACTTAACCGACTGAGCCAGGCGCCCCTAATTTACTTTTAAATATGGAAATTACTTACATAGTTTACAGTAAATTATTTACATAGTTCCAAAGTAAAAACATATAGTTATAAGGGTCTCACTCTACCATTCCCCTTTCACTCAATCCCACCTTCCCTCTGTGTAACCATCTCCTTTTTTATCTGGTTGTTCCTTTCTGAATTTCCTTTTTTAAGAAATAGATATCATAAAAATATGTATCAATTAATATTTTATTCCTCCTTTACTCTTAAACAAAACATAGCAGAGTAAATATATTTTCCCCACCTTGTTTTTTTAACTTCACAATATATCCTGGAAATAATGCAATCTGATTCATAGAGATAATTTTTATTGTATCTGCTCAGTTATCCAATCATGTGGATTTGACAAAGTTTATTCAACCAATTTTCTATAAATGAGAACTCTATTTGTTTCAAATATTTTGCTATTAGAAATATTGCTGCAATAAATATCTCTGTGAGTATTTGCTTTGTTTTGTTCTTTTTGGAGATGTACTTTAAGGGTAAATTCCTGGAAGTGAGATTACTGGGTTAAAGAGTAATTTCGTGTAATTATTTTTTAGCTATTGGGAAATTCTTCACAATGGTTTTACATTTTTGTATTCTATCAGCAGTACATGAAAGTACCTGCTGGTGTACAATATCAGCAAAAGAGTGTATTGTCAACCTCTCCAATTTTTGCTGATCTGACAGATGAGAAATGGTATCATGGGGTAATTTTATTGTTGTTTTTATTATGAGTGAGGTTGAATTTTTTTTATAAGTTTAACTAAAATCACATAATTTTGTAGATGTGTTTAACCTCACAATTTTATGGCCAGAGATTCTGTTCCCAGGACCCCTCATAGTCTGCCCATTCTCTTGAGAAAAGGTTTCTTATTTCTGGATCTGGATGCTTTTATTAGTATATGACCAGACTTTCAATCAAGGGGCATTATTTTGCTTCCTAGTAATAGGAGCAATAAAAATGCAGTTTCATGAGAGCCTACGGGGAGCTCATGTATGAATACAGCTTAGTATAATGGGAAAACTCTGGTAGAAGAATCAGGAGAGTAGAGATATAGTTGTGGTTCTGTCATTACATCTTAAGAGCTTTGGCAATCAATCTGGTCTACAATATGCACATTTGTGATTGATTAAATATCTTCCAAACTGGAAACTTCACAGTTTGGTAATTGCCAACCTTCCTCAAACAGTCTCTATCCTCACAAGTCTGGCCTTACTGCTATTTGAACCTCCTCAGCTACCTGTAGTTGTTGAAATCATAAACCCAACTCACTTTTCTGAGAAAACTCTTCCCTTGACTCCCTTACTGGGCCACAGAAATACTCATATAATGGACACAAGTTTTCAAACGCCACAATAGTTTGGTTTTATGTACTAGTCTGCATTAACTGCACACTGACTTTTATAGAACCAACTTTTCTAGGTCAACTACCCAAGCCTTGGCATTTCTGGTTAGATGTGTATATGTGTGTGGGTGAGTGTGTGCACATGCATGCACAAGTGCATGTACACAAATAGCTAAAGGCACAAATAGGTATGCAATATCATGTGAACCTGTCATTACTCAGAAATATGCTATCATGAAGCCTCTTAATCTCCTTCAGAGTCGGGAGGGTGTGTGTGACCTAACCTACAAATCTGTAGGGGTTAAACATTGCCAGCAGTCTAATACAGTTCAAATATAGTTGAGCTAATAATCATTCTGCTCTCTAAAATAGCTCCCATTAGTGGAGCTTTCCTTCTGTCCTAAGAAGCTTAGTGGTCATTGTGGCCACTGGGTCAAAATAATTCTCCTTTTTATATTTCTCTGTATCAGGCTTAATTTTAGACAAATGTTCACTAAGGAGAAATTTTCTGAGCAATAGTACTTGGGAGGATGCACTTTACCGTTATACCAATTTGCAAAAGGCAGTTTTCTGTAATTTTATCAAATAATGTAGTAATAGAAGCAAAATGTGATTAAATGGCCTATAACACTCTTTAAGACCCAGGAAAATTACTACATTAATATACATATCTTTTTCTTACTCTTTTAAGAGAAAGTACATTTATAAATCCTATAATATATCTAAAGTCAGCTCTAACAATTTAACCAAATGCCTCTCTTCACTACCATCCACACATATTTTCATTACAGAAAAATAAGAAACTGGAAAGATGTCAAAGTTAGCTTGTTTTATTTTCTAAATCTCCATTCTGTATATATCTAAAGTCAAGAACATAAGATCTAGGATCAATCATATGCTTGTTTGGCATCTGAAAAGTGACCTGTTTTCAATACAATTAGATTTGTAGAAATCATATCTCTGTAAGGCTATTTCCTATTTTAACTTAATTTTTATGTATGTGCCAAGTTTTGGGTATGCATATACATATGCATGTGTAATATATCTATATATATCTATATTAAGCAGTGGCTTATGAAAGAGATATTTAATCTAGGAATGTGGTTTCCTAGTAACAAGAATCACATACAAGTTCTTCAAGAGCTCCGTCTCTGCAATCATATGTCTTCAGTGTATTAGTAAGGCAAGAACTTTCCAAAAGCCGTTTCATTTTCTGCACAGGACATCTAACAGTCAGAGTAGGGTGCAATTACAGTATAGAAGAAGGAGAAGACAGATACTCGGCCAGCAGATTTCTTTAGGTCTGGTTCAATTTTAAAAAGTCACATAGATAAAACTCCCATAATAATCAACAATACTACCAAAATGCTGTACATTGTGTAGGACCTGGGAGGCTGAAGCCTTATTTTCAGAGCTGGAAGTTAAAAAAAAAAAAAAAAAAACAGTTTAATTTCAAAGGAGGATTACATGAATGGGATTTGTAGATAAAAAAATTGAATTATATTCATTTCCATTGATTTCAAGAAGTTAAAATAGATTGTAGTGATAGGTTGCAGATATAGAAGGTCACCTGCAAGCAAATTTTTAAAACTTGTCCTCAGGCCTGATATAAACCACTGGAGGCTAAGAGAGAGGTTTCAGTCTAACATTCACTTTAAAAATTGCACTTACTAATTTTTTTTCCTACAAAGTTTTTTCAGCTCAAACTGCAAATGTATTGTTTGTATTAAACTTGAAGTTGATCAAGATTTAAAAATATAAACATTGGTAATAGAAAACAACGAGCCAGAAGCATTTCTTTAACTGTGTCAAGCATGAAGCAATGTGACATTGCTCTGTCTCAAAGCTGCCATCAAAAATCCTGTTACTCTGTGTAATATCAAGGATAACACAAAGTATTTGACTTGTACAAAAAAAGAGCATTGAGATTCATTAAAAGCATTTTCCCTGTTAAGGACATAGCTGTGGATTAAGTGGAAACAAAATTTTAATGAAAGGCAGAATATTTGTGTCCAGGACCTAGCTTCATCACCTATCTGTGTTCTATTTAGGAAGTCACCAAAATTCCTTTAAAAGTCTAATTTTGTAATCTATAAAATGGAAATCTTGGCATGCTACCTCAGAGGGTAGTTAAGAAGATTAAACCAGGTAAACATATGTGAATTTTGTTTTCCAACTCTAGAGTATTTATGAATGTAAGATATCCTTAGGTAAAATCATTTATGCTGAACTAATTCATAAATCCTTTCCCAAGACATTTAGTGTTGACTTAAACAAGAAAATTAACCTGAATAATTATAGAGCTAAAATGCAAGAGTAATATCAGTAGACATTAGAAAAATATGTCAGCAACTTCAATAAATACTTGGATAAAGATGACTTGAGAGTTCTGATTGGCATCTTTCAAGTATCTGTGTGAACTTTAGTATGCTCATTGCACTTTAAAATAAGGCATATCTAACTTCCGAGGCTCTTATTCATATGTTATACCAACAGGCACACAACTAAGAAGTAATTTGCATGTAAATGAATTTAAATTTAGTAAAATATTTCAAAAATCTACTAGTTCACTAATCATTTGCAAATCAAGCAAATGAAAGTGATGGAAGCTTCTTCATCAATGATGGAAAAAACACATAGTGAACTAATTGATCTGCTAACAATTAAAAAACCATACAAAATATAAAATATAAATACTTAAAATTACTGGAAAGTGACAAAAACAAGTGCAAAGTGGAAGAGGTTTTACTCTGAAAGAACAGAAACACTCTGGGCAAGATTTTCATTTACGGGGTTCTTCCCTTGAGGGAAGTCTCAAGTCCACCATGACATGCCTTTGATATGAAAAAAAGCTACTGTCTTATTGATTTAAGGAGTCAAAAAGTAGATCCAAATTAGATTCATGGATCTAGGAGTAGACAGAATATGAAGGGAGGATCCCAAAAAGGAGAAAACCACAGAGACTCTGTATGCAAGCCCTCTCAAATCATTGGCTCCTAAACTATATATGCACAGAATAAGACAACAATGAATCTTTCTGGAAAAAACATCTGGAAAGCTGAAAGAGTTGTACTGATATATTAATAGCTGCCCACTGGTGGAGAAACAGGATTGGAGTGTGAATTTCACCATTTGAGGTAATGGATTGCAGTGTGAATGTCACTATTTGAGGAAATGGATTGGAGTGTGAATCTCACCATTTGATAAATACCTGAGGGTCTTCACTGACAACATAAGGGTCACATCTTAGGAGTAAAGACTGCATCCAAAGAATAAGGATTTTGCCATAAATCTCAAAAAACAACAACAAAAAATAAGAAACAAAATTCATGAGATGCCTGGGTGGCTCAGTCATTAAGCATCTGTCTTCAGCTCAGGTCATGATCCCAGGGCCCTAGGGTCGAGTCTCCCCGCATCTGGCTCCCTGCTCTTCTGGGAGCCTGCTTCTTCCTCTGCCTCTTTCTCTCCGGCATGAATAAATAAATAAAATCTTAAAAAAAAAAAAAAACTTCCTAAAAAAAAAAGAAACAAAACACACACAAAACCGACCACTCTTAAGAATGCCTAAAAATAAACCCTTCAAAGATCAAGTAAACTGCTTGTAATTTACTTACATGCTTGTACAACAGGCAGCACTTTTCAGAAAACAATAGCAGATTTCAGATTCTCTACAATACATAAGGCAAACTACTAAAAAAAAAAGTTACGAAAATATCCCAGATATGTAGAGAAATAGGAAATATAATTCACTAAAACAAACTTACATTTGACCCAGATATTGGAATTAGCGGTCAGAATTTTAATACAGTTATGACAAATCCATTAAAGGAAACAGAGAAAAATATGGGTAAAATTGGTGAAAGTGGAAAATTTCTGAGGAACTATAGAACTGTAAAGAAGAAACGAATGGAGGGCGGAACAAGATGGCGGAGGAGTAGGAGACCTGGATTTCGTCTGGTCCCAGGATTTCAACTGGATGGGGATCAAACCATTCTGAACAACTACGAACTCAACAGGAGATAGAAGAAAAGAATAGCAACAAATCTCTGAACAGAAAAGCGACCACTTTCTGGAAGGTAGGATGTGCGGACAAGTGAATCCGAGGTGGTATTCGGAAGGAGAGACGGTGGGGGAGGAGGTCTCCATCAGCCGCTTCTGGCAAGTGATAGAGCAGCGGAGCACAAAATCAGAACTTTTAGAAGTCAGCTCCGCTGAGGGACGTCATTCCAGTGGCTAAGCGGGGGGTGGAACACCTGCTGGGACAGTGTGGGCTCAGGACCCTTGGGGTCACAGAAAGACTGGGGGTGCCTGAGTGCGGCAGAGCTCCCAGGTATCAGAGCGGGGAAGCAGACTGCAGAGACAGAGCCCAGGCGTGGGCTCTTAGCTTGGGGTTGCCATAAACCGTGATCCGCGGCACAGTCGGTGGTCCACTGCTCCTCCAGCAGGGACCCAACAAGTAGCAGATCTGGGAGACTCTCCTTCCTCCCCCAGGAGGAGAAGCATGGGAGCGCACCGCAGGGATCTGCTGGGTTTGGAGACTCCCCACGGGGTCAGGGGCCAGAGATAGAAACGCTCCATCACAGGTCAGGTGGTTGGAGACCGGGGAGACGGGAGTGATTGACTGCTTTTCTCTGGGGACTCACTGAGGAGTGGGGCCCCGAGTTCTCAGCTCCTCCGGGGTGGAGGTTGGGAGGCCGCCATTCTCACTCTCGTCCTCCGAAGCTGTACGGAAAGCTTGCAGGGAACAGAATCTCCCGAGAGCAAGCCGAGCAGATTACTTAGCCTTGACCAGGCAAGGGTGGGGCAATTCCACCTCCGGCAAAGACATTTGGGAACCACGGCAACGGGGCCCTCCCCCAGAGGATCAGCAAGAACAGCCAGCCAAGACCAAGTTTACCGATCAATGAGAATGGCAGAACTCCAGCGCTAGGGGAATACTGCACATAGAATTCATGGCTTTTTTACCATGATTCTTTAGTCTTTCAAAATTAATTTTTTTAACTGTCTTTTTTTTTTTTGACTTTTTCTTTTTCCCTTTTTCAACCAACATCTTATCAATCCCTTTTTTTAAAAAAATATTTTTTATTTTTCATTTTTAGAGTCATGTTCTATCCCTTCATAGTAGTTACCCTTATTTTTGGTATATATACATATATATATATATATATATATGTATATATAAGTTGTTCTCTCTTTAAATTTTGAGATACCGTTTCTTCTAACAGATCAAAATATACCCTAAATCTCTAGTGTATAGCTTTGTTCTAGTCTCCTGCCTGATCACATTCTCTCCCTTTTTTTTTTTAATCCTCTTCTTTCTTTTTTCAACCACCTTCTTATCTTATCAATTCCTTTTATAAAATCTTTTATAATTTTCATCTTTAGAGTCATATTCCATCCCTTCATCATATTAACCCTTACTTTTATACATATATAAGTTTTTCTTTCTTTAAAATTTTGGGAGCCACTTTCTTCTAACAGACCAAATACACCCAAAATCTAGTGTGTGGCAATGATCTATGCACCAGCCTGATCATATTTGATCATATTCTGTTTTCTTTGTTTTGTTTTGTTTTTGTTTGTTTTTATCCTTTTCTTTTTCTTTTTTCTTTCTTTCCCTTTCTTTTCCCCTGGTTTCAGGTCTTTTCTGATTTGTTTAGTGTATATTTTCTGGGGACATTGTTACCCTGTTAGCATTTTGTTCTCTCATTCATCTATTCTCCTCTGGACAAAATGACAAGATGGAAAAATCACCTCAACAAAAAGAACAAGAGGCAGTACCAACTGCCAGGAACCTAATCAATACAGACATTAGAAAGATGTCGGAACTAAAGTTCAGGATGATTTTAAAGGTACTAGCTGGGCTTGAAAAAAGCATGGAAGTTATTAGAGAAACCCTTTCTAGAGAAATAAAAGAACTAAAATCTAACCAAGTCGAAATCAAAAAGACTATTAATTAGGTGCAATAAAAAATGGAGGCTCTAACTGCTAGGATAAATGAGGCAGAAGAGAGAATTAGTGATATAGAAGACCAAATGATGGAAAATAAAGAGGCTGAGAAAAAGAGAGATAAATAACTACTGGATCACGAGGGCAGAATTCGAGAGATAAGTGATAGCATAAGACAAAACAACATTAGAATAATTGGAATCCCAGAAGAAGAGGAAAGAGAGAGAGGGGCAGAAGATATATTGGAGCAAATTAAAGCAGAGAAATTCCCTCATGTGGGGAAGGAAACAGGCATCAAAATCCAGGAGGCACAGAGAACCCCTCTCAAAATCAATAAAAATAGGTCAACACCCGACTTCTAATAGTAAAACTTATGAGTCTCAGAGACAAAGAGAAAATCCTGAAAGCACCTCGGGAGAAGAGATGTGTAACCGACAATGGTAGAGATGTTAGATTGGCAACAGACCTATCCGCAGAGACCTGGCAGGCCAGAAAGGACTGGTATGATATCTTCAGAGCACTAAATGAGAAAAACATGCAGTCAAGAATACTATATCCAGCAAAGCTGTCACTGAAAATAGAAGGAGAGATAAAAAGGTTCCAGGACAGATAAAAACGAAAGGAATTTGCAAACACAAAACCACCCCTACAAGAAATCTTGAAAGGGGTCCTCTAAGCAAAGAGAGAGCCTAAAAGCAGCATAGACCAGAAAGGAAAACAGAAAATATACAGTCACAGTCACCTTACAGGCAATACAATGGCACTAAATTCATATCTTTCAGTAGTTACTTTGAATGTAAATGGGCTAAATGCCCCAATCAAAAGACACAGGCAATCAGATTGGATAAAAAAACAAGATCCATTAATATGCTGTCTGCAAGAGACTCATTTTAGGCCCAAAGACACCCCCAGATTGAAAGTGAAGGGGTGGAAAACCATTTACCATGCTAATGGACACCAAAAGAAAGCTGGAGTGGCAATCCTTATATCAGACAAATTAGGTTTTAAACCAAAGACTGTAATAAGAGATGAGGAAGGACACTATATCCTACTTAAAGGGTCTACCCAACAAGAAGATCTAACAATTGTAAATGTTTATGCCCCTAACATGGGAGCAGCCAATTATATAAGGCAATTAATAACAAAAGCAAAGAAACACATCAACAACAATACAATAGTAGAGGGGGACTTTAACACCCCTCTCACTGAAATGCACAGATCATCTAAGCAAAAGATCAACAAGGAAATAAAGACTTTAAGTGACACACTGGACAAAATGGACCTCACAGATATATTCAGAACATTCCATCCCAAAGCAACAGAATACACATTCTTCTCTAGTGCCCATGAAACATTCTCCAGAAGAGATCACATCCTAGGTCACAAATCAGGTCTCAACTGGTACCAAAAGTTTGGGATCATTCCCTGCATATTTTCAGACCACAGTGCTTTGAAACTAGAACTCAATCACAAGAGGAAAGTCGGAAAGAACTCACATACATGGAGGCTAAAGAGCATCCTACTGAAGAATGAATGGGTCAACCAGGAAATTAAAGAAGAACTTAAAAAATTCATGGAAACCAATGAAAATGAAAACACAACTGTTCAAAATCTTTGGGATACACAAAAGCAGTCCTAAGAGGAAAGTATATAGCAATACAAGCCTTTCTCAAGAAACAAGAAAGGTCTCAAACACACAACCTAACCCTACACCTAAAGGAGCTGGAGAAAGAACAGCAAATAAAGCCTAAACCCAGCAGGAGAAGAGAAATAATAAAGATCAGAGCAGAAATCAATGAAATAGAAATCAAAAGAACAGTAGAACAGATCAACGAAGCTAAGAGCTGGTTCTTTGAAAGAATTAATAAGATTGATAAACCCCTGGCCAGACTTATCATAAAGAAAAGAGAAATGACCCAAATAAACAAAATCATGAATGAAAGAGGAGAGATCACAACCAACACCAAAGAAATACAAACAATTATAAGAACCTATTATGAGCAGCTATATGCCAGCAAATTAGATAATCTGGAAGAAATGGATGCTTTTGTAGAGATGTATAAACTACCAAAACTGAACCAGGAAGAAATAGAAAACCTGAACGGACCTATAACCACTAAGGAAATTGAAGCAGTCATCAAAAATCTCCCAACAAACAAAAGCCCAGGGCCAGAAGCCTTCCCAGGGGAATTCTACCAAACATTTAAAGGAGAATTAATACCTATTCTTCTGAAACTGTTCCAGAAAATAGAAATGGAAGGCAAACTTCCAAACTTGTTTTATGAGGCCACCATTACCTTGATTCCCAAACCAGAGAAAGACCCCGTCAAAAAGGAGACTTACAGACCCGTATCCCTGATGAACATGGATGCAAAAATTCTCACCAAAATACTAGTCAGTAGGATCCAACATTACATTAAAAGGATTATTCACCACGATCAAGTGGGATTTATCCCTGGGCTTCAAGGCTGGTTCAACATCTGCAAATCAATCAACGTGATACAATACATTAATCAAAGAAAGAACAAGAACCATATGATCCTCTCAATAGACGCAGAAAAAGCCTTTGACAAAGTACAGCATCCTTTCTTGATCAAAACTCTTCAGAGTATAGGGATAGAGGGTACATACCTCAATATCATAAAAGCCATCTATGAAAAACCCACAGCAAATATCATTCTCAATGGGGAAAAACTGAGAGCTTTCCCCCTAAGGTCAGGAACACGGCAGGGATGTCCACTATCGCCACTGGTATTCAACATAGTATTAGAAGTCCTAGCCACAGCAATCAGACAACAAAAAGAAATCAAAGGCATCCAAATCAGCAAAGAAGAAGTCAAACTCTCACTCTTTGCAGATGATATGATACTTTATGTAGAAAACCCAAAAGACTCCACCCCGAAACTGCTAGAACTCATACAGGAATTGAGTAAAGTGGCAGAATATAGAATCAATGCACAGAAACCAGTGGCATTCCTATACACCAACAACAAGACAGTAGAAAGAGAAATTAAGGAGTCGATCCCATTTACAACTGCACCCAAAACCACAAGATACCTAGGAATAAATCTAACCAAAGAGGCAAAGAATCTGTACTCAGAAAACTATAAAATACTCATGAAACAAAATGAGGAAGACACAAAGAAATGGAAAAACGTTCCATGCTCATGGATTGGAAGAATGTCAATGCTACCTAGAGCAATCTACACATTCAATGCAATCCCCATCAAAATACCATCCACTTTTTTTCAAAGAAATGGAATAAATTATCCTAAAATTTGTATGGAACCAGAAAAGACCTCGAAAAGCCAGAGGAATGTTGAGAAAGAAAAGCAAAGCTGGTGGGATCACAATTCCAGATCTCAAGCTCTATTACAAAGCTGTCATCATCAAGATAGTATGATACTGGCATAAAAACAGACACATAGATCAATGGAACAGAATAGAGAGCCCAGAAATGGACCCTCAACTCTATGGTCAACTCATCTTTGACAAAAGCAGGAAAGAATGTCCAATGGAAAGAAGACTGTCTCTTCAACAAATGGTGTTGGGAAAATTGGACAGCCACATGCAGAAGAATGAAACTAGACCATTTCCTTACACCACACACAAAAATAGACTCAAAATGGTTGAAAGACCTAAACGTGAGACAGGAGTCCATCAAAATCCTAAAGGAGAACACAGGCAGCAACCTCTTCGACCTCAGCCGCAGCAACTTCTTTCTAGAAACATCGCCAAAGGCAAGGGAAGCAAGGGTAAAAATGAACTATTGGGACCTCATCAAGATCAAAAGCTTTTGCACAGCAGAAGAAACAGTCCACAAAACCAAAAGACAACCGACAGAATGGGAGAAGATAATTGCAAATGACATATCAGATAAAGGGCTAGTATCCAAAATCTATAAAGAACTTCTTAAACTCAACACCCAAAGAACAAATGATCCAATTAAGAAATGGGCAGAAGACATGAACAGACATTTTTCGAAAGACATCCAAATGGCCAACAGACACATGAAAAACATCTCTCGGCATCAGGAAGATCCAAATCAAAACCTCAATGAGATATCACCTCACACCAGTCAGAATGGCTAAAATTAACAAGTCAGGAAACGACAGATGTTGGCGGGGATGCAGAGAAAGGGGAACCCTCCTACACTGTTGGTGGGAATGCAAGCTGGTGCAGCCACTCTGGAAAGCAGTATGGAGGTTCCTCAAATAGCTGAAAATAAAGCTACCCTATGACCCAGCAATTGCACTACTGGGTATTTACCCCAAAGATATAAATGTAGGGATCCAAAGGGGTATGTGCAGCCTGATGTTTATAGCAGCAATGTCCACAATAGCCAAACTGTGGAAAGAGCCTAGATGTCCATCAACAGATGAATGGATAAAGAAGATGTGGTATATATATACAATGGAATATTATGCAGCCATCGAAAGGAATGAAGTCTTGCCATTTGCAACAACGTGGATGGAGCTGGAGGATGTTATGCTGAGTGAAATAAGTCAATCAGAGAAAGACATGTATCATATGACCTCACTGATATGAGGAATTCTTAATCTCAGGAAACAAACTGAGGGTTGCTGGAGTGGTAGGGGGTGGTAGGGTTGGGGTGGCTGGGTGATGGACATTGGGGATGTCCTATGGTGAGAGCTGTGAATTGTGCAAGACTATTGAATCACAGATCTGTACCTCTGAAACAAATAATACATTATATGTTAAAAGAAAAAGAAGATAGCGGGAGGGGAAGAATGAAGGGGGGAAATTGGAGGGGGAGACAAACCATGAGAGACAATGGACTCTGAGAAACAAACTGAGGGTTCTAGAGGGGAGGGGGTTGGAGGATGGGTTAGCCTGGTGACGGGTATTAAAGAGAGCATGTTCTTCATGGAGCACTGGGTGTTATACGCAAACAATGAATCATGGAACACTACATCAAAAACTAATGATGTAATGTATGGTGATTAACATAAGATAATAATAAAAAGAAAAAAAAGAAGAAATGAATGGAAAATATAAAACTGAAAAGACACAATATCTGAAATCAAACATTCACTGCATGTAATTAACAACGTATTGCACAAAAGAGAAGAGGGATCAGTAAACACGAAAGCGAGTCAACAGAAATTACCCAAACTAAAATATAGAGGCAAAGATGATTGAGAAGTATGAATAAAACCTCAATGGCCAATATCACAGTGTCGAACAGTAAAACACACATGTAATTAGAGTCCCAGAAAGAGAAGAAGGAAAGTGTAGGGAAAAAAATATTTGAAGAAATGTTAACTGAAGAATTTTCAAATCAGACCGAAAAAAGCAACCTCTAAATGCAGGAAAATTAGTGAACCCACAGCAGTGTAAATGAAGAGGAAAAGGCACCTAGGCACATAATAGTCAAATTGCTAATAACCAGAGAAAAATCCTAAAAGAAGCCAGAGGAAAAGAAAAATTAAATACAGTGGAACTGCAATAAAAATACTGCTTATTTCTCTTTAGAAACAATATAAATCAAAAGAAATCAAAAAAGAAATCTAAAAATTGGAAAAGAAAAAAAAAGCTATATCCAGGAAAAATATCTTCAAAAATTTAAGGCAAAAAAAAAAAAAAGGGAGACATTTTTATGTAAACAAAAGCTGTTAGAACTTGTCACAGAAGATATACACTAAAATATTGCTAATTAAAGTTCTCAGACTTACAGTAAGTGACTCCAGATGGAAATTTTTTATATATAGGAAGAAATGGTGAACATTAGAATTGGTAAACCTGTAGATAAACACCAAAGGATATTTGTATATCTTTTCTTAAATTCATTAAAAATAGATTATTTTAGGGGCGCCTAGATGGCTCAGTCATCTAAGCATCTGACTCTTGATTTTGGCTCAGGTCATGATCTCAGGGTTGTAAGATCGAGCCCTGCATCAGGCTCCATGCTGGGCATAAAGCCTGCTTAAGATTCTCTCTCTCCCTCTGCCCCTCTCCCCCCTGACAACTCTCTCTCTAAAAAAAAAAAAAAAAAAATAGGTTATTTAATTACAAATAATAATAATATATGCAGTGTTTAAAACATATGTGTTAAAACATGACAAAGTAGCACAAAGAATAGGAAAGATATGGATGTAATTATATTGTAAAAAGGCTCTTAAATTATATATGTAATGATTAAATATTAATCCATAATAAAGTATCATTAGTAAAGAATGCACAGTGTAGTCCTTAGAGCAATTTGGAGAAAGATTGTCAAGAAGACATATTTTCTTACCCTAAATTGTAAAAGTAATTTATCATTCCTCCTTATCTTATTCTTTTTAGGAAGAATAACAATTTATTTAAAGTGTATCAAATATTTACATATGATTGAAAAGAACAGGGTTTTTTTTTAAATTTATTCAGTTGATCATTGATAAAAGTCAAGGAAAAATTTTCTTACTGTCAGTAAAGATTTCTGAAGAATCTCCTTGTGTTGGTCCAAAGGATAAAGGTTGAAATAAGAAAATATCTATCACAATTGTCTAGAACCCAATATTTTGTACAAATTTTATGAAATAATCAATTGTCAATGTTAAAATAAGTAAATTCAAAATCTTCAATAAGAGTGGGCCTACTCACTGGATGCTATAAAGAATGTGAATAGTGCCTCACCAACACCTCTCCCCATTTCTCACCCTTGGTTGTAAACAAGATATTCTCTTAGACCATCTTTAACTTTAAGATAAGATATACTAAATATGGATAAAAGATGAGACACAGTACCTCTTTGTCTTTAGCACCAGTTGCTAATTCAAAACTCAAGGTTGAGGAGTAGAACCAGGTCTCAAAGAATCAAGAAAATAGCCATAATGGATTTAAAGTTTTTTACTTCCTCTAGTCATCTGGAACTGAGACATGTT
Source organism: Callorhinus ursinus (assembly GCF_003265705.2). Classification (NCBI taxonomy): domain Eukaryota; kingdom Metazoa; phylum Chordata; class Mammalia; order Carnivora; family Otariidae; genus Callorhinus; species Callorhinus ursinus. The sequence continues at coordinate 66,379,595 of NW_027397064.1, read as the reverse complement.
CTTCACTAGATCATATTCAGTAAGGTTCCCCATCTGAAGTAGGGAATTATCTTCAAGTGATTTGTTTATAGAAGAGGCCTTTTCATGAGAAAGTGAGCACAGTTATTTACTGATAGTAGAAATAGGATATTTTTTGGACGTTCTCCCCCAAGAAACACTTGTCTCAATTATTTGACAAAAATTGGAAGAGTCAATTAAGGATGAAGTGCTCTGGTCAATGTCTAAAGGGCAGAAATATTTAAATGGTTGGACAGAGACTCCTCTTGCTTTAGATAACATTTCATTAAGTAACTGTGTCAACATTGCATTTTTGAAGGCATGGTGCCCTGGTACTCATGTGGGAAGACAGACTGTAGGAATAAGATCCAAATATTTTCTCAAAATAATTTCTAAAAATTGCCCCAAAGGCTGGAGAAGTAGGAGCTTAAAACCTACAGAATTTTAGGTGCAAATATAAGCAATAAGAAAATCTCTAGATAGCTCTAGTAGAATGTCTGATTTTGAAGTTCACAGATTTTGTTGCGCCTACTAGAAAACGTTAGCTGCAAGCTGTGGTCTCAAGTTGCAGCTTCATAATTGTTGAGTAAACTTTGGATGGAATGATTTTATATTGTCTGCCTGAACACTGGGAAATTGTCCTGAAAATACTCAGTTTTTGGTGTATTTGGTGTGTAATTATTCTTTTTAAAAAATTTCTTAAGTGCATTCCAATTTTTAAGAGCAAAGAAATGTGATTATTGATTATATTCTTAGTTTGTGGTGGTCTTAATTCAATATATTTTAAACCTAACCTAATTTGTTTATCTATATACTAAGAAGAGAAAAGAGTCAAGACACAATTACAATTTATTCCATTTAAAATTATTCATTTATTGTTCAATGAGCCATTCCTACCCCCTCTAATTCTGGCAGAATATTATATTATAGTTCAGACATAAGAAATACAGGAAAAAACACAAACAGCAACAAAAACTCTGAATCTCTAAAGCTTGAAATAAGAGGCTTCTCTTTACAGACATGAAAATAGAAGGAAAATTTTAAATATGACAAAAAGTCTAATCTTAATCTCTTCAAAGTAAACGTGTATAAGGGCACAGAGGTGCTTGCTGATAATTGAAATAACATGTGCTCATTATAAGATGCCTTTTTAAAACACTGCAAATAATTTTTTTTAAGTAAGAATCACCCAAATCCCACCACACAGACAAAATCATTGCCAACATTTTGGCGGGGAATCTGCTTAGGCTCTTTTACATGTACACACACATATACACAGTGTATCTATAATTTTAAGTAACCAAAATATAACTCAGGAAGATTTTTAATAATGTTATATTTCCCAATAATATGTTACAGACATATCTTCACCACTCATTTTCATAATAAGGTGAAAGTTTTCAGTAATTGTTCAATAAGGTGAAACAAAACCTGTCAGTAAATCAGTAACTGAACATTGCCCGACATAAAATAACCACTTGGCAAATGCTGACTAATTGCATTATAACCTATAACTAAAGAAAATGAACTAAAAATAAACTAAAAATGTTTTAGATTGAAAAAATAATGATTTAATTATTTAAAAAGTTATTTATCACTCAAATGTTTTTACATCTGATGGGTTCACCTGGCTTCAACTCAGAAAAGACAGGGTTTAACCAATAAAGAGAGAGCATAACATGACAATAAAATTACAAGAAATAATTTACATAGTTGTGCTTTCTTGTGTTACCTGAAAGGTGCCATGAATTGCATCCCAAATTTTCTACTGGGGATTTTGCTTTAATTAGAAATTGACATGGTTTGTAAAAAGATCTTAATTTAACTATGTTGCTTCCTCTGAGTTTCCCCTTGGGAAGTTGACTTATAAACTGTTTATTTTTATTTTTAACTACTGAGCAGCTGTTGTTACAGGAGTATCTATGCCCTACTTATACAGGGACAGAACTAGTCTTAGCTTTCTCATGATATATTTGCTTAATATGCCAGAAATCATTAGTAGAAATTGTTATAAGACTCTCTTGCCTTGTGTTGGTCAGAGGTTTTTAAAAACAACTGACAAAAAGGGGACAAATTTCATCAGCTGTGAGACTTTTATGGATGAGACTCTGGACTCCAGGTTTGTGAATGTTATCCAACTGTTCTTTAAATGGTTGTTTTATAGATGTCCTTTAAAAAAAAAAGTTCAGGGATATAGTATTCACTCATTCTTTATTTCATTTAACTTTCTTTTTTTTTTAAAGATTTTATTTATTCATTTGACAGAGAAAGAGACAGCGAGAGAGGGAACACAAGCAGGGGGAGTGGGAGAGGGAGAAGCAAGCTTCCTGCCAAGCAGGGAGCCTGATGCGGAACTCGATCCCAGGACCCTGGGATCATGACCTGAGCTGAAGGCACATGCTTAAAGACAGAGCCACCCAGGTGCCCCTATCATTCATTTATTCATTCTATTATTCATTGACTTAGTAATAATCATATATTTATTGAGACCCTAGTATGGATTGTTGCAGATGTTGTGGATATTACTGTAAATGAGACACATATGATCCTTCAGATCACATGTTTACAGTCTAGAAAGAAATATAGAAAAATAAACAAGTAATTAAATATAGTGGAAGAGGAGTGGAATATTATGGTAACATTTATGCCCTTAACAGAATATGTGGCTGGGCTAGCTTGTAGAACAAAAGGTTGAACAAAGCAGACAATTGAATAAGAATAAAATAAGAGAATATTAGAGGATATTAGAATTGCTTCACATCATAGGAAAATTATCTATGAAGACCTAGAATCAAGAGAAGGGGTTGACATTAAACTAAAACATTTGTAATGTCTGGGACAAAATATTCTAGTAAGTAAATTGTGAAATACAAGACAAGTGGTGCCTTGGGTCTAGGTCATAAAGACCCATGAAGTTACTGAAAGGAATTTGAGATTTATCTAAAGGTTCATTGACAGCCACTAGAAGATTTTAAGTAATAATGCGATGTGATGTTTGGCATTTTTATTTTTTAAAAGATCTTTTTATTTATTTGAGAGGGAGAGAGTGTGAGAGTGTGGGGCTTGAGGTGGGGAGGGGCAGAGGAAGAAGGTGAGAGAGTCCTAAGCAGATTCCATGCTGAGTGCAGAGCTCAACACGGGGCTTGATCCCACAACCCTGAGATCAGGACCAGAGCCAAGAGTCAGACACTTAACGGACTGCGCCACCCAAGTGCCCCAATCAGTTTTGCATTTTTAAAAAGCAGTTCTAGTAAATTACAGATAATGATCTTAATTAGAAAATATTTCAGTAAACCATATGAGAGAAATGATAGCTTGAATATATGAGGAGGCAGTGTGGATAAAGAGAATAGAGTGATTTCCAGAAGTTGTTGATTGGATGGGGCAATCACACGACAAGATTGGTGATAGCATGCTAGTCAAGGATTTATGTGCGATAAATACTTTTTTAAAAGAACTGGAAGTATAATTTTCATGTAAATTTAAAAATCAATTTTAGGTGGTGCCTGGGTGGCTCAGTCGTTAAGCGTCTGCCTTCAGCTCGGGTCATGATCTCAGGGTCCTGGGATCGAGCCCTGCATCGGGCTCCTTGCTCTGAGGGGAAGCCCACTTCTCCCTCTCCCACTCCCCCCTGCTTGTGTTCCCTCTTTCACTCTGTCTCTCTCTGTTAAATAAATAAATAAAATCTTAAAAAAAATAAAAAAAATAAAAATCAATTTTAGGAGTAACGTTTGAGGATTTATGACAAATGTATATGCCCATATAACCACCACACCAATTGAAGTACAGCCCGGTAAGCTTTTTCATGCCCATTTCTAGTGAAACTCCATCCACAAAGGGAACTGCTCTTTTGATTTCACCAATTTAGTTTTATTCTTAAACTTCATATAAATGGAATTACACATTATGTAGTCTTGTGCATCTGGCTCTTTTCTCTTAGCAAAATGCTTAAAGATTATCCATATTGAGCTTATCAGTAGTTTGTGATTTTTCATTCTTACCATTCTCATCAAATAGAAAATAAAATTCATTCAGAAAACTTAAATTACCTACTCCAGGTCATATACTAACTCTTGGAGCTGAGATTTGAACAGAGGTCTAACTCTAGGAACATTCTAGTGTGAATGCTAAAAACAAGGAAACGATGCAGCACCAGATATTACAAGAAATAAAATGATTGCTGGGCCATGCTTGGGCTTATGTTGCAGTTAGAGACCAAGAAATATGGCAATTTTGTGTATGTGTATGATTATCTCCAGAAGTAGATAGCAACCTGACGGTAAGTGAGATGTAGTTAGGGGTCATTGTTAGACATTTGAGATAGGTTGGTCTGGAATTTGGGTTTTGTGAAGCAGATATGACTAAAAAAACTATAGGCCTTAAAGATATGGCCAAGGAATAGTTAAAATGGTCAACTTATCTGGCTAAGGAAGGGAGTGAAGACAGAAGAATGTAAGTAGAGACAGCGTAGAAGATATAAAGACCTGACGATCAAACTGTGGTGTAACAGAAGAAACGAAATAAGAGAGCAAAGAGGGAAGTTTTGGTGAGAGAGAGGAATACTTGAATTAATCCTTTCAAAAGAGATAACTTTGATTTTCAGGTAATGGCATGGCCAAGGTGTACCCATAGGCTTAGGTGTGTGAAATAACACTAAAGATGAGAAGCTCCAGGAACTGAGAAGTCATATAATTGAATAACATTTTCTGTTCCAAAGGATACAAGCAGAACTTGGGGTAGAAGACATCTGTGAGCCATGTGCTAGAAAATTGGTTGTTAGAAGGACATGTAAAAGTTCATAAGTCAGATGAGATATGACTCAAAGGATCAGGTTATTTTTCTTTCATTTTTTTTGTTTTCTTTCATTCACTAAAGTTATGGACTTTTTTACATTAGGATTTTTTTAGAAAGATTTTATTTATTTGAGACAGAGAGAGAGAGAGAGCAAGAGAGTGCAAAAGGGGGGCTGGGAGGTGAGAGAGGGGCAGAGGGAGAGAGAGAAGCAGATCCCTGGCTGAGCAGGGAGCCCAACATGGGGCTCAATCCCAGGACCCTGAGATCATGACCTGAGCCAAAGACCACCCAGGCACCCCTACATTAGGATTTATTTTTTGTGTTACACAGTTCCATGGGTTTTGCCAAATGGATAATGTCATATATCCTACATTTTGGTATAATACTGAATAGTTTCACAAAGCTAAAAATCTGTGCTTTAACTGTTCATAGCTCCTAACCATGTCCTTCCTTGTTGTTTTAATTTGCAGTTCCCTAGTGGCATATGACACTGAGCACCTTTTTATAGACTTATTTGCCATCTGTTTAGTTTCTTCAGTGAGATGTCTGTTCAGGTCTTTGGCCCATTTTTTAAATTGAGTTTTTGTTTCTTATTGTTGAGTTTTATACGTTCTGAATAACAGTACTTTATTTGATGTGTCTTTTGTAAATATTTTCTCCCAGTCTGTGGCATGTCTTCTCATTCTCTTACACAGCAGAAGTTTTTAATTTTAATGAACTATATCTTATCAGTTATTTCTTTCATAGATCACAGCTTTAGTGTTGTATTTAAAAAGTCACCATCATACCCAAGGTCATCTAGATTTTCTGTGTTATCATCTAGTAGTTTTAGTTTTTTATTTGAAATTTAGTCATGTGATCCATTTGGGGTTAATTTTTGTAAATGATATAAAATTTGTGTCTAGATTCATTTCCTTTCTTTACATGTAGATGTCCAACTGTCCCAACTCCATATGTTGAAAAAGTATCTTTGGTCCATTTTGTTTTTTGACACTTCTTTGTCAAACAACGGCTGACGATATTTGTGTGGGTTTATTTCTCAGTCCTCTATTACGTTCCATTGACCCATCTGTCTGTTCTTTTGCCAATACCATACTGTCTTAGCTATTATAGCTTTATAATAAGTCTTGGAGTCAGCTTATGTCAGTCCTCCGACTCTGTTATTCTTCAGTGTTGTGTTGGCTATTTGGCCCCTTTTGACTTCTCTTATGCATTTTAGAGTCACCTTGCTGATATCCACAAAATAACTTTTGATTGGGATTGATTGAATTCAGTCTATAGATCAAGTTGGAAAGAACTGGGACATTTTAACAATGTTGAATTTTCCTATCCATGAACATGGAATATTTCTCAATTTAGTTCTTTGATTTATTTAATCAGAGTTTGTAGCTTTCCTCATATAGCTTTTCTATGTATTTTGTTAAATTTATTCAAAGTATTTCTTTCTTTTTGGGGGGGAAGGTGTTAATGTAAATAATATTGTGTTTCTAATTCCCAACTTCAATTTTTCGTAGCTCTGATATAGGGAAGGAAGATTCTCACCATTAATGTGTTTTATAGTGTTTTTTTACCAAGTTGATAACATTCTTCTTTATTCCTAATTTCCTGAGAGTTTCATCAAAATGGGTGTTGGATTTTCTCAAATATTTTTTCTGCATCTATTAACGTGATCCTGTGATTTTTCATTTCTAGCTTGTTGACTTGATGAATTACACTGACTGATTTTTGAATGTTGAACCAGATGAGTATTTGGGATAAATCCTATTTAGGCGTGGTGTATAATTCCTTTTTTTAAAAAAAATATGAGAATGCATTTCATTGTTTATTTAAAAACAGATAATAATAAATAATCTAAATGTCTGGCCTTAACAGATAGCTAAGTACATTATTTCATCCATATGATGGAATATTATATATTCATTAAAATGATCAAGGTCTACATTTGACTTGCAAGTATATTCATGAGATAGTGTTAGTTTAAAGTAAGTTGTAAAATACATGGTATGATCCAGTTTCATAAAATAAACATTTATAAATTTCCACAAGAAAAAGACAAGAATTATATCCATAAAATATTAACAGTGGCTATTTTTAAATGGTGATATGTGTAATTAAAATGCTTTTACTTATGAATATTTTCTAACTTTTCTAAAAAGAACATGTATTAATTGTGGGAGCAAAATGGGGGAAAACAGAAGCCCCATCCTGGTGATCCTATATATTTCTTTTTATACATTATTGGATTGGATTTGCTATTTTATTAAGAATTTTTATATCTATATTTATGAGAGATATTGGTTTGTAGTTTCTTGCAATGTCTTTGTCTAGTTTTGGTATTAGCATAATGCTAGCCTCATAGAATAAGTCAGGAATGCTCCCTCTGTTTTAATTTTTTGATACAATAATTGGTATCATTTCTTAAATGTTTGGTAGAATTCACCAATGACACCACCTGGGTCTTATACTATTTTTTTTTGGTAAGATTATTGGGTTTCAATTCAGATTCTTTAAATAATATGAGCCTGTTCAGATGGTCTACCTCTTTGTGTGAGTTCTGGTCAATTTTGGCTGCCAAAGAATTGGCTCATTTCATCTAAGTTATCAAATTTGTGGGCATGGAATTGTCCATTATATTTCTTTATTATACTTTAATATCTGTGGAATCAGTAGTGATGGATCCTCCTACATTTCTTATATTAGTAATTTATTTTCTCTCTTCCTTTCTTGGTTAGCCTGGATAGAGATTTATTAATTGTATTGTTCTCTTAAAAGAAATTGTGTAAGACTGTTGAATCACAGACCTGTACCTCTGAAACAAATAATACATTATATGTTAAAAAAAAGAAGAAGATAGTAGGAAGGGAAAAATGAAGGGGGGAATCAAAGGGGGGAGATGAACTATGAGAGACTATGGACTCTGAGAAACAAACTGAGGGTTCTAGAGGGGAGGGGGGTGGGGGGATGGGTCAGCCCGGCGATGGGTATTAAGGAGGGCACGTACTGCATGGAGCACTGGGTGTTATATGCAAACAATGAATCATGGAACACTACGTCAAAAACTAATGATGTAATGTATGGTGATTAACATAACATAAAAAAAAGAAAAAGCTTTTGGTTTCATTAATTTTTTTTATCATATTCCTGTTTTCTAGTCCGTTGATATATGCCTTAATTTTTATTATTTCTTCTCGTTTCAGGCTTTAGGTTTACACTGGTCTTCTTTCTCTAGTTTCTTAAGGCAGTAATTTAGATTATGAACTTTAGGTCTTATTTCATTTCTAATATATGCATTTGAGTTTTAAATTCCCTCTAAGCACTGTTTTTGCTGCATCCCACAAATTTTGACATTATACTTTCTTATTCACTTTTTAGTGGCTGCCCTGGGGTTTGTAGTATACTTTTACAACTAATCTAAATCCACTTTCAAATAACACTATACCACTTCATTGGTAGTGCAGAGTATAAACGAGTATTCCCAATTCCTCCATTCCATCTTCTTTAACATCGCTGTCATTTATTTTGTTTATTCATAAATATAATTACTCAATGCATTGTTACTATTATTTTGAAAAGTTATCTTTTAGATCAATTAAGAATAAAAACATTTATCTTCACTTAATCCTTCTCTAATACTTTTCTTTTCTTTATGTAAATCTGATTCTCTGACCTATATCGTCAAAGAACTTCTTTTAACATTATCTGCAAGGCAGGTCTACCAACGACAAATTCCTAGCTTTTGTTTGTGTGAGACAGTATTTCTCCTTCAGTTTTGAAAAACTAATTTCACTGGATACAGAATTCTAGATAGGTGAGAGTTTTTTTCTTTTCTTTTAGGTCTTTAAATATTTCACTGTACCCTCTCCTTGCTTGCATATTTTCTGAAGAGAAGTTCAAAGTAATTCATATCCCTCTTCTTCTACAGGTAGGGTTTCTCCCACCCTACCTTCTTTCAAAATTTTCTCTTTGTATTTTGTTTTCTGCAGTTTGGGTATTATATGCCTAGGTTTACAGTACATTTTTCTGTTGTTATCTTGCTTGGGATTCTCTGAGTACTTGGATCTGTGTTTTGGTGTCTGTCATTAGTTTTGGAAAATTTTCAGCCATTATTACATCAAATATTTCTCTTGTTCTTTTCCTTCTTTCTTCTCCTTCTGGTATTCCCATTCATGTTACTCTTTTGTAATAACCTCAATTTTCTTGGATATTTTATTTCTTTGTATTTAAAATATTTTTCTGTTTGCATTCAGTTTGAGAAGTGTCTATTGACATATCTTCAACTTTACTGATTCTGTCTTTGCCATGTCCAGCCTATTGCTTAGCTGGTCAAAAGTATTCTCCATTTCTGTTAGTGTTTTTTATTTCTAAAATTCCCTTTTTATTCTTTCTTAGAGTTTCCATCTCTCTTCTTACATTACCTATGTGTTCTTGCATGTTGTCCATTTTTTTTTCCTATTACAGCCCTTAGCATACTAATCATAGTTGTTTTAAATTCTTGTTCTGATAATTCCAAAATCTCTGCCACATCTGAGTGCGGTTCTGCTGTTTGCTTTGTTTCCTCAGACTGTGCTTTCCTTGCCTGTCAGCATGCCTTGTACTTTTTTTGTTGAATGGTAGAAATGATATATTGGATAATAGTAACTGAAGCAAATAGGCTTTTAGTGAGTGGTCTATGTTTTACCTGGCTAAGAGTTAGGCTGTGCTTAACATTTGCTGTCATCATGTCAGAGGTTTCAGTTTCCTCTGGTGTCCTCAATTTTTGTTTACTCTGCTGTGTTTGATTTCCCTAGAAACTCCTTAAGGAGAGTGCATGTCTTACATCTCTCTTAGATGTAATGCACTGCAAATATACAAGAGCCCTGATGATACGTGTGAGATATTAGGGAGAGGAAACATTCTATAATTATAATCCTGTGATTGAATCTCCATTTTCAGGGAGGGGAGGGGCAAAATCCCTGAATTATGACCTTCAGAAGAGATGCTTAGACTTTTTATTTCTCCACTTACTTGAGACAGGAAGACCAGAGTGGGGCTAGAGTTAGCTTATTGCTCCTCCACCCCCAGGTCAGATGAGGCTCTGGTAGTTTCCTTTGAAGCAGACCTTTGTTAAGGAAAAGTCTATTACAAGAACCTAAGAGTACACTATTGTTTTCTGACTGGCCTGACTCAGTATAGGGGAAACTGAGGGAGTGAGAGAACTCAGAGGAATGGGCACTTAATAAATCCCTGTTCTACCTCTAAAACATTAGCTATCTCAAGTGAACGCGAGGCAAGTATAAATCACAGGCCATCATGATTGGATTCTGTGACAATATTTGAAGTGCCAGTATTCCATGTAATTAGAGAGATCCATATGCTTTAGATACTAGATGTGCAGGTAGTAGAATTAACACTCTGTTGAGAAAATGTTAAAGTATAATGTATATTCTTGTTTAAAAGTTCTCTTCTATGTGGACAGAGTGTCAGTATATACATAACAGAAAAAGTATGCATGATCTAGTCATCTTGGAAGTTCTTATTATGGCAGGTGAGCGTGCAGCCAATTTATCAAATACCCATAAACACACACACACATATTGCATATATATATGTGTGTGTGTAAATAGAAATATATGCTTATAACAGTTTTCAAAACAAGGAGTACACACATACAAACTTTGATTCTACTCAACTATTTTATGAAATATTTAGTTTCCCCAGGTAGTCTAAACCAGCCAGTGTATCAGACTATCGGAGTACCAGTTGGGATTTCTTAAATTACTCATATTTACCCTGTACCCTAGGGGCATATCAGAATTTTTTTAGTGTACCATACTTATGAATTTATGTATGACATTATTTATCCGAAAGTTGAAGCTCCTTTTTCAAGTCATAACGACATCGTGATGCTAAGCATTGATAAAAAAACAAAGAAAAGGAAAAATACTGTTCACATTTGAGGAGCACCCTTCAGTACTCTTACACATAACTTTCTTTTTTTTTTTTATTTGAGATAGATAGAGAGAGATCACAAGAGGCAAGGAGGAGCAGAGGGAGAGGGAGAAGCAGGCTCCCCACTGAGTTAGGAGCCTGACACGGGGCTCGATCCCAGACCTGAGCTGAAGGCAGACACCCAACCGACTGAGCCACCAGGTGCCCCAACACATAATTTTCTTGATGCCTTATCTCATTTAATCTTTACAACAACTTTCTTTTAATAAAGATTTTATTTCTTTATCTGAGAGAGAGAGAGTGTGTGCACGAGTGGAAGGGAGGGTCAGAGGCAGAGGGAGGGGGATAAACAGACTCCCCACTGAGCAGGGAGCCAGACTTGGGCTAGGTCTTGGGACCCTGGGATCATGACCTGAGCTGAAGGCAGATGCTTAACTGACTGAGTCACCCAGATGCCCCTCTTTACGATTTTTGATGGTAAATATTATTCTCCTCACTTGAAAATGGAAAAGAAAAAATAGTATCAGGATAAAGTGATTGCCATCTTAAGCTTGGCCTCCAAATAGTTTGTTTCTATGAAATGAAAGTTGAGAAAAATGGCACATGATGTGAAAAGTCTCATATATTTTTCTTGACCAGTTTTCTGGTGAGATGAAAGTAGAATGGAGCCATGATCAAAGGAGAACAATAGAAACTAAGACTTGTTTTACCTCCGCACTTCAAATATAAGCATAACCATGAATGCAGTATACATACTTGTTAAAAGTGCAGACTTTAAGTATAGACTGAACTATTTTTGAATTCTGGTTCTGCTTATACTTGCTTCATGATCTTGGCCAGATGACTTAACCTCTGGAAGTCTCTATTTTCTCATTTATCAAGTAAAAATAATATAGGTCATTTTTCTTATTTGTCAAGTAGATCTAATAGAGTTGAGGTGGAAATTAATGTATGCAAGTTGCCATTTATGTTTGAAAAATTGATAAAAGAAGTTATTAATATTAATATATTGATATCAATATTATTGATGTATTGATTATATTATTGATATAGAATTGTGGTAAGGAATGCTTCCTTTATGCTCCAGGATTGGCATATGTGCTATTTATGTACTTTTCACATCTTCTCATTCATTACTTGATAGGTTTTGAAAATTACAAGTAAGTTAGAAAAAAAGTAGAGTTGCATCATTTCCCTAATTGTTTCTTATAGTATTGTATCTTTAAATACTATTAAAGAAAGTGTTTCAAGGATGCAACACTAGCCTGCATTTAGAAAGAAGCTACAAAGTACTGTGGACTAGGATATCATAAAGCTAATTTATTTTTCTGACTTTTTAAACCAAATTAGATGGTTTCTTTGGTTATATATATGCAGATAATTTAGATTTGCTTTTCAAATTGAAGAACATGTACTTAATTTTGGAAACATTTATTACCTTAAGATATTCACTAAGTTTGTCTAAAAAGAAAGCTTTAAAAACTCTTGTCTCAGCTAAAAAATTAAATCACTACACGATTGCTAAATTACTAAGCAATCAATTGAGAAAATAAAACAAAATATTAAATTCACTCCAACTCATCCATTTTATTTGTGTTGAATGGATGGATATTCCTTTTCCTCATTTTATGCTATAATATAAACAGATCATAATATGCTTTAAGGAATACAAACTCTATACTCCATATAATAAATAGCAAAAACGAAATCAATATTTCTTGTTGGTCTCTGAATCAAACATCTAATTTTGACAAGCACATTTTAATTTAAAGGATGAATTTCCAAGGCAGCTTAATAAAAAATTAATCATCCCTTAGGCCTTAACACCTTAATTATTTCTTACACTCAATTAGAAAACTACTTCAGTTTAAAATTGATAGTTACCTGTGTAATCAATAAACATGATTTTCCAACACGATTTCTATGTAACAGATGAAATTTAAATCATTTAATTAAATTGCATCATGTACTTAATCTTGACTTCCTTCTTTAGCCACAATTAGATAAAAGCTTTACTTTAAAATTTAGTGTTACCTTGTGCTTCACAGCATAATCAATAAATATGTCTTCTAATATCAGTTTTGGAAAATAAACTTTATTATGAGAGTGATTATTTATAAGCTTTGAATTTAGCTTACCTTTTAAATTAAATTATTACATTTCTTATTTATTTGTTTAGCTAAATCAAATTAAAAAACGATGTGATCAAAATACCTTCCTGGAAAAAAAAACTAACTTGCTGGTACCATAGAGAGAATTTAAAAAAAATGAAAACCTAGAGGAAAATGTGGTATCTATAGTAACAGACTTAGTATAAACTAGAAAAGTCCTTTCACCGCCAATTCATCAAACAAAACAGTACACACAGTAATCAAATACCAATGGCAACAACAAACACATATCAGCATCTACTCTGTGTAAGATGCAATAATGAACATACCTGCCAGTATAGTTGGAGAAAAAAGACACACATATGACTTGGGTGAAGAAAGCATACAGAAGAGCAATGGGATAAAAGGTAAAAAATGTATGAAGAAACATATCATGGAAAATTTTGAAGGAAGAGATTAACATTTACTGAATGCTTACAAGAATTCAGGCACAGTGCTGAGTTCTTGAATTCACACGGTACATCTTCAATTCGTTGCTGAGGAAGCTAAGGTATGGATGGCTTAAGTGATACTGTACCAGGGGTGACATCTGGAGGCAGACAATGCCCATCATTCTCTCATTTTGTGATGTCAATTTTATCACCTAGCTAAGATGATGCTTGCTTTCTCCACTGTACAGTTCCTATAATTCCTTTTGCAAGTATTAACCAATATTTAGGAAAACAATTTAAAGCAGTGCAAATATCTTATACCTCATCAAAATTTCCTTCTAGATTTAGCATCCGTGGATAAGCCTTGCCTGAACTAATCTTTACTATGATTGTGTGGTTTATATACTTAACTTTATGCAGTTACAAAATGATGGTTTCCTAACGCCAGCATTCTCTGCACATTCCCCAATCAGCTCTTCTCTAATGATCTTTTCCCCGTAGAGCCATCACACAAGAAGATGTGGCAGGCTTAGCAGTGGTTCAGGTAGACTGGTGTGAGAGCCGTAAAAAGGAACGGACAAATGAAAAAGTAGATAAATGGAGAACAAATAGAAGAGCGAAGGATCAGGATGCAGTTGTCCCTGAGAATGTTTACAGTTAAGAAGAAAGAGAAAGCGCAGGAGATCCCAAATAAATGGATATGCTATCAGAATGCTAGGAGGAGAATCAAGGTCGTGATTACAGAATTCACAGCACAAGGGAAGTTCATGAAGGAAAGTTTGGTCAACAAAATAAATATAGTTCTCAGGTTCAGGGAAATAAGAAATGTCATTAGGAGTGGTGATCAATGGAATACAGTTGACCCTGGAACAAAATGGGTTTGAATTGTGTGGCTACACTTATAAGTGGATTTTTTTCTGAGTACTGTACAGTACTGTAAATGTATTCTCTTCCTTATGATTTTCTTAATAACATTTTTCTTTCTCGAGCTTACTTTATTGTAAGAATACTGTAGATAATGCATATAGCATTCAAAATATGTGTTAATTAAATTGTTTATGTTATTAGTAAGGCTTCTGGTCAACAATAGGCTATTAGTAGTTGAGTTTTGGGGGGAGTCAAAAATTAAATGTAGATATCTGGCCATGTGGGGTTTGACACCCCTAACCTGTGTGTTGTACAAGGGTCAACTGTATTAGAAAGTGGACATTTTCTGAGAAGAGTAGGGTAAAGTTGCAAAATTGCAGAGGTTACAGTTGATAAAGACAAGAATGAAAATGTTGGAATATTGACATGTTTTCAGTGATATAAAAGATAAAAGTTGGTAAGTGTGGAAGGGCAAAGGAAGGATTCATTCTTTTTTTCTGTATTTTTGTTTTTATTTTAAAAGAGGAAACTAATACCATGTATTAAAGTAGGAGAAGAAGGTGCTCAAAATAAACAGCTGTGCAGAGTTGGGCATAGAAGCAAAGTCCTCATGTGTCAGGAAAGAATGGGATCAAAAGCAACTGATTACGGATTACAAAGATCCTTACACCTTCCCTTGCAGCTATTTTCCACAAAATTGTGAAATTAGGTTAAGGAGAATAAATCCACGGGCCTCCATCCTTTCAATGAAGCCAAAGGGGAGTTTATCTGTAAATAGTGTGTGTCAAACCAGTGAGCCTGGAACTTAAACAAAGGATATAATTACTTTGGGGTCTTCAGTAGCAAATTAGCAAGCAGGAGAGCTGCTGCTGAGCCAGCCTCTGTAATGTGTGAAATCTGCATGGTTATCTATCTTCCTTTGGGATTATTGTGTGATTCAGAACAAGAACAAAGAAAACAAATATGAGATTAAAAGGCCAAGGATTTAGAAAAAAAATATGGCAAGAAGAGGAATAAACTAGATCAACATGAAGTTCAGGCTGACGGTGAAGACTTAATTAGAGAATGAGTAATCAGAAAAATCCAGATAATTTGAGATATAAGGCAGTTCCTTACTACTTATGTGGTTATATGGGCAGATGGCTTTTTACATTCATAGTGTGTATGGCTGTGTAGGTATATGTAGTTATATAAACAACTAAATGATGTCATGAAATAAGATGTTCTTTATCTATGAAATTGCACTAATGTGTACAACTGTACTACACATTCAGAGAGAAGGTTAATTTTAAGCATAGGCAGTTGAGTCAGGGACTCTTTTTTTTATTTTTTATTGTTATGTTAATCACCATATATTACATAATTTGTTTTGGTGTACTGTTCCATGATTCATTGTTTGTTCATAACACCCAGTGCTCCATGCAGAATGTGCCCTCTTTAATACCCATCACCAGGCTAACCCATCCCCCCACCCTCCTCCCCTCCAGAAACCTCAATTTGTTTTTCAGAGTCCATCATCTCTCCTGGTTCGTCTCCCCCTCTGACTTACTCCCCTTCATTCTTCCTCTCCTGCTATCTTCTTCTTTTTCTTTTTTCTTAACATATGTTGCGTTATTTGTTTCAGAAGTACAGATCTGTGATTCAACAGTCTTACACAATTCACAGCGCACACCGTAGCACACACCCTCCCCAATGTCTATCACCCAGCCACCCCATCCCTCCCACCCCCCACCACTCCAGCAACCCTCAGTTTGTTCCTGAGATTAAGAATTCCTCATATCAGTGAGGTCATATGATACATGTCTTTCTCTGATTGAGTCAGGGACTCTTATGACTATCCCACTTCATCTTCCCTTTCCTCCCTGCTCTTTCCTGATCTTCCATTAATCCCCCATCCAGAAGAATGGCAAGGAGACCACAACGGCCAGTTGGAGGCTATAGATTGGAACAACTGGTAAGTAACTTTTGCATAGAAGATGTCGTGTGTTACAGCAGGAATAAAGAAGCTGGAATGGTGAACATACTAATACTGGGAGCTAGAGTTGATTGAAACTCCAAATAATAATTGGTTTTGGAAAGATCTGGACTCACCAGAGATTTGTTATATAATGATGGATGTCATTACCTCATTGGGAATAGAAAGCCATTAATTTTCTTTATGAGTTAGAAGAAAACAAATCAGAATCTCAGTTGGACAGAGAGACATTAAATATTTGCCCATATATTAAAAAACATAGACATCTGAATAGACCAAATTGGGAATTAATTTTAGCAATTAAAAGTACGAGATAACTCATATTAAAAAAACTTATTATTTTTTTCTTTTTGTAGGCCAGGAAATCATATTTATATTTGGTAACTATGTAGGTTTTTAAACCTCTAAGTAATTTTTTAAAATCACTAATATAAAATACTGTTAGTCTTCTAGTCCAAAGTCTTCTAGATACAAAATATACTTGCTAATTGCAGGAGATCCTTAAATATTATTATTTAATAATTGGTTCATGGCTATGCTGGGGAAATGGTACGGAAAAATTTAAAGTTTGAAATTTCAAAATATCACATTAACATATAAAGGGAAACATTGATCCTGCGGAGTTGACAAGAGTTAATGAAAAGTTCCTGATCCAAGCAGCATCCCTTCCTCCTATTCTCCAGCTCAAATTCAGGAATAAAGTTAAATGAGAACATCACATACACAGATACATCTCATATTCTAACAATCTAAAAACAATAGAACCAGCATTGGAGAAAGAGTATTTGCATACCATCTAGTGGCAGTTTTAAAAAACAGCAAAAGTTTTTCCAGATTCTTTTTTTGTTTGTTTGTTTCAAAGGAAATAGTGTATATGATTATATTTGCCCTGAATATAGATCACAAAACTTGTCATTTCACATATTCAAAAAATAAGGTGAGGAGTGGTTTTGCTCACTCCTGACACACCCCAAAATACACTACCATCACTTCCAAATAACCATTTCATATTTGCTAATATTTTAAAATATATCAAATCTCGTAACTTTGCAATTGCCGCACCATTTTGTCAGATTTATGTTTGTCCTTGTGCTCCACCCTTAAAGGGAATCGTCCTTACACTGAATTAAAATGTTTAAGTAAAACGTCATTTTTTTTTCTACCAGTGAACAACAAAATACAACAGTCAATGCTTTAATGCTCTTTCCACAGATTGGGGTCATGTTGAAAATAAAAACATTCACATAATAACTTCGTCTGGAGCACATGAACGGAGACTGGGGCTAACTGACCAGCTCTTCAACTTCTTGTGAGTGATGTCACTATGCAGGTCAGTCATATGGTTTCTCTCTGTATTTCCGAAAAAAAAATAACTGCTAATCATTTAAGTACAAAATGAAGGGTTTGGGATTTTTTTTTTTTCCTTACAGTAACTTTGAGGCAGAAGTGTCCAGATCAGAGTAGGCAGCCATCATTCCCAAAGCCAGTGCATGCTGTACGGGCAAAGAGAACAGAAGGCACTGCTTCCTGATGCATGCAGAGTGTGTGGTGAAGAGGAGGTGCCTGTGGCAACATGGCTGTCAGGAACAATGCCACGTGTGTTCTGCTGCCATAGAAAAGTCAAAGAGGATGGGGAATTCCTAGCACATTCATTTGGAATGGATCTTGCTAAGAGAGGCAAGCTGAATCTTATGATGAAAATAGAAGGGAGCACATGAGTGGAGTCCTCAGTCGGGGGCTTACATAATTGAAAGGGGAATCCACCTTAGCACTGAGTCTGTGTTGGGTACAACATGCAGGGCTGGAGGTGTTTTTTTTTTTTTTTTTTTTTTTTTTTTTTTGTTTAGAGCTTTAATTAGGGAAGATGGAAAGAACACAATACGAAGATGGTCTTGCAACTTTGTGGTGTGGGCTGTGAGCAGTTGAAACTTGGGCTCTATTCATTCTGGCTTCCTTCAAGTTAGAGGCATATGGCATTCACTTCCTTTCCTAGGAGGTTTTGGTCCAACTATTAATTTTTGGAGTTCATAGTACACAATAACAGAATCCTTTCTTTTTTTTTTTAAGACTTTATTTATTTATTTGATAGAGAGATAGAGAGAGCCAGAGAGTAAAAGCAGGGGAGTGGCAGAGGGAGAAGGAGAAGCAGCATCCTCTCCTCTGAGCAGAGCCCAATGTGGGGCTTGATCTCAGAACCCTGGGATCATGACCTGAGCCAAAGACAGACGCTTAACTGACTGAGCTACCCAGGGCCCCCCAGAATTCTTTTCAAACATAGAGTCAGTTGAGGAATTTAGGTTACACAATACCAAAAACCTATAGTTTTCCTCTGTGTTCACCTAGGCTTTTCCCCAGAAAGCAAAGCCTGAAACCAGGGCTTGTGTACAAGTGACTTATTTTGGAAGTCATCCCAGAGCACAGGAATGAGAGGTAGAAAAGAATGAAAAATAAAAAAAAGAAGAGAAAGTCCTTACAAGCGAGTGTTCTTGAGATGGTCACCCCTAGGCAACTGGCCCTCAATCCTACTGGGAGCCACTGAAGAGCCACATAGAATCCATCTCAAAATTGTCCACCTGAGGAACAAATGAAGACTCTCACCATGAATGGAGTCCAACTCTTTTCAATTTAGAGTAAAGGAAGCAAGAGAAATTTAGATTAGCGAGGACTGGAAAACTGAATTATGCTGAAAAAAGTGTGAGGTGGAAACAGATCCGTATGTACTATAAGCACCCAAAGGAACAGTTCTCCCAACCCTCCATGTTCTTTATGGGTTGCCCTTAATCTCCATTTATAGTCAACTATTTCTGTTTCTCAGATGACTGCTCTCTATATTAGGTTATTTGGGAGATAGTGGAGGAAATTAGATGAGTATAGAGTTCTATATTATTTTATCACCCACTATATTTGCCTGGTAAAATTATTGAAGAGTTTCATGAATGAAGGGATTAATACCTCATTCCACTATAGTGTATCTTTATGACATTGGCTGACCTACTTAACCTGAATCTGGTTTCCTGTCAAATTTTGGAAAAATAAAATTCTACCCTGCAGATTTGAGGTTTAGTTAGGATCACATGAGGTAAAATATATAAAAGTACTCTTCAAACTGAAAAGTACTTTTCAAATATAAGTAAGTATGCTCTTATGCCGTTTGAGCCTTCTGGTATTTAATACGATTCTTGGTGCACCAGAATTTTTTGCAAATTGCAATAAAAGGACCTTTTAAGGTTTTCCCCTAACAGATATCACTTAGGAAACTCGGGGCTTCCCAGACTTAAATCAGAATCCTTTTCTCCCACCATGCTCAGTAGTTATTCATTATACAATAAAAATTAAAAAGCAAACTGTAGCCTGTCCTGAGAAAGGTTGCTATTTTATTCTAGAACAAAGCATTCAGGGGCCATTTGGGAGGTTTCCTTGGCACTGAGGCTGGATGTGTGACAGACTGAAAAACCCTGCTCAACGCCCACAGTGCCGAACACTCGATGTTCTAAATATGTAGCTGGAAAACTTCCCAGATTGTACATCTGCCTCTCTAATTTACACCTCCAAAAACGAGGGTGAGTGAGGAAGAGGTGAGAAGCCTTAATGAACTACTTGGAGCCTTTGCATGTGCTGGGGAAAACTTCCCGGCACTCACTGCAACCTGGCAGCAGAGGGCTAGGTGGTAAACAAACAGCTGAATCTCGAGTCTCAGTGATGCCCGTTACATTCCAATGATGACCCTTCCTTCAAAGAGTAACCAAGAATCCCTTCCTTCTTTTTTTTTTTTTTTCCTGGATCTTCTATCAGTCCTTCCAAGATATCTCGTGGGTCCCAAATTGGACATTCACTAAATTCTTCCTCTCAGTTGGCTGCCAGATTCTGGTCCCAGCATGACTGGGGACTCCTTTTGTTATCACATTTTGGGTCTTCGTTTCCACACTATGGATGCTGCACAGGTAGAAACTACACCTTCATTGGAATCAAATGTTTACCTTGTAATAAAATTACTAAGACACTGAAATCTTCAGAAGAGTGCTGGCAAGAGCACGTAAATCCTAATTTGGCTGCAGTGAGAGAGGAACAAAGTTTGCAGAGAGTATTACTATTCAGTCTTAATTAATGGTGTTGCTCAGCAGGCCATTCTTGCAGTCCATAATGTGAAAGCAATAATCTGTTTATACTTTGGGGAAGGACTTTTGCTTG
This sequence comes from Callorhinus ursinus, assembly GCF_003265705.2. NCBI lineage: Eukaryota > Metazoa > Chordata > Mammalia > Carnivora > Otariidae > Callorhinus > Callorhinus ursinus. Next base: position 66,359,304 of record NW_027397064.1, on the reverse strand, counting down.
TGACAAAACTCAAGATAGCCCTTAATATAGCATTTCCTAAATCACAGCATAGCAGGTTATGCTGGCCTTGTCCACATCATAAATGCTTCTTCATTCTTCCAGGGGTCCATGGACCCCAGACAGACCATGGACAGAATTCAATGTGTTTATGAATGTGGATGAAAAAAATTATATCTTCAATTTTGCTAACCCCTTCCTGAAATCTAGCATATCTTTTAAAAATAAATATGGGCTGTAAACCTCAGTATTATTAGCAGAACCTGTGACTCTACCAATATCACAGGTATTTTCAGAACAGGTTACAGTTTTTACAGATGTCTCAAGTAACATTTAGATTTTTCACTTCTTTTAATTAGGGTGATTACCAGAACCACCATTAAATCTTGCTATTTAGTGCATTAATAAAAAAGTACATATATTAGTACATGAAAAACATATTTTATATAACTCTTTCCATATAGTTTGTTTCAGTTACATTTCTATGTATTTAAGTGTTTAAAAATATTATTCTGTGAAAATTTCATCAGATTGCCAGAGGGGTGTGAATAAAAATATGCTAAGATTTCCTGTTAGACCCACATCAGACTTTCTGCTCCACGAAGCCTCCACAACATCTCCAAGGAGAGCTCAGCACATCAGTCTTTGTGCATTCACTGCAATGAATTTGCAAATCATAATTCGCACTTCTCATGTCCATCAAGTGCAGCTCCTGCTTCAGAATGTGAGCTTCTGGATGTACAGAGACACTCTCTCTAGCATAAGTGGCTCTGGAGCTGGACTGCTTGAGGTCCAGACCCTAGATGACTTGCATCTGGTCCCAGGAGCACCATCACCTAATCCTAAATGCTTCAGCTAGTAGCACCAGCTCCTAGACCAGCTGCTCTAGTTTCCTCAACTGTAAAATGAAGATAAGAGTACCCACCTCCTACATTTGTCCTAATGATTAAATGAGTGAAACACTCAAGAGCAATGCCTGGGAGATTGTTAGCAATCATCATCCTCATCTTTATTAGCAGCAGTGGCAACTGCTGCAGCATCTTCATTAGAGGTGCTGTTGGAAGATGTAGTAAAGGTAGCAACATCTTTGCAAATTCGGAATCAAGCATAGTACCTGCCTGGCACGTATTAAGCATCCGATTAATGTTTTTGAATAAATGAAAAAATTAATGGATTTCTTTTTGCTTTCAAATAATAAATGCATATACATTTTTTCACATCTTTATGGCCAGCCTCTTGGCAGAAGACAGAGGTGTGTTGTCTTGGCTTGTATCTATGTCAAATGTGCATAAAAAGAATCTGAGCAGATTGTCACCTCAGTTATTAGCATTGATAAAATCACATATTATTTATATTTATATTTGTGAACTTAAAGGTCGTTGAAAATATCTTTTAAAAGTTTTCACTGTAGGCTCTGGAGCTGGGAGGCGAACGGGGAGGGAGACTCAGGGTTGGGGTGGAGGGAGCGGCCGGCCATGAAGGGGGCAGTGGGACCCAGGGCCGGGGACACGCTGAGCCCCGTGGGCGGGCGCAGCAGGCCGGCGCTGCTCCCTGTCTTCGGCGAGGAGCGCCCGCGGAGACCCCCACCCTCGACAGAGGAAAAATGGTTAATCTACATTACAGAATCCTGAAACCTAATCTTTCTTTAAAAGAGGACGGCGCTGTGAGTTTAACTGAGTGGACATCACTCGCAGTCCATCCAGAGCTGCCTGTTGAGATGTCACTGATAAACTTCAAGAATGCAGAATCCTGGGGGCAGAGCAAGATGGCGGAGGAGCAGGAGACCTGGATTTCATCTGGTCTCAGGAATTCAGCTGGACAGGGATCAAACCATTCTGAACAGCTACAAACTCAACAGGAGATCGAAGAGGAGAGTAGCAACAGCTCTCTGAACAGAGAAGCAACCACTTACTGGAAGGTAGGACGTGCGGAGAAGTGAATCCGAGGCGATATTCGGGAGGATAGATGGCGGGGGAGGGGCCTCTGCCGACCGCTTCTGGCAAGTGATAGAGCCGCGGAGCACAAAATCGGAACTTTTAGAAGTCGGCTCCGCTGAGGGACGGTCACTCCAGTGGCTAAGCAGGAGGTGGAAACCTTGTGGGACAGTGTGGTCTCAGGACCCTCGGGGTCACAGAAAGACCAGGGGTGCCTGAGTGCGGCAGAGCTCCCAGGTATAGGAGCGGGGAAGCCGGCTGCAGAGACGGAGCCGAGGTGCGGGCTCTCAGCTCGGGGTGGCCATAAACTGTGATCCACGGCCCAGTCGGACCACTGCTCCTCCAGCAGGGACCCAACGAGCGGCAGAGCCGGTGAGACTCCCCTTCCTTCCCGGGGAGGAGCGGCGCGGGAGCACACCGCAGGGATCTGCTGGGTTTGGAGACTCCACACGGGGTCGGGTGCCAGAGATAGAAACGCTTGGTCACAGGGCGGGTGAGCATGGAGTGTACCCGGAGACTGGGGAGACGGGAGTGACTGACTGCTTTTCTCTGGGGGTGCACTGAGGAGTGGGGCCCTGAGTTCTCGGCTCCTCCGGGTGGAGATTGGGAGGCCACCATTTTCACCCTAGTCCTCCAAAGCTGTACCGAGAGCTTGCAGGGAACGAAAGCTCCTGAGAGCAAACCCGAGCAGCTTGCTTAGCCCGGACCGACAAGGGCGGGGCAATTCTGCCTCCAGCAAAGACATTTGGGAACCACGGCAACAGGCCCCTCCCCCAGAAGATCAGCACGAACAGCCAGCAAGCCAAGACCAAGTTTACCGATCAAGGAGAACAGGAGAACTCCAGTGCTAGGGGAATACTACACATAGAATTCATGGCTTTTGTATCATGATTCATTAGTTTTTCAAAGTTAATTTTTTAACTGTTTTTTTCTTTAATTTTTCTTTTTCCCTTTTTCAACCAACATCTTATCAATCCCTCTTTTAAAAAAACATTTTTTATTTTTCATTTTTAGAGTCATATTTTATCCCTTCATAGTAGTTACCCTTATTTTT
>NW_027397064.1:66234657-66355919 GCF_003265705.2 Callorhinus ursinus | reverse complement strand
AAAATCCAGGAGGCACAGAGAACCCCTCTCAAAATCAATAAAAATAGGTCAACACCCCGACATCTAATAGTAAAACTTACGAGTCTCAGAGACAAAGAGAAAATCCTGAAAGCAGCTCGGGAGAAGAGATATGTAACCTACAATGGTAGAAACATTAGATTGGCAACAGACCTATCCACAGAGACCTGGAAGGCCAGAAAGGACTGGCAAGATATCTTCAGAGCACTAAACGAGAAAAACATGCAGCCAAGAATACTATCTCCAGCTAGGCTGTCATTGAAAATAGAAGGAGAGATAAAAATCTTCCAGGACAAACAAAAACTAAAGGAATTTGCAAACACGAAACCAGCCCTACAAGAAATCTTGAAAGGGGTCCTCTAAGCAAAGAGAGAGCCTAAAAGCAGCATAGACCAGAAAGGAAAACAGAAAATATACAGTCACAGTCACCTTACAGGCAATACAATGGCACTAAACTCATATCTTTCAATAGTTACCCTGAATGTAAATGGGCTAAATGCCCCAGTCAAAAGACACAGGCTATCAGATTGGATTAAAAAACAAGACCCATCAATATGCTGTCTGCAAGTGACTCATTTTAGACCCAAAGACACCCCCAGATTGAAAGTGAGGGGGTGGAAAACCATTTACCATGCTAATGGACACCAAAAGAAAGCTGGGGTGGCAATCCTTATATCAGACAAATTAGATTTTAACACAAAGACTGTAATAAGAGATGAAGAAGGACACTATATCTTACTTAAAGGGTCTATCCAACAAGAAGATCTAACAATTGTAAATATCTATGCCCCTAACATGGGAGCAGCCAATTATATAAGGCAATTAATAACAAAAGCAAAGAAACATATTGACAACAATACAATAATAGTGGGGGACTTTAACATCCCCCTGACTGAAATGCACTGATCATCTAAGCAAAAGATCAACAAGGAAATAAAGACTTTAAATGAAACACTGGACCAAATGGATTTCACAGACATATTCAGAACATTCCATCCCAAGGCAACGGAATACTCATTCTTCTCTAGTGCCCATGGAACATTCTCCAGAATTGATCACATCCTAGGTCACAAATCAGGTCTCAACCGATACCAAAAGATTGGGATTATTCCCTGCATATTTTCAGACCACAATGCTTTGAAACTAGAACTCAATCACAAGAGGAAAGTCGGAAAGAACTCAAATACATGGAGGCTAAAGAGCATCCTACTGAAGAATGAATGGGTCAACCAGGAAATTAAAGAAGAATTTAAAAAATTCATGGAAACCAGTGAAAATGAAAACACAACTGTTCAAAATCTTTGGGATACAGCAAAGGCAGTCCTGAGGAGGAAAGTATATAGGACTACAAGCCTTTCTCAAGAAACAAGAAAGGTCTCAAATACACAACCTAACCCTACACCTAAAGGAGCTAGAGAAAGAACAGCAAAGAAAGCCTAAACCCAGCAGGAGAAGAGAAATAATAAAGATCAGAGCAGAAATCAATGAAATAGAAACCAAAAGAACAGTAGAACAGAACAACGAAGCTAAGAGCTGGTTCTTTGAAAGAATTAACAAGATTGATAAACCCCTGGCCAGATTTATCAAAAAGAAAAGAGAAATGACCCAAATCAACAAAATCATGAAGGAAAGAGGAGAGATCACAACCAACACCAAAGAAATACAAACAATTATAAGTACATATTATGAGCAACTCAATGCCAGCAAATTAGATAACCTGGAAGAAATGGGTGCATTCCTAGATATGTATCAACTTCCAAAACTGAACCAGGAAGAAATAGAAAACCTGAACAGACCTATAACCACTAAGGAAATTGAAGCAGTCATCAAAAATCTCCCAACAAATAAAAGCCCAGGGCCAGATGGCTTCCCAGGGGAATTCTATCAAACATTTAAAGAAGAATTAATACCTATTCTTCTGAAACTGTTCCAGAAAATAGAAATGGAAGGCCAACTTCCAAACTTGTTTTATGAGGCCACCATTACCTTGATCCCAAAACCAGACAAAGACCCCATCAAAAAGGAGAATTACAGACCAATATCCTTGATGAACATGGATGCAAAAATTCTCACCACAATACTGGCCAGTAGGATCCAACAGTACATTAAAAGGATTATTCACCATGACCAAGTGGGATTTATCCCTGGGTCGCAAGGTTGGTTCAACATCTGCAAATCAATCAACGTGATACAATACATTAATCAAAGAAAGAACAAGAACCATACGATCCTCTCAATAGACGCAGAAAAAGCATTTGACAAAGTACAGCATCCTTTCTTGATCAAAACTCTTCAGAGTATAGGGATAGAGGGTACATACCTCAATATCATAAAAGCCATCTATGAAAAACCTACAGCGAATATCATTCTCAATGGGGAAAAGCTGAGAGCGTTTCCCCTAAGGTCAGGAACGCGGCAGGGATGTCCACTCTCACCACTGCTATTCAACATAGTATTAGAAGTCCTAGCCACAGCAATCAGACAACAAAAAGAAATCAAAGGCATCCAAGTTGGCAAAGAGGAAGTCAAACTCTCACTCTTTGCAGATGATATGACACTGTATGTGGAAAACCCAAAAGACTCCACCCCAAAACTGCTAGAACTCATACAGGAATTCAGTAAGGTAGCAGTATATAAAATCAATGCACAGAAATCAGTGGCATTCCTATACACCAACAACAAGACAGAAGAGAGACAAATCAAGGAGTCGATCCCATTTACAATTGCACCCAAAACCATAAGATACCTAGGAATAAATTTAACCAAAGAGGCAAAGGATCTGTACTCAGAAAACTATAAAATACTCATGAAAGAAACTGAAGAAGACACAAAGAAATGGAAAAACGTTCCATGCTCATGGATTGGAAGAACCAACATTGTGAAGATGTCAATGCTACCTAGAGCAATCTACACATTCAATGCAATCCCCATCAAAATACCATCCACTTTTTTCAAAGAAATGGAACAAATAATCCTAAAGTTTGTATGGAACCAGAAGAGACCCCGAATAGCCAGAGGAATATTGAAAAAAAAAGCAAAGCTGGCAGCATCACAATTCTGGACTTCCAGCTACATTACAAAGCTGTCATCATCAAGACAGTATGGTACTGGCACAAAAACAGACACAGAGATCAATGGAACAGAATAGAGAGCCCAGAAATGAACCCTCAACTCTATGGTCAACTCATCTTTGACAAAGCAGGAAAGAATATCCAATGGAAAAAAGACAGTCTCTTCAACAAATGGTGCTGGGAAAATTGGACAGCCACATGCAGAAGAATGAAACTGGACCATTTCCTTACACCACACACAAAAATAGACTCCAAATGGTTGAAAGACCTAAACGTGAGACAGGAGTCCATCAAAATCCTAAAGGAGAGCACAGGTAGTAACCTCTTCGACCTCAGCCGCAGCAACAACTTCCTAGAAACATCGCCAAAGGCAAGGGTAGCAAGGGCAAAAATGAACTATTGGGATTTCATCAAGATAAAAAGCTTTTGTACAGCAAAAGAAACAGTCCACAAAACCAAAACACAACTGACAGAATGGGAGAAGATATTTGCAAATGACATATCAGATAAAGGGCTAGTATCCAAAATCTATAAAGAACTTATCAAACTCAACACCCAAAGAACAAATAATCCAATCAAGAAATGGGCAGAAGGCATGAACAGACATTTTTCCAAAGAAGATATCCAAATGGCCAACAGACACATGAAAACGTGCTCAACATTGCTCAGCATCAGGCAAATCCAAATCAAAACCTCAATGAGATACGACCTCACACCAGTCAGAATGGCTAAAATTCTCAAGTCAGGAAATGACAGATGTTGACAGGGATGTGGAGAAAGGGGAACCCTCCTACACTTTTGGTGGGAATGCAAGCTGGTGCAGCCACTCTGGAAAACAGTATGGAGGGTCCTCAAACAGTTGAAAGTAGTGCTACCATACGATCCAGTAATTGCACTACTGGGTATTTACCACAAAGATACAAATGTAGGGATCCGAAGGGGTACGTGCACCCCAATGTTATTGCAGCAATGTCCACAATAGCCAAATTGTGGAAAGCGCCAAGATGTCCATTGACAGATGAATGGATAAAGAAGAAGTGGTATATATACACAATGGAATATTATGCAGCCATCAAAAGGAATGAGATCTTGCCATTTGCAACGACGTGGATGGAACTGGAAGGTGTTATGCTGAGTGAAATAAGTCAATCAGAAAAAGACATGTATCATATGACCTCATTGATATGAGGAATTCTTAATCTCAGGAAACGAAGTGAGGGTTGCTGGAGTGGTGGGGGGTGGGAGGGATGGGGTGGCTGGGTGATAGACAGTGGGGAGGGTATGTGCTATGGTGAGCACTGTGAATTGTGCAAGACTTTTGAATCACAGATCTGTACTTCTGAAACAAATAATGCAATATATATTAAGAGAAAAAAAAGAAGAAGAAATTAGCAGGAAGGGAAGAATGAAGGGGAGTAAGTCAGAGGGGGAGATGAACCATGAGAGACGATGGACTCTGAAAAACAAACTGAGGGTTCTAGAGGGGAGGGGGGTGGGTGGATGGGTTAGCCTGGTGATGGGTATTAAAGAGGGTACGTTCTGCGTGGAGCACTGGGTGTTATGCGCAAACAATGAATCATGGAACACTACATCAAAAACTAATGATGTAATGTATGGTGATTAACATAACAATAAAAAAATTTTAAAAAGTTTTCACTATAATAAGATTTTGAAACAAAAAGAACATACAAATACAGTTATGAGATTTAAACACCTATCACGGATTAAAAGACATTTCTATATTTTATTGAGAAGAAACAACCAAGAAACTTTCAAACTTCAAGATGCAAGACACTCAGAAAAAAAAAGTTTGATTTCCTTTTGTCATTGAGACTTATTCAAAATAATTGTTTGTTACATATGAGGAAATACAATTAAAATCCATACACATTGACAAATTTCCATAACAAAATAATATACTTCTCAAAGTTAAAAGAACTTAGGATCCATTTTGTGCCTCATGAAGTAATATCAATTGGATGTCAAATTTCCATCATCCCATTTTGACTTTCAGAAGACACTGGGTGAATTTCTGTGATTCAATGAAGAAAAAAATTAACCTCAAATTTAATCAAATAAAAAATAGATAAATAGTGTATCAAATATACTGCAAATTATACTTCCAATCCTAAAGCTCAGGTGTTAATTTCAAAAACACCAGTTTTGAAATGAAGTAGTTCACTTTGATGCTATTTAATACTACTCCTACCATCTTGTATCATTTTAAAAGACAGAAAGTTACATAAGGATGTATATATATTTTCTTTCTCAAATATATAATTATACTTGCCTTAAACATGGTACATGACTGGAAAAATTTTTCTTGAATATTCACACAAGAGATCTTTAGTTAACATACCTGGCCCACATATTTTTAATAGGTTCTATGAACAATCAACTCATCCAATCAGCAGAGAATAAGTTTCACAGTCTGAGCTATGACATTGTTTTTATTCCTGATAGTATACCTTACTACCTCCAGCCCTTGGATGTTTGAACAAATCGTTTTAGAGAAAATCTTAGTCAGTAGTTCCCCAAGTGTGGTCCCTAGGCTGCAGTATCAGCATCACATAGGAACTGGGTAAATATAAATTCCTGAGGTCCATCCCAAATCCTGAATTGGGAACTCCGGAAGTGGGGCCTAACAATCTGTGTTTTAACAACTCTCCAAGTGTTGCATTTAGAACTGATGCATTTAGAACGAGCTATCTAAGAAAAAGAGTATGAAGCCCATAGTGTACTGATTTTTTTCTTCAGCTGCTTTGTGGTTAAGATTAAAAGGGCATCTGCACAAGAGCTTGCAGAATGAGAGCATGGTGGAAATAGAATACCCCAAACAATGAAAAAAACATCAATCTTTGAAATGGTGCATCAGAACTGAACATGGTAAAAAGACATCATCACATTATAGGAAAAACTGTACAACTCTGACACCACGGTGATTCAGAAGAATCTTAAATTCAGAATGCGAAGAAGGTCTAGACTGAAACTTAGATGCTTCTACTCAAGAAGAAAGCTGTAGTTAAGTCTAGAAACAATTAAATACCAATTCTGGTTAATAATTGTGCATGTACATTTCATATGGTGTTTCTTTTTCTCTAGAAAATCTATTCATAAATTTTAAGTGTGTCAAAAGTGAAAACATTATTTTTTAAGATTTATTTGTTTGTTTATTTCAGAGAGAGAGAGAGCAAGCACGAGACGGGGGAGAGTCAGAGGAAGAAGCAGACTCCCTGCTGAACAGGGAGCCTGATGCAGAACTCGATCCCAGTACCCTGGGATCATGACCCGAGCCAAAGGCAGACGCTTAACTGACTGAGCCACCCAGGCACCCAAGAGACAACATATTAGATTGATGAATTATGACAGGATTTAAAAAGCAACAAATCTGTATTAAACATATATAGAGTTTTTTACCGAAAGAATTCTCAGAGCCTTTGATATCATAAAACTCATTATAAAGTTCTAAGAGGTACACAGACTAACTTGATTTCTTAAATCTTGACCCCTTGTGCCCTTTGGCCGACATAGAATTTTGTTGGAATCCTGGTTTTGTTGAATTTACTTCAGTAAATTTGCTTAGATAAATAAAAAACAGATTTATCATGGGTCATTATTAAGAGAAATAGGGATGTCAGAGATGGGGGTTAGGCATTTTCCTAATTACCTAAGGTTTTTGGTCTGACTTCATATAGAACAAGAGTAACTTCATCTAACCCATCTTTTCATTGGTATTTCTGTCAATTTGACTATTTGTGCTTAAACTGTGGAATCCTATCAGGAGCTTCTCTGGGCATCTAGTCCACTGAACAAGGTATCCTACGTAGTAGAAGGGGCAAAGTTCCTTGGCAGATACAGTGATCCGATGCCCCACCTCCACGAGTGCCTCATCAATCATTTTTTTCCCCAGTAGCCTCAAAAAAAGCTAAAGTACCCAGTGGGGCTGGGCCTCAGATCTTCATCATATCTCTGGTTCAACTGAACCATAATAATGTCTTCGTTAATAAAATGTTTGTTCATTAATTAATAATACAAACTAAACCAAGTACCAAATTGTTGCAACAGAAAAATCATAAAATATCTTCAGTCTACTTCCCAGTTGACTAATAAAACAAAAAAAAAGGGGTGCCTGAGTGGCTTAATCGGTTAAACATCTGACTCTTGATTTCAGTTCAGGTCTTGATCTCAGGGTTGTGAGCTCTAGCCCTGCGTTGGGCTCCATGCTGGGCGTGGAGACTACTTAAACAACAACAACAACAAAACAGAAAAAAATAACAAGTTAGATAAGATATTTATGTCCTTTAATGAATACCTCATCACTGTCTCCACCAAACAAAACAAATTTGGAAAACCTATATTTGATGATGTTCTAGATAATATAAATTGAGCTGTGCTGAACACTATCAAATTTATGGAATAAAGGTTTACTTATGAAACTTATTTTCATGGCATTACAATGACATCCAGTGGCTGCCTCTTTAAATAATATGTATTTAGATACTTTATACTTTTTGAGTAGAAGGTAATTTAATCTCGTTCTGAAACTTGTTCTCTGTGCATTTCCAGGCGCTTATATAAGAAATCTAGTTTCAAAGTTCACCCCACAGGAAAGATAAAGTTTGAATAGGAAGAGTTGTATATTGAGGAAATTATTCCCAGCTTTGTTCCCTCTTCATCGTGAATTCACCCTAAGGGAGGAATATGACAATATAGTTTAATTTCCTCATTTTTAGTTCTCCTTGAGGCTACTTTTCCTTGTGCGTACCTAAAGGGAACTTCAGGAGGGCTTAATCCTCTGCTGTTTAAATTTAATTTATAATGGTTAATTATTTACCTGTGTGACTCAGTCTCAGCTTAGATTCCAGCTATTTTCCTTACAGTCATTTATTGCTGCCACAAAAATACTCTTAGAAAGCTTTGGGATAGCCTTAACTTATCTGCCCTCAAACAGTGTATTTTTAATTCTTTTTTCTATTTAGAGAATTTTAAAGGGGTTACCTTAGCAACTGCTATAATGTACATATTCTGTTGGGATTTTGTAAGTCTGACTTTTTATAGCAATGCAACGTTAGCAGAACACAAGAATGTGGGCACATTTCTTTATGCAGCAAACTTTCAATCTAGCTCATAGATATGTTCCCAGAGAAATCTGCCTTTATGACTTCACAGTTTTTCCATAATCATGATTCACTTGTTTTTTCCTTATAATTTCAAATAAATTGTACCTCTTTTTTCAAATAAAGACATTTGGATGCAGGAAGAGGGTGAGATGATAGAAGGGATAAAAACTGGAGCTTTTGTTAAAATGTTAAGTGTAGAATAATAAATTAGGGGAGGGACGCCTGGGTGGCTCAGTCGGCTGGGTGAATGCCTTCAGCTCAGGTCATGATCCCAGGGTCCTGGGATCGAGTGCCGCATCGGGCTCCCTGCTCGGCGGGAAGCCTGCTTCTCCCTCTCCCACTCCCCCTGCTTGTGTTCCCTCCTCACTGTGTCTCTCTCTGTCAAATAAATAAATAAAATCTTTAAAAAAAATTAGGGGAAAATATCTGATATGATGGATAAGACTCATGCTTATGAATCACGTGTCTTTGAAAGCAGGAAAAAAGTTCAAATTCTTGTGTAATTTTAACTAAATTAAGCTCTGAGATTACTTGGTTAGGGAGTTCGTCATATTTAAACCGTTTGCAAACATTTTACCATATCATATACAATACATAAAACCTTATATATATATATATACGTATTATATTATGTATGCATGTTATATATATAATAAAATATAAACTACAATAATGCTTTAGGATAGAAAATATTTTTAACTATGCAGTTTTCACTTAAAAAAGATCACACCATGGGGAGATATTGATCAAAGGGTACAAAGATTCAGTTCTGGAAGATGAGTAGAAGTCTAATGCACATTATGCTGACCATGGCTAATAATACTGTGTTATATACTTGAAATTTGCTAAGAGAGTAGATCTTAGGTGTTCTTAACACACAAACATAGAAAAGGTTAAGTATGTGAGGTTATGGACTATAGTAATCATTTCATTAGTATATGTATTTCAAAACATCATATTGTATGCCTAAATTGATACAACTTTTATGATAAATATTCTCAAGTTTTAATAGTTAAGCTATTTGAAGAGCTGATAATGTACACAAAAAGACCTTAGTTTCCTACTACTGTAGTAACAGGGGTATGTAGCATTTTCTATAAATGAATTCATATAATGTTTTGTTTGCCAAGTGCCAAAATGATGTGTGGGGGGGTGTAGGCGGGAAGGGATGTGTGTGTGTGCGTGCGTGTGTGTGTGTGTGTGTGTGTGCGCTTAGTGGGAATGTCTCAAAAATATTACACATATTCTTGTTTTGGTCTGAAGCCTTTGGTGCTGCCCCTGCTGGGACATTGAGAGTCAGATAAAAATAGGCCGTTGAAGAAGAATTATTCTCAAGGCCCAACTCTGGTTTGCTAGTCAGCTGACTTTTTGTAAGAATGATAAAAACCATCATAAAAGGAGTTTTTAAAAATAGACATTGTCACTAATGAATATATAAAATATATATGAGGTATAATATATATTAGAGAAACATATATACATGTATATATACACAAATCCTGGTCAGTCTTGTGTCTCTCAATCTTCTTGCCACTCTACTTCCACCTCAATCTGAATAAATACCGAAGACTTCCATACTGGAACCCGGTGATCCGCTGATGAACTATTAGGTTGTTGGGATGACAATTTACTCCTCACAGTTCAGACTATAGAATTGCTTGGCTTGTAAAGTATTTATTACTGCTTTTCATAGTTATTCTATTTCTTGTTACTTTTGCTACTATCACTTTTCTCAGCATGCCTCTAACAAAGTCTCTCTCCTCAGTGCCATATGCTATCCTGCTACAGACTGAGGAATCAGAATAAACCTGTTTGAATTGTACATAAATGTGATAAATATTTGTTAAGCAGAATTTTGTGGACAATCCCTGTTGTAAGCAATTAACAGAGTACCAAGATATCTAAAATGTAGATGTCTGACATATGGCCTTTCTTTAGACATTTTTGAAGACTCCTTTTTTTTAGAGCAGTTTTAGATTCACAGCAAAATCAAAAGGAAGGTATGGAGATTTCTATATACTGTCTTCCCCCACACCTGCACAGCCTCTCCCATTATTAACATTCCCCCACCAGAGAGGTACAGGTGTTACAACCGGTGAAACTGTATTAACAGATTATAATTATCCAAAGCCCATAGTTTACATTACAATTCACTCTTGGCATTGCACATTCTATGAATTTGGACAAATGTGTAATGATATGTATCCACCATTATGGTATCATAGAGTGTATTTTCACTGCCCTAAAAAGCATCCATGTTTCACGCATTCACCCTTCCCTCTCCAACCCCTCTCAACCATTGATTTTTTTTTTTTACTATCTCCACAATTTTGCCTTTTTCAGAACATCCTATAGTTGAAATCAAACCACATGTTTGACCTTTTCATATTGACCTGTTTCAGTTAGTAATGTGCATTTGAGGTTCCTCCACGTCTTTTCATGGCTCAATAACTCATTTATTTTTATTGCCCAATAATATTCCATTGTCTGGACATACCAGTTTATTGATCCATTCACATACTGAAGGACATCTTGGTTGCTCGCAGAATTTGACGATTATGAACACAGCTGCTGTAAACGTCCATGTGGGGGTTCTGTGTAGGCATAAATTTTCAACCGGATCAGGTAGTAAGAACATGTTTAGTTGGTAAGGAACCACCAGCTGTCTTCCAAAGCAGCCGTACCATTGTGCGTTCCCAGCAGCAATGAATGAGAGTTTCTGTTGCTCTACAGCCTCACAAACATTTGGTGTCATCAGTGTTCCAAATCYGGGCCATAGTGGTATCTCATTGTTGTTTTAACTTGCATTTCCCTGATAACATCTGATGTGATCCTTAGATTTGTTTGGATCCAAGATATTGATTTCCATCTCTCTCCCCGTCCCCTTTCCCTCTCTCATCTGTACCTTTCCATTTACTTCATCAGAATCACATTTAATTCCATTGTTTCAGCTATCTCATCCGTACGTCAGAACACAAAATTTTGAGCACTTGTAACAAACTCCAAGGCGGTTGAAAAATGTAAAATTTTTTGTCACTTAGAGGATTCCTACTTGAGGACTTGCCAGTATATTGTCTTTTGTGTAAGTACCCAATTGGGATGGTTAATTGGGTAAAAATTCTCAGAATTATTTTAAAATCTGTGCTCTCCCTCAAATTTAAAATCTTATCAAGTCTTGTGGAATCATCTCCTTAATGTTTTTTATGCATATATCTCCCATATATTCCTTTGTTCTTATTCCCAGTTGGATTTTTTTTTTTTCCTCCCTGGAGAACGGGCTAAGAATGGTGAGGCCGGCCAAGGCGTCACAGATGGCGGCAAGCTCGAGCCATTGGTCCGCACTGCCTCACTGGAAAAGCCCCAGCACCTCCGAGCCCTTTTGCTTTTTCTGTTCACATCTATTTTCCAGAAAGTTGAACCTTGTAGCATTGTGCCTCCTGGGTGGACTCTTTATGATTAGAGAAATTTCATAAGAAAGCTGACGCTCACTGTTTACATACATGTAAATTTACATGTAGGATATAAAGTTAAGGACATACTCTAGAATTAATATTTTCATTTTAAATTCTTCCCTGAGATTTGTGTCCTGAATTGACCAAAAGAAAGACTATTATTCATATAATAGTGTATCAGTCCTCCTCAAACTGACCCCTCCCTGTGTTTCCGTTCTCATTTTTCTTGAGATCCCTACACATCACCTATAATGAAGCTGAAGAATTGCTAGTTCATGTTCTCTGTACTTTCTTACCTCCATGGTTTCGCTCATGCTTTTCTCCTGCCTGAAATGCACACTTGACCAATCTACAACCATCAAATTCATTTTTTCTTTCCAATTTCAGCCTTTCTTGATGTTTCCAGCTCAATTTTCTCCTAACTACCATCCTCCACATACACCTTATCTGTACTCCAGCAATGAATTATTCTTCTACTAATAAATATTTTTATTGAACAATATTATACTTATAGAAAAATACAGAAATCATTTGTATGGCTTGAAGAATAAGCACCAAATTGACAAGGATATAAAGCAAGCTGTATAGCAAGAACTAGATAGTACCAGGATCCCGTAATCCTCCTTCATGTCACATCCAAATCATTGTTCCCACCCTTGTTGCCAAAGTCAACCATTATTCTAATACCTAACCTCAAATTTAGTTTTGCATTTTAATGAACTTTATATAATGGAATCATACTGAATGTATTATTGGTTTTGGATTCTTCAGTTGTTCTGAATCCTCACCAAAATTTAGAATTTTCAGTGTTTTTAATTTTAGTCATTCTGGTGTATGTTTGGTATCTCATTACAAATTTAACTTATATTTTCCTAATGGATAACAAAATTGAACAAGTCATTATACATTTTCTGGCTACTTAGATTTTTTTTTTTTCTTCACAGTACCTGTGCAAGTCTATTGCTCAGATTCGTATTGGCTTTGTGTCTTTTTGTTATGGGTCTGTAAGTGTTCTTTATATATTATTCAGTGAGACCTTTGCCAGTTATAGATTTTCCCACTCTCTGGGTTGTCTTTTCACTCTATTTTTTTAAACTGTGGTAAAAAAACACATAACATCCTTATCCTTTTTAAATCTTTTAATACTGTATTTAGTTGACTGGGAATGTTTTAGTGGTCATTACTTTTTGTGTTGCATTTTTTAAATCAACCTAGCAGAAGTTCATAAAGATATGCTTCTATACAATATTCTAAAGGCTTTATTACTTTACATTTTATATTAAAGCCTTTAGTCCATCTGGCATCCTTGAATTTGATTACAAATATTTTGTGAGATGTTGATCAAAATACATTTATTTGTGTATATATTAAACACCATTATTGAGAAGTCTTTTCTTTCTGTACTAGTAGGCAATGCTATACCATAACTCGAGTTTTCATATACATGTGACTCTGTTTCTGGATTCTACTGTTAAATTTGTACAAGTTGTCTATCCATTTGTCAATACCATATTCTCATACACACAAAAAGTATGTTAGGATTTTGCTTAGGATTACATTAAATTCAAGAATATATTTGGATAAAATAAATATATTTACATTACTGAATCTTCTGGTAGAAAAACATAGTGCATACCCCACTGATTAGATTCTTTTACACCTACTTTACTAATGTTTTAAAGTTTTTCATGTAGAGGTATTGTACACCATTTGTTAGGTTAGGTATTTGCCTTTTGTGTGTGTGGTGGTGGTGGTATATAGCAATTAAAGTGAACTAGCTAAATTCACTTACTAATTCTAATAGTTAAACTATACACTTATGTTTTATTGTAGTAAAATATATACACTATACAAATTATAATCTTAATCATTTTTAAGTATACAGTTTAGTACTGAAAGGTACCTTCACGTTACTGTGCAACCAACCTCCAGAACTCTTCATCTTGCAAAACTAAAACTCTATACCCATTGGGCAACAACTCCTCATTTATCCCTCCCCTGGCCCTTGACAACTACCATTGCACCTTCTCTATGAATTTGACTACTCTAGGTACCTCGTATAACTGGAATCGTAGAATATTTGTCTTTTTGTGGATGGGTTATTTTTCCTAGTATAATGTCTTCAAGGTTCATCCACGTTGTAGCAAGTGTCAGAATTTCTTTCCTTTTTAGGCTGAAAAATATTCCATTGTATGTATATTCCGCATGAATTTGTTTATCCATTCCTCAACTGATGGACACTTGGCTTGCTTCCATATACATTTATTTTAAAATTTTTGTATCTATAACCATGCCTCCAACAAGTAAATAATTTTATGTTTTCCTTTTTAATCCCCATAACTTTTATTTCTTTTGCTTATTGTATTTTACTGGCTAGGTTCTCTTTAAGACGATCACACATTTTTTTTCCTTTGTTCGGTTAATGAGGTGAATGACTTACTTATTTTTCAAACTGTTAAATAATCTTTTACCCTTGAAAAAAGCCCAATTAGCCATGATATATTATAATTCTTTCATTTTGTTTGACTTGGCTTGCTATTGTTTAGTAAACTTTCACCTATGTTTAGGAATATTAGTTTAAAAATTTATTTTTTAATTATGTCTATCTTAGATGTTTATATCAAGTTTTATGTCCTCATAAAATGAATTGGGAGGAGTTCTCTCATTTTTAAATTTTCTAGAATAATTTGACCAACATTTATGTTGTTTCCTCTTTAAATATTAGAAATAATTCTCCATTAAAGCTTTCTATATTTTGAGTTTTCTTAGTTGAAAAATGTTAAGTATAGATTGCATTTCTTTAATAGATATA
This sequence comes from Callorhinus ursinus, assembly GCF_003265705.2. NCBI lineage: Eukaryota > Metazoa > Chordata > Mammalia > Carnivora > Otariidae > Callorhinus > Callorhinus ursinus. The sequence continues at coordinate 66,341,446 of NW_027397064.1, read as the reverse complement.
GGGATTTTCAGATGTTCTCTTCCCTCTTATGGCAGTTTTGGTAATTTGTATTTCTTAAAGAGTTTATTCTTTTCATCGATATTTTGAAATATATTATCGGGTATTATCATAAAGTTGTTCACGAAATCATGATTTAATGTTTCTAATGTTTGTATGAGCTATACTTCCATCTTATTTGTGGTGTTGGTATTGTGTGTCTTCTGTCTTTTTTCTTCAATAACCACTGTAGGGTTTTAATAACTTTACTACTTATTTCAAACAACCAACTTTTCATTTTGAGGTTTTTGAGGTTTTTCTATTCTATGTTTGCAGTTTATTGTATTAATTTCTGTTCTTAATTATTTTGTTCTTTGGTTGGATTATTTTTTCTAACTTCTTGAGGTGGATATTGAAATTACTGGCTTTTTGCTCATTCTTCTTTTCTAATATATGCCTTAAGGCTATGACTTTCCCTGGAAGCATTGTTATAGGCTTTCTCCTTCATTAGACTGTAGCTATATTTCATAAATATTTGTATGTTCTAAATAGACTTAGTCATTCAATTCAAAATATTTCCTCATGGGCTTAGTTATTTCTTTTTGACCCATGATATATAGAGTGGTGTATTCCATAATTTCCAATTATTTACAGCTTTTCTTGTTGTCTTTGTTATTTATTTTAGTTTAACTTCTGCTTTACAGAATATACTGTGTGTCAGGTCAGTCCCTTGAAGTTTTTTGAGGTTTCCTTTATTCCCCCAGCATTTGGAATATTTACTAAACCTGAATAAATTCTGTGACTGAAAGAAATCTTGTCTTCAGCTGTTAAATCCATATTTTGGTTTCTTAATTGGTTACTGTATTTTTTATAATAACAATTTATGTTTCCATTTGATCTTTTTAGTTGCTAATATTCTTCTGATACGTCCCAAATTGTGATACATATTCATGATTAATCAAATATAACACCGTTCTCTAAATCTTTTTCTATTTTGTTTTTTTTCTCTTGATCTTTTTTATGTAATTTGTCTTCTCTTATGCCTAGTAATTCTGGTTAAATGCCAAACATTGCATATGGAAACAGTATTTTCATGCTATAGATGTTGTTGTTCTCTTCCAAAGAAGATTTATTTTACTCCTGACAGGCTAGGTTAGGGGTAAACAACTTTAAGCTTATTATTAACTGGTTGTTGTTATTTGTGAAAGATGGTCTATTTCCCTTCACGCATACTCGTAGGTTGTAGCTTTTCAAGTTCTTCAACTGAAAGCCTGAAGTGTTTACTCAACATCCTCCTTCTCAGTTGCTTTGAAACACAGTTGTGTCCCATCCACCAAGTGAAATGACCAGAAGCTTTGCTGAATTTCTCAGGCTCTAGGCTACCATTTACTTTCCATGTTTTCAGCCCATCAGATAGTACATGTTAATTGGCAAATACCTCAAGGGGGGGAAAACTTGCACTAAATATTGGGCTCACCTTTCTGCATTTCCCTTTAGTTCTGACCTTTATAACTATCCAAAGCCTGAGTATGTCCAAATGGTTGGTGTGCAAGAACTTAGTATCTCTTTAAGAGAAGTGGAAAAATGATCGTTTCTTGAGGGCGGATTTCATGTGTGTCATAATACCTCCACTTCAGCACAATATCTAAAAGATAATAGGTGCTCAACCAAAGATTTTGAACGTTTTTTCACACTAATAAATAGCCATTAATTAATAGTTTCCCTATTAAAACTAATAATTAAGTATTTAAGTAAAGAATCGTTATGTGATCACTGTGATGAGTGAAATAATGCAAGATGGTATAAAAAATTAATGATTTCCCCCTGATTACTTTCTACCTTTATCCATTCATAATCAAGCCCACGCTAACAGCCTTTGCATCCCCTCTCATCCTGAGCCCATACAAAATTAAGCACATACATTTGCACATATACAGAATTTTGGTTTGTTCACTTTTACAAAAATGAATCTTTTTTATTCTCACTTTTCTTACTTAAACAATATCTTGTTTATATTAAAAAATAAATCTGATTCCTTTTTTGATCACTCTTAAGATTATTTAATATAAGTGATATCAATTTCAGTGTTCATAGCAACCAACTCTTGTTTTGCTGAGAATATTTAAAATTTCTATTTCAGGCTTCTTTAATATTTTTCTTTATAATATTTTCTTGAATGAAGAGTCTGTAAAGCTTCTATTTCTTCTTTTTTTAAGATTTTATTTATTTATTTGACAGAGAGAGACACAGCAAGAGAGGGAACACAAGCAGGAGGAATGGGAGAGGGAGAAGCAGGCTTCCCACTGAGCAGGGAGCCCGATGCGGGGCTGGATCTCAGGACCCTGAGATCAAGACCTGAGCCGAAGGCAGACGCTTAACGACTGAGCCACCCAGGCGCCCCTGTAAAGCTTCTATTTCAAAAACATAGTCACTTTAGAAAGATAGGAAGGTAGATATGATAGATAAAGAGAAAGAGGGAGAAAGAGATTTTAATACCCACAAAATTTCCCTCTCCTAGTGGTTTCTTATTTTGAAACCTCTGCTCTGTTTCATTTGTCATCTAATTATAACAACACCCCGAGTATTTTCTTCAGATAGGGCAGATTGGCATTAAAATTTCTAAGTCATTTTCCATTCCCATGGTTCTGCCTTTTCTAGAATTTCATATTGCATTATCCTAGAAAGAAACTCAGTAGAGTATGGAAATCAAGGTCTGTGCTCAAGCTATCCTTTGGCAAAATTTGAATTGGTGCTCTCCATTAATTTATGGAACATCATCAGTGAATGCATCCTTTGTTTCTCTCATGATAAAGCAAGTCTTCAAATTGTTCTGTTTAATCATATCTTGATCAGTTAAGGGTATTTTCCCTCTATGGCCCCACTCCTAAACAAGTCCCCTACTATCTTATTAGAGATGCTTACAAACAGAGTTACTTCTAGGGCTCACCTCTGGGGTGAGCAGGGCTTCAGGCAATTATTTTATGCAGGACCCTTTCTATATCTACAACATGATTTTAAAGTGTGTTACCATATTCTTGAGTCTATATAAAGTATAGTAATCTATAATAAAGATTTTTTTAACAGTGCACAGAGAAGAGGTTCTTCCGTATTTATTGGTACACATCATGATTCCTCACAGTGTCCAAGCACAGTCTCTTTCCATTCAGGTTCATGAATGATTTTGTGTGTGTTGTTTTTGTCAAATGGCTATTCCTGGCTAGCTTCATATTCCCAACATTTAGAAAAATAGGACAACATTATTAATAATCACAGTGCTGTGCTGTGCCTATGTAGAACGTATTTGTATTGAAACAGTATAGATCTTTCCTCCACAGTGTCTTAATGCCATTAATTTAATGTTGGATCCATTGTTACCTAGGATGCTACATCATCTATTATGCTGCCTATGAATACTAGTTCTTAATTACTCCCTAAAAGTTGAAACTGCATGTCACTCATAATTTTCCAGTATATGTAGAAAAATGTGAACAATAATTTATTTGTTGATCATGTTAAATTTCCTATTTGGGATTTCATAGCATAAGTTATACATCTTCCACCTATGTCTTCTCTGTGACACATTATTCTATAATCGCTACATTTCTAGTATGTGATCTTTTTCAATGCCTTCCCCACAAGGCGACAAACAGAAAGGATAAGAGGGCCACACAGGCAGAACAAAGAAAGCATCCTATTTGCTCAAGGAATATCCATTTTCGTTAGGCACAGTTTAGGACAAATCCAGAATAGCATGATGTCATCCCCTGTTGAAGGCAAGAGATAAATGGTCTTGAGGGCCCTTAGAGAAGATAGTGTGGTGAGCTCTGGAGGGCTACCTGACATATAAACCAGAACCAGTGGAGCAGATGAAGTGATAGCCACAAACTTAACATATATGAACACAGATCAGTTGAAAGTGAAAGTATGGAAAAAACAACATCAAAAGGAAGTGGTACAGCTATATTAATATTGATGTACAACCTAAGGCAAGAATTGCTAGAAATAAAGGACATCTCATAATGACAAAAAGTTAATTCAGTGGGGAAATATAACAATAATAAATGTGTTTTCAACTACAAGATATCTTCAAGAGCTTTGAGATTGTGAGTAAAATACATAATTATAGATTTAACACTGACTACACCCATAATGTTTTTATTATTAGGAAATAATACTCACTGTCCCACTCATCTGATTTCCCAGGCTGAAGTGGAAACTTCTGGTTTAAAAGAAAACATCCACTTGAGCGAGGCTATGGGCTGTAATTCATGTAATTGCCACAAGATGGTAGCGGTTCTCTGTTTTTTAGAGTGTACTCTGAACAATTAAAATCTCCACAATGTCAATATTAAAACAAAGGTGTGGAGAAAGTCAATAACTTCCTCCTTGACACCATAACCTAATTATAGTGTTATAGAATCATTATTTTATTTAGCAAGTGTTTTAAGACAATATACGTCAATGACTAAGGAATCAAGGAATAAAGTAGTCAATCTTCAAGGAGATATGGATTGGTGGGACTTACTGATGAGTCTACAGGGGATGGTGTTATTGTGTGATGCGGAATTTAGAACAGAAATGTGGGATTCTATGTGCTCAGATAGCATATACACGTAATCTTGCTTAGATCAAGGAAGGCTTTCTTGAAGACGTGGTTCTTTATAACTTAGGATCACAACCATCTGATAAGATCTATCGATTACAGACAAAAGTATCAAATAAAACTGAAGGTTAATAAAAGTTAGCTGGCAGAATATGTGTAAGGAAAAGTACTTCAAAAAGGGAAATAGCATGTACAAAACCCAGGTGGTTTTTTTTTTTTTTTGAAGTACTAAAAAGGATTGATTGTGGCTGATTGTGGCTGAATGCAGAGAACTAAAAAACTCAAATAATTTAATTGATTTATGCAGAAATATAACCTGAAGCAATATTTAAAAGAGTCATATGACTCCCCAGCCCACCTAGTTTTGCAGGTGAATTTTACCAAATATTGAGAATGAATAATTCCTTCTTACAGTTTTGTTCCAGCAAACGAAAGGGAGACAAAGGAGCTGAAAGAGCCAACTAATTTTATGAGACTACTAAAATCCTATTACACAATCCAATATAAAAAAAGAATAAAAGTTTATTGATTTAGGACTTCTTGATTCCAATCTGGCATGTAAGGAGCGTGGAAGTCACTACTCCTATCCTAACAAGTAAAAAGCTGAGCAAACTGAAAAATCAACAATTCTTCTTAGATCTATCAGAGAAGTGAGGCCACAGGACAAACACTGCCTCCAAAATTAGAGAGACAGATAAGCAGATACAAGGAATCACAACTTCCTGGAGCAGAAACCCAGCAGGAGAAACTTTCCCAGGAAGTCAGAACTGTAATTGACGAATTGCTGGAGGTTCAGTGTGGGCAAGCCAGAGAGGAAAAAAAAAAAAAGCAAAATAACTCAGAGCGACCCAGTCAGAGGGATCCAGCCACATTTTTATGAGTTTTAACTCCTGGAACTCTTAACAGATTCACTGCGAGAACCTGTGAGATCAGAGAAAAATCTCCTTGGGCTTCCAGCACGGAGAGGGAAGAAGCAACCACTTTAGAATACATCAGAGGACTCTGTTCTACGTAACAGCAGGACTCTGTCCTGCCCTCAAGAGAAACTGTTTTATCAGAGCTTAACCTATTTGGGTTTTATCAGAACCCAAGCGACCTGGAGGAGGAAAAATAGAACTGCAGCACCCTCTAGCCATTCTGTACTACCTCAGGGGATGAAACGAACAAAGAAGCAATTGTGAAGTTCACGGCCCACGGGCTCATGCTCTCTGAAAGACTGAGACCTAATCATAAAACTATAGAAGGCTCCCGCCACCCCCCATAGTTCACCACTACATCACTTAAGGTCTATTGACCACCAGTCCATTTACCCAATACATCATGTCTGCCTTTCAAAAAAAAAATAACAAGACATATTGAATGGCAAAAAACAGTTTGAAGAGGCAGAGCAAGCATCAGAATCAACATAGTGAGCATGTTGAAACTATCAACCCATAAATTTAAAAGAAGTATGATTAACATGCTAAGGTCTCTAATGGAATAAGTAGACAACATGAAAGAACAGATGAGTAATGGAAGCAGAAAGATAAAAATTCTAAGTAAGGAAAAAAAGATGATAGAGAGCAAAAAGACCATAACAGAAATGAAGAATGCCTTTGATAGGCTCATTAGTAGCCTGGACATGGCTGAGGAAAGAATCTCTGAGCTTGAGGATATGTCAATAGAATCCCCAAACTGAAAAGCAAAGAGAAAAACAGAATGAAAACTTCAGAGCAGAATATCTCCAAACTGTGGGATGACAACAAAAGGTGTAAGTAACATACACAATATGGGAATACCAGAAGGAGAAGAAAGAAATAAAAGAATAGGAGAAATATTTGAAGCAAGTGTTTCTCTCACAATTCCTTACTGCGGGACTCAAATTCTAGTCTTTATTCTTCACTGCTTCAATCAACAGTTTATTTTAATTGATATACTCTGTTATTATTTTGAAATGTTTCACCAAAGTGTTTCAAAGGCAGAGTCATCTTTGCATTTTATTTATCCAAAAATATCTCATGTGGTTTGAAAAAGACTCTTTTCTAATTTGTGAAATGAAGTATGTGAACATTTCCTCCAGGGAATACATATTAAGTGGCTATTGATTACTCATTTCATTAACTGCCTTTACAAAAAGAATAAAATTATTTAACTTGGACTTCTCTTGAGCATTTGCCAGAACATATGATCTTTGTACTTTCTGTATTTGCAAAAATGTTAGATATAGCATAGCATAACAGGTAGCATTGACAAGGGCTTGAAGAGGAAAAAGGAAGTTAATTAATTTGAATAGAAAAAACGTTCTTTAGAGCACTATAAGCTGGACAGGAAGCAAGTAAAGAGATTCTGATAATAGTACGCAGGGATGTGTTCTCTCTACCCACATGACCTTTGCAAAGATCCTACCTCATAGTCAGCCCTAGAGAGGCCATTCTAAACACCAACACCCAAGTCCATTATAGCTGATCAATGATGATATATTTGGAATTTCTAGTATATTTTATCCATTTTTTTTGGCCTGGCACATATAATCACCTATCCACGTTTATAAGATTCCAAATTTATGTCTACTTAAAGCATAATAGAACTCTATATAGAAACAACTTCAAAAGTATTTATCTCAAAGATACAACCCAAAGATTTGAGAAATAAAGACACATTTCTCTGAGTCTACAGTCTTCAGATTACATCCATTCCTCTTCCAGGTTTATTATTATTATTATTATTGTTATTATTATACATTTTGCCTGGATTCATGAAAAAAAACCCTAGTAAACTTTTAATTAAAATTTAATCACTCTAAAACAGGAAAATTGCAACAAGAATTATTATTTACAAAAGGAGAATAAAGAAAGAGACTTAGAAAAAAAATGAACATTGATAATGGGACTAGAACAAATTCCACATACTAGAACATAGAGATTTTGAGACATAGGGTAGGATCTGTAAATTTTTAGGTGCATCTATTTATCAAATCATTGATTCAAATGGTACTGCAAATCTGGCTGCTCCAAGTTCTGCCTGGTGACAGGACTCTCTTATCGGCAGTTTTCTTGGGAGGAGCAGGACCATTTGAGCTACTGACATTCTTTATGTATTTTCTGTACATCAAGCACAGTAAATCCTTGATTTGAAAAATAGAAAAAAATCCACAGCTCTGAAGATAAAACTTAGAATTTTGTCTATAATTTTAGTAGGTGCTTGATTTCATTTTAGAGGATTCTTTTGCTTCGTAAACCTGTGTCAGAAATGTCATGAACATCTTCTTACCAGTAAGATCAGTAAGTACAGTTAGAGCCAAGAACAGAGCTAACAGACACCTAACTTTCGATTGCTTGGCCGCAACCAGACTTCGTCTCATTTTCCTGCTTTTAATGGATGTTGCCTCATTGTACTGACTGAAAAAATGTATTTCTAGGGTGCTTGTGTTCCCTAAAATATTTTAGAATTTTGCTTAAGTCTAATGATGCATTATAAATTCCAAACCCAGACTCACAAGGATAGGATACATTATGCTTTGGGGGAAAATTCATGGTGCACTATTATTTGGGTCTATGCAAGACCTCTTTTCAGTGAGTTTTTTTTTTTTTTCCTTGTCATGTCCTTCCTTTTTAAAATTATTAACTAAAGTTCCTAGTTTGATTCCCTCTGGTTTTACCTAATGTTTTATTTCTGTTGGAAGATACCATATTATATTTATTTGTAACAGTTTCTCCGAATTTCCTTGTTATTGATGACCTTGACAATTTTGATTGCTGGTAAATTATATTATAGGATGCTCTATGTTAGAAATTGTCTGATATTTTTATCGTGATTATCTTGGGGTTTTGAGTTTCTGGGGGGAAGATCACAAAGGTTAAGTGCCACTTTCATCACATCATATCCAGGGAACATACTATTAACATGATTTATAACTGTTGATGTTGACCTTGATCACCTGTCTGAAGTCCTGTTTGTCAGTTTCTCCATGGTGAAGTCATTCTCTTCCCCCCGCTCCTGACTGTACTCTTGGGAAGGAAGTTACTATGTGCAGCCCACACTTATGGAGTGGGGAGTTATGCTCCACTTCCTTTAGTGTGGAGTACCTACAGAATTTATTGGAAATTATTCTTCACTGTTAGATCTGACTTGTGTGCCTCATTTATTCAATCATTTATTTATATCAATGTGGACTCATTAGTATTTATTATTTGGTTATCATCTGTTTATTTTATTGCTTGAATTGTTTTAGCTTTCCCATTGGGAGCTCTTTAATTTGTCTCCCATGCCCATTTGATACACCTCTATCCACGTGAAAGAGGTTGCTCATTTGTTTTTTTAAGCACTTTTTAACTTTCTGGCACAATGAGATGCTCCAGGTTCATCATGTGTATTTTCTTTTTGGCTTTATGATTTATTTTATTTTATTTTTATTTTTTTTAATTATGTTATGTTAATCACCATACATTACATCATTAGTTTTTGATGTAGTGTTCCATGATTCATTGTTTGCATATAACACCCAGTGCTCCATGCAGTATGTGCCCTCTTTAATACCCATCACCAGACTAACCCATCCTGTGTATTTTCTAGCCCTGCCTTAGATTCATCTATTTCTGCCAAGGGGCTCTCATTCTATTTATTGGAGAATGGTGTTAGAAACCAAAATCTGGGCACTTGGTGTGCTTGTTGCTACTGGTATGTAATTAATTTTAGGCTGATATGTTTGCGTACTAAACTGTGCATACACACATATCTATAAACATACAGATATAAATTCATAGATATGAATGAAGCCTGTAAGACTCAGGTAAATGTACTTCACATTAGTACTGTTGTCTAGTTGCTTTTCCCACAGGATATAAGAATTCTGATACTATTATATAAGAATACTGGAATTGAATAATTAAGTAAAGGGCTAATGAATGACGGAAATTAGATTTCTTAGAGATTAACATGGGGATTTATCCATATGATAACAGATTTGTCTTGGAAAAATCAGTAAGAATTCATTTTAAACATAATGTGGATACTGATGGTTACATCTAGTAATATTTCCTTCTTTTTAATTGCTTTTTATTTATTTTCTTTCTTATTTTCAATCTTTCTGACTTAGTTAACCCATGTTTTTATTTTTTTCTTATTTTCTGATACACACACACACACATATTTTTTAAAACTATTTTAATTCTGATGCAGAAATTTGGCATTGAGCTGTAAGTAATTATTTTCCTAACATCTTCTTCCCCATCCCCGTCTTAATTTTTTTAAGTTTCTAAATACATGATATTTTTTGTTGCTTTTGATTTTTATTGTTTTTTTAACTTTTATTATTTATTTTTTAAGAATTTGTTTTTAGAGCAATTTTAGAGTTACAACTAAATTGAGAAGAAAGTATAGAGATTTCTCATATACCCTTCACCCCACATATTGCATAGCCACCCCCATTATCAACATTACTTGCCAGAATGGTACATTTTACCAAGGATAGATCTATATCAATACATCATAATTACCCAAAGCATATAGTTTACCTTGGAGTTCATTCTTGGTGTTTTACATCCTAAGACTTTGGACTAATGTACAATGACCTATATCCATAATTATAATATCACAGAGTATTTTTACTACCCTAAACACTTTTTGTGCTCTGCCTATTCTTCTCTTCCTTTTCTCCCTACCCCTGGTTTTGACTGATCTTTTTAGTGTCTCCATAGTTTTACCTTTTTCAGAATAATCATATAGTTGAAATTATATAGTATGTAGCCTTCTCAGATTTGCTTCTTTCACTTAGTAGTATGCATTTAAGATTTCTCCATATCTTTTCATGGCTTGATAGTTCATTTTGTTTCATTACTGAATAATATTCCAATGTGTGAATGTTCCACAGTTTGTTGATCCATTTGTCTCCTGAAGTACATCTAGGTTGCTTCCAGAATTTGATGATTACAAATAAAACTGTTACAAACAGCAGGTTTTATGTGAACATAAACTTTTAATTCCTTTGAGCAAATACCAAAGAATGCAATTGCTGGAGTGCATGGTTAGAGTATATTTAGTTTTGTTTAAAAAAAAACAAAAAACAAAAAACCTGCCGAACTATCTTTCAAAGTGATTGTACCGTTTTGTATTCCCACCAACAATAAAGGAGTGTTCCTATTACTCCACATCCTTGCCAACATTTGATATTATCAGTGTTCTGAATTTTGGCCATTCCAATAGGTGTTTAGTGGTATCTCATTTTGTTTTAATTGGCATTTTTTCTTGGTGACATATGATATGGAGCATCTTTTAATACATTTATCATCTGAAACTTCTTTGCTTACTATATTTTTCATAAAGAACATAGTTTTAGGGGAATGGCTCATCCATGCTACCTAGCTGACCTTGCATTATATTCATAAAAGCAAAGGCTTAAACTGCAGCTTATTTGAGTCTTGACAGTATACCTTTCGATCTTCTGGGGACATGAGAATGTGAGAGGACTTTAAGGATCTTCTATGAGGCCGTTGCCCACTCATCTCTTTATCTCCTCTGGAAGGCTGTTATAAGACAGTTTTTCATCACCTCTGGGGTCAAATGAGTTATGGGGCTTTCTGTCAATTCTCCTCAATATAGAGGTGCATGATATAAAACCACTTAACTGCAATCTAGACTTGGCTCCTCAGCATCAGGATATTCTACAACTTGCAGTGTGATCATTCAGCTTTTTTTTGTTTCAGTGTTGTCCTTTTCAGTGTGTTGGACAAGGGCCCAGGGAACTGGCACCTTTGGTTTCTTCTTCTTTTTTGCTCTCCAGTCAACTCCCTAAATCTGAGAGTGGCTCATTGTATTTTTATTAGTGGAATGATCAGGCCTTACCTTGTGTTGTGTTTGTGAACATCTATGATTCTTTCAAATTAGATATTTAGTACAAATCTATTTTTGTCAATATTTGTGTATGCTTCAAAAGAATATACAACTAGATATAAAGTCTATAGATCCTAATTTTTATTGGAAATCATGTCTAAAGGAATTAATATTTTTGCAATATTCAAAGTTCTAATCCACGGACATTATATATCTCTCTATTTATATTGGACTTCTTTTTTTTTTCAATAATATTTATAGTTTTTCAACGTAGAGGTCTTGCATGCATTGATTGAATTTTTACTCAGTACTTCATGTTTTTTATGTTATTTAAAAATCTTTCATTTTCCATCCCCTTATTCCTGGTATTTAAAAATGCAATTAATTTTTGTATATTTACCTTGTACGCATCTACCTTGCTATATCTAGCTACGTTCCTAAGGAGTCTTTATTTTCTACATACACAATCATGCCATTTATAAAACTGATAGCTTAATTTCTTGATTTGAAAGTGAATGTCTTTTTGTTATTGATTCCTTATATTGCTAAGATTTGGTGCTATGTTTTCTGCAAGTAGTGATAGCATGAATCCATGTCTTGTTTTTGATTTCTAGAGAAACCTGTCAATAATTTACCATTAATTATGATATATGATGTAGATTTTTAAGAGTCTTTATCGGATTGAAAATGTTCCTTTCTATGTCTTGTTTGCTAAGAAAATTTTCTAAATTCAATTGCATTTCAAAAAAACATTGAATAGTTGCTAATAAGAAATTGTTTTGAGATATGTGTGATAAATGTATTAATGTACATTACACAAAATTCTTTACATTTTTTTAAAGATTTATTTATTTATTTGAGAGAGGGACAATGCTAGTGGGGGGAGGTAAAGGGAGAGGAGAGAAAGACTCTGAAGCAGACTCCCCACTGAACAGGGAACCCAATGTAGGGCTCTATCTCACGACCCTGAGATTATGACCTGAGCCAAAATCAAGAGTTGGCCGCTTAACCGATTGAGCCACCCAGGTGCCCCGAAATTCCTTATATTTTAGTGACACATTCTAAAACATATAAAGATGAAATTGTGTGATGCCAAGGATTTGCTTCATAATAATTTGGGAGGGGCAAGTAGATGGGTTTTGGTTGAGGCAGGTTTGCCCATAGGTTCATGGTGGTTGGGGTTCATTTTACTGTTTTATTTTTTAATATGTTGAAAATCCTCTATAATAAAAAAAGGAAAAAATGAAAAAAAAAATTGAAATAAAATTTTTGACACATAGTTACTTAAAATAAATGTATTAAGTTTAATTCAGTGTGCCTCAACTCCCCCATTCACCTCTATCAATAGCAGTTGATATTTCTTAACCTTATATAAAGTTCTCTGCATTCTGTTTTATTTCCCATGGCAAACCAACAACACCAGAAATAGAAAGTAAAGCTATTTGTTAACCCTAAATTTACCTTAGCCCTTCGTATATAGAAACTAAACATACCATTGACCATTACCTCATAATATAAGTAAGGTAAGAAAGATTAAACCTATAACAATGCTAGAAACCAATTAAAGTGGACCTGTGTGTGTGTGTGTATGTACATGTGTGCCATACATACACATCATATATATATATATATATATGGGGAGAGAGAGAGACAGAGAAAGGGAGGGGGAGAGAGAGAGGCAGAACGAGAGCGAATTCATGATATTGCAAATCAGTGTTAAACTTAATATGTTAAACTTCTATAGCTTAATTTTCTTCATTTATAAAAGGTTAAAAGACCTTCATTCAGTCATAAAGGTTAAATGAGACACTGTGCCTGAAGTTTTAACATCATTTTTGGCACATACTATATGACCAATAAAATTGGTCTGTAATTTACTACCAAGAGGATTCTAAGCTTGCCTTCAAGTCAAAACATCAAGAAAAAAAGTTTCTCCTTTGTTGATTATGAAGAAATTCTAGGAACCTGTAGCTTTTTCCAGAATGGGCTTAGTAAAATTTGAATGTAGGTAGTATGATTTGCTACACTGAAGTGTCTCTCTTCAGAACAGGCATAGGAAATGCATATTTAGTTGTGTTTCATAATCTCAGGCAATCCTGGAATGAGTCTCAGCTTAAACTATAAAGGCTTTGGGAGGATCCAGAGAGTTGCCCTCAGAAATTTAGACCTCTTTTTCCCTCTAGTGGCACTGTACCAAGCTTGAAACCCAACTGAGGGTAGAGTTGGGGAGGAGACAAGACCTTCAGAGACACACTACACTTTCTGCTGTTGTCCTCGGTTACCAAGAAAATGACAGAAATGGTATAGATGCATGTATTTAAAAAAAATCAAAATATCCCCTTCCATCTCATATAAATACATTTGGAGATATATTCATGCTTGATGTAAGTAGTCCTTTTATCTAGATGCTTGGGGTTTCACGGATTCTCTGAACTCTACCTCAAGGTAGAATTTGAATTCACCCAGGCACAAATGAGAAGAATCCCATTTTAGAGATGTCAGTCCAGAGGTCATCCAAGCCAAACACCTACAACTGTAAGTAAGGAGGCTGGCACAGAGAGGCTAAGTGTTTTGTGCAAAGTTGCACATCAAGTTAATGACTAATCATGGAATCATTAATAAAGAAAAGGTGCCATTACTTTAAAGTCAGGCATGAAGAATTTAAAGCTGGATTTCGCCCTTGAAATTGTTTTGTCATTCCTTCTCATTTTGTGGGTAAAATCATTAAGGTCCCCAGAAGATACAACAGACCTGGGCTCTGGACCTGCCCTCCCGCCCTCCAGTCTACTGTCTTCTCCATGCTGTGTTGCTACGGCTATTTCCGGCACATCTGTGCTACAGTACTTTTATCTGGGAAATTTAATTTTATGGCATAATACATGATATAACTGTAATCATGTCCACAGTTGTTTTATCAGGATTATTGTTTTAGAGAATTAAATAGTATTTTACACAATATTTCAACTAAGGAAATGCTTCTGCCCTATTTATTTGCTTGTCCGGTATATTCTTCTTTCTGGTCAATCTCTTTTTATTTCTGTTCCTCACCTTACTCTTTCTTTTAAAAATTCCCTTTTATATGGTTACCATGGAAATTGCTCTCTTCCCCTTCAATTTTTCCAGTCACTTGAAGCTATTTATTTTATGGGATATATATGGATCATCTTCAATTCTTCAGGGAGTCATCCACCATAAGTGTTAATACCGAATTTATATTTTCATGTTTCCATTTAGTGCATTTTCTCCACACTAAAAGCTTACCACACCCTTAGAATGTTGATTTTAGCTGTGTTAGTCATTACACACAATCTCCAATAGATGTCACTATACACCATCTATTAAAGAAAGCGAGTGTAAATGCATTTTACTCAACAAATAGATTTTTTGACAAAACTATATTGCTTTATGGCTCATCAGATTATGACTCTCTGTGGTTCCACATATAATAAGGTCCAGGCTGACGTTGTAAAAAATTTATAATGACATTAACCAAACAAATGGCTTACTCTGTGATCCTCACTGTCTAAGTAATGTATACACTGCCCTTTATCTTGATGTGGTACCAGACTGCCAAATTAGGAAATGGAGAAAATACAGGAAGTTAAAAACTCCATCTAAAACAAGGATATTTAGTATTTGACTTTCAACTGGCATATGCCTCTTTTATAAGAAATCTCACTGGATTATTTCAAATTAGACTCTGAGAGGAAAGTAGTGGTCCCATGCTTTTGTGGTGAATGGTGATTGCCTTATGACATTCACTCACATAACAGATTCAAGAAAACAATTTCTGTATGAAATTGTGAAAGGTACACTCAAGATCTCATTTGGATACTTTACTCTAAGTTTGAGAAACTGAGTCTTACAGATGATAAATTATCTGGCCAAAGCCACAAAGGACAATACAGGCAGAACTAAGATTTCCAAATAATTAGTGGTTTTCTATTTCTTTTAGAATGAAGAACTAAGCTGATTCACCTCCTTAGGAAGCTAAAGCAGCTAGAGAAGGAAAATATGCATAGCAAGCCTCATAAAACAGTTATGTTGACAAACAACACCATAATGATATCTAACATTTATTGAGCACTTTATATGACAGTTGTATGTGGATCATCTTGCACAATCCTCACAGTATAATACATCCTGCTTATTTTTCTATTTAAAGACTGAAGTTACATGGTGGTAGTTATAAAGCATTGTTGCTATGGTAATGAGAGAAATCTTGAATGGTCAGAGACATAATATATAATAATAATAACACTATAATATGTATTGAAGACCTACTATAGGCCAAGCAAAACTAATAACAGCATTTATTGATCACTGACTATATGCCAGGCATTGTGCTAGACTCTACACAATCACATATATCTGTTAACCTAAGAATAGCTTTGAAAAAAATGCTATTACTAACTACATAGGGAGACACAAGAGAGTGAAGAAGGCAAGTAAATTGTGCAAAGTTATCTACACACTAAGAGTTGGCGCTAACATTTGAATCCAAAATCTAGGCTCTATAACATCTCACAGATGGTACTAGGCCTAGGAAAAATGTGGTGTGTGTGTGTGGGGGGGGATGTATTAAACACATATACACTTATGCATATACATAACTACATATTTATACACACACATAATTCAATACAAAATTTAATGCGTAAGATGGGTAAATAATTCTAGAACTAGGGAGTTGATTATAAGAAAAGGAGTAAAAAATTCATTAACTAAACATCTTAACCCATGGTTTCTTTGTTGGTCCTAGAAATGAAGCATTGTTAAACTAGTAAGGGAAGGAAAGAAAAGATGATTCCTCCCCTCAAAAAGCAAACTTGTTAAAGGCTTTCATTCTTCAGCAAAGAATAGCAGGGGCGCCTGGGTGGCTCAGTCGGTTAAGCCACCCACTCTTGATTTCAGCTCAGGTCATGATCTCAGGGTCTGGAGATGGAGCCCCATATTGGGGGTCTCAAGCTCGGGGGGGTTCTGCTTGAGATTCTTTTTCTCCCTCTGCCTCTGCCCCTCCCTACTGCATGCTCTCTCTCTCAAATAAATAAATCTTTAAAAAAGAAGAATAATGAAGATGGGAGAGATACAGTAAAGGAGGAATAACTATCTAAAAATCTATTGTTTACTCTCATGTAACAAAAGTAATGATTCTGGAGCCTTGAGCAAAAGCCAAAGTTGAGCAAAAGGATGAAGATTAACAAAAAGTTGCAAAATGCCTATTCTATACCAGTCACCTCAGTAACCTAGATTAACTATACCACAAATCACTAAAAGACAATGGTGAATGCCACTTAAAACTACTTTCTGGAAAATTAGTCCCTTTCATATCATTGTATTACCTTGAGCAAATTAGTTAATGCATTTCTTTGGCCCTCAGTTTTCTCATCTGTAAAGTGTGGGCAAGGGACAAGATGATCTCCAGTGTCTCTTCCAAACTTGGAAACAAAGAATTTTAAGTAGTATTGTTGTCATTGTTGTTTCAAGCAAGCAAAGTATGGCAATGGACTGATTGATTTAGGAAATCATTCTCCTTTTGTTTAAATCCCCAAAGCAACTGGTTCTACCTCCCTTTGAAGTATTGATTTGCGGGATTTGCAAATATTGTGAGGATTTGTCATTATTTGGGCTCTGTCATTAAAAAATCCTACAGCACTGAAACAAAAGGGCCAATTAAAGAGGGTTTAAAAGCGCAGCAAACGTTTAGGATAAACTTGCATTGAAAGGCTCCTATGGAGCTTCAGAGAACATTAAAGAAAAACCGAAGAACTACTGTACTTACTTCTGGCTCTGCCACTTGCTAACCATAAGTCCATCAACTTTTTCCTTTTCCTCCTCTCTAAAATGCTAACAGTATCAGCCTTATAGCATTGCTGTGATGATCTAGTGATGTAAGGATTCAGAATGGTGCTATGTGATCATCCTTACCGCCACCATTATCTTAAATAAATATTACCACTATTACTGCTATTTGTTCATCCTGCACTCGTATATCTGGATAGGAGGTAGCTATTTTTACAAGTCATCTTTGATACCCGATTACAGTGATCTCATTTCAACCTAATCTGTTTGGTTTTTCTTTTCTTTCCTTTTTTCTCTCTCTCTCTCTTTCTTTCTTTCTTTGAGTCATAATCTATAGCAGATGACACTTTTTAAGGTCTCACAGAAATACAATTAAGAGGACACTACAGTTGATTAGATTAATTATGCAATTTTTTTAAAGATTTTATTTATTTATTTGAGACAGAGAGAATGAGAGAGAGAGAGCACATGAGAGGGGGGAGGGTCAGAGGGAGAAGCAGACTCCCCGCTGAGCGGGGAGCCCGATGCGGGACTCGATCCAGGGACTCCAGGATCATGACCTGACCCGAAGGCAGTCGCTTAACCAACTGAGCCACCCAGGCACCCCTAATTATGCAATTTTTAAGATAGTACTTTATTTTTATTTAATGCTGCTTAAACGTATTCATTTTAATCTAGTTCAGTTGCCAAACTCAATGGTTATAGTACTATGCCCAAGTAACCCAAATATTTGCCTAGAAACCCATTTCCTAGCTTTGCACAGTGGCAGTATCATAGCCAATGAGGTTTATCCAAGGTGCGATTATTGCTAATTGAAACCCATTTCCGCACAGGGCTGACTTTGTGGGATTCTCTGTCCCCTTTACATTACTGTGAAGTGATGCTGACTGTAGCTCCAGCTTTCTCCCCTCAGCCCTCTCTCCCCTTTCCTCTATCAAAGGTCATCACTGTATTTGAGTCAAAGGCACTGGTGTAACCCGGTCCACCTCGTCAGGACACATCAGGTGGAGGTTTCTGTTTAATTTCTGGAGTTATTCCAAAACAAAAAATGATCCCCAGCCCCACCCAAGTCAATCTCTTTCCCTTCTCTTGACAAAATTCCAGGATTAGAAATCCATTTCTCTGTGTAAATCAATAACCTCTCCAGGCAATCTCTTTCAAAATGAAGATACTCAAGGGAGTATTCATCATTAAGCTCTTAACACCTCTGTGTGAAGGATTTTCATCAGCTTTTTCCCACTATGAAACAACAGCTTGACCCTGCAAGCCAGGCTTGGGTGGTGTGGGTCTGAACAGAAACTTAGGCTGAAAAAAAAAAAAAAAAGAGGATTGGCTTCAGGAAGGAAGGGGGTCACAGATTTGCATACAGTTCAAATATTTCTACAGCAGCCTCCATAGGAGCATACCTTTTCTAACTGAAGCACCCTTAAGGTGCAAAATACAGAAGAAGAAGGAGTTACCAGGTACAGTTTATCTCCACCGGCTGCCCCAATAGTTCCCTGGGGGCAAATAAATCCTGGCAGCAAAAGGTGGTGGTGACTGGAGCTTTGGGAGAGGTTAAGAAGGCAGAAACAGTAGGGGAGGTGTATAGGTGGGTGGCTAGGTGAACAAACAGAAATCCAGGTTCTTGGGGCCAAATGCTTCCACCAGTATAGACAGGAGATACCCACGAGAGGGAAGTTTTAGCCACACATGTATAGACGTCGTTTTTAGAAGCCAATAGCAGAACAGGCACAACACAAAGAACATAAGATACTCAGAATGCTGACAGCTCACACATTAGAAGGGGACACTTAAGGAACTAGCAGTGACTGTCTATTTCTAGCTCTACAACTATTCCTTTCCTGCATGCTACAAAATTTGCCTTGTTCTCCAATTTTCACAAAAACAAGGTAGAAACTCTGGCTTTATAGTTTCGATGAGACAACTGATCTAATTATTTTCTGCTTGCTTCTACTCCAAGGAACCAGAAGTATTTATCGGGCACAAGCAACAGGGCAACCGGGCACCCCGCCTTCCCTTTGATCTGCATCAACCATGCAAATCAGCATTCTCTCAATTTCCCAGGACCTGAAGCCAAGCCAAGCCAACTGGAGGCATGAGGACTGTACTTCTGCCCTCTTGTTCATTGTGTTCTTGATTGTTCTCCTTGAAAACTTTCAGAGAAGGCTATATTAGCTGTAGATACATGCCCCTGTTCTCTCAGGACAGAGACATATAATTGGGCAGAATTCGAAAGTACCAAGGTGAATTTGATTTTTGTCTGGTGAAAACTGTCTCAAACGAATATATTAATTTTTTTCACATTTTTTCTAAGTTAAAATATGTTGAGTTCTTCCTTAGTACACTATAATTCAAAATAAGTTAAAAATTTTCCCTCCAGATGAAACTGTTTGCTAATGACATTTGTGAGCAAACTTTGCAGAATCTCAGCTAAAGGCTCATCCCTGGGTTGTAGGGGTTGTTTCCAGATCTACAGTCCTTTTTTGATCATTCTTAAGAGGCTTTTCAGAAAAGAATAACCTCACTATTTAAGATTTCAGCACCACCTGGGAATCCAGCTTTGTCTCTCTCTTGTGTGCAGATGAGCAGTTCATATTATGGGTATAATCTCGCTCCATTTACCTCGAGAGAGGAAAGTCCAAGAGGCGGAGACTCTGGACAAACAAAACACCATATTGAAGCAGGGAGAGTTACACTACAGACAACCTGTCTTGTCAAAAAATAGCAGAACCGGAGAGAGGTTATGTGATTATATCCTATAGTTTCTTTCTTAAATGCCATTTGAACATAAATAATACGATAGTTCCAAGCCACATTCAAACATATATTTCCTAATTCTGATTCTGAGGGTATAAAAATATTCAAAATTAAAGTTAGTTTCATTTCCCTACTAGGTTGGGCAACATTTGAGCAAGAGAATCACTGACCAAAGATTTTCTTAGGTCAACTTGTTCTGCTTTGGGTCTCTTTTTAAAGAGTTTAGGGTTAATAAATGCAATTTCGCATGCTCATTAAGCCTAACTTGTATGGCTTAAAAATAAGAAAAACAGGGGCGCCTGGGTGGCTCATTCGGTGAAGCGTCTGCCTTCAGCTCGCATCATGATCCCAGCGTCCTGGGATGGAGCCCCGCGTCAAGCTCCCTGCTTGGTGGGGAGCCTGCTTCTCCCTCTCCCTCTCTACCTGCCGCTCCGCCTACTTGGGCTATCTCTCTGTCGAATAAATAAATAATAAATAAATAAATAAAATCTTAAAAAAAGTAAGAAAAACATTTTTTTCACTTTTTTCCTCTGGAAAACCATACAAAGACTCATTCAAACACAAAGAAAATGGGTAGTATGTGTGTGTGTCACCAGATATTTGGCAATGACTTACATGCTATGTTTCTCAACTCTCTGAAGTTGTCAGGGCAGGGGAGGTACAATCCTATTTTCTCCCCTCTAGAGCTCGAGATAAAACTGAGGTTCAAGGAGATGACATGACTGGCACAAGGATGTAAGGCTTGTAATTGGCATAGTAGACTTGAATGCAGGTGTTATATCTCCCAAGTTTCTGGCAAGCATGTCAGTGCTGATTCGTTTACAGAACTTGGACATTCCTCTGAGGGAAACTGGCCCACATTGGGCTGCTTCCCACAGCTAAGCTGCGATCTTGCAACTGTTAAAACACTGTTGGTGTTTTATCCTCTGGCTGGGAGACCAAAATTATCTACCTTATTCCACATAATGGAGAAGAGAGCATACCCAGTAATTACGGTATTCCTGAGGAGTGACACAGGGCCTGCCATGACCTTTCAGTGAACTTGAGCCTGCGCAGCAGGTTGGGGAGCCCCAGAGTGGTCAGGTGACCACATTGCCATCTGCAGTTCTGGACTGGTCATCTGGCCAGTGCTGACCTTTCGGAACATGATCCAGTGAAATCTAAACCCTGGGAGTGGCTGGCAGGCAAAATCTGCTCTTCAATGTCAGTTTCACTGCTGAGTTGTTTAATTGTCCACTACAACTTGTAAAGGGCCCATTAGGCTCAGGTCATGAACCTCCCATTTAGCATTAATGGATAATCAAATCCTATTTGATTGGAAATGCTTTTGTCTTAATTGTATTTCTTTCTTAATTATAAATACCTAGCACTTTACTAACATAAACTTGAATATAATGAAGGTCCTTCCTAAGACTGACTTTAAGAGACTAACACCTATTGTTGAAGCTGCTCCATCAAGAGAATATAATTTTATTAAAATTATATCCCCAAACTACATAATAATGATACACATTGCAATGGTGTTCTAGTATATTAATATAGTGGATTTTAATAATTCATTCTCTGGCAACTTTTTAAAAGGCAAAGCTTACATTATTTTTCTTGCACGAAATTGATCTCCTTCCGTCTTATATAACCTGAAAGTTTACCAGACCTTTACCCAATGATCATTCATTCAGTCAGTCGCCAAAAATTAATTGAACATCTGCCAAGTGCTCTACTGTGCTATCTACCAGGACAACAAAGATGAATAAGACCATGTTCATGAGGAACTTGTAGCTTCGCTGGATAAAAGACCTATTAAGATATAATTATAAAACAATCTGGTAAAGAAACTAGGTGTTTTTTTTTTGCATATGGGATTACAGAGTATATGCGGCTGATACCTTCAAGAGCAAAAAGCTAAGGAAAGCTTAGGACATGTTGAATTTGAGCTGCTAATGGAAACCAGGAAGGAAATGGCTAGAAGGCAAAGAACTCTCAGGAGTAAGGTGAAGCTAGTGTTATATATGTTGGACAGAGCTTTGCATAAGTAATAATTGCACCATGGAAGTTTATGTCAGAAAGAAAGGAGGAAGTTCAAGGAAAGACTGTTAAGGAAAACTTTCATTTAAGGTATAGAAGAAATTAGAAATAGAGAAAAAGAAAACCCTAACAGCACATTGTTATTACCACCAAGGGAAGAGTTTGAATGTATGAAATATAGTGAAGTTATCATGATACTTGAATAGCTAACAGCACTAAACTTTAAGCACAAATCATACAAGTTGGAAAACTCACTGGTCTTGAATTAAAGTTGAATAGCCTGGGTTTAAAGTCCTGCCTAATACCAATTTCCTTTGGATCCAGAGGCAGTAATTTATTCAACCCAGAAACTCAAACCTAAAATAAAGTTAGGATGTGGAAGTCCTAAATACCTTCCTTTTCTTGAGGTATCTGGGTATGAGAAAACTGGAGTTTCTTTAAGAAAAGCTACTCTGTAAATTTAAGATGTATCATTGTTCCAAGTGGCTTATACCTATTTATAAGACTAAGAGTATTGAAAGTGAAAACCTTCATCTAAATAGGCGGCAATTATTTAATTACGTGACAGTCATGAGATATATATATCTGCACATAACATGTTCTTTAAAAAGGTGTACCACATAACTCTAAGGTAATTCTCCAAAGAGGCTATTAGTCTGTTGTGTCATAGGATATTATGTTATTAATAATACACAGATGAAAGAAAATTGTCCAGTTAATGTGGTTAGCTAGAGACACAAATTGAGAGCCAAGATTCATTGGTTCTATTTTGAGCTCTACCACTGACTCTGAGCTTTCTGAAGTCACATATTCTTCAAAATAATATTGATTCCTCACAAGTGTACAGGATTTTAAAACCAGATAATTTTGAAGTTCTTTGAGATCTTCTAAAGAAGCAGCAATTTTTTTTTTCAATTAGCAAAAGATCTTTTAAGTTTTCAAAAATGTATGTCAGGTGTGTTCTCTTATGCACCCACATTGCTGAGAAGGGCTTTGAAATATTTTACATTTAGATAGAGGCATTTTTAAAAGATAAATTTACTAAATGAGCCATGAACATGATCTCATTTGCAAAAGGACTAGGATCTGAAGTAGATATGCAAGCAACAGTTCTAACAAAAGGTGATAAAGAAATATGTAAAAAGTGGGTTTTAAAATAAATGTAGACATTGGATGCACACTCTTGTAAAATATTTAACTGTTATTTTTATTTTGAGACATATTACAGTGTCCAATAATGTCTGTGTTTTCAAAGTTAATCAGGAAATACAGTATATGGGACTGGAATGACTGAAAATTCCCTATGAAGGCTGCCAATTAGAGTCTTGTATGGGTGGGCTAAGGCTCCAGGAGTTTTCATTTTACTTGTTTCTCTGTTGGAGTTCCTTTCAAGCTGTCAGAGCTTGGGAAGAACCTGGGCTTTGGTTTTTTTTAATACCTTTCATTTTCCTGCATGTAGTCAAGTTTTGAAAATTTAAACATGATAAAACTGCATGGGACATGACATGATTCAGTTAACACTTTGACTGTGTAATGATCCACAACTTAATACCAATAAGAGATTACGATAGAAAAGATGGTTATTACTAGGAAAAAAATGATCATTTGAGGTGTGGATAGACAAAAATGTCATCTTTCCCTTAAGTTGCACTAAGGTTTCTTAAAATTGCTTCAAAGGAAATGGAGGATAATTCGTGCTGTGATTTACGTTAAGGGATGTTACTAACAGCAATAATATACATATATATATCAAGTTTAAAATTATATGTTATATTTAACATGTAACAGAAATATATATAATTTCACATGTAAATATGTACATAAAATTGTACATATGTATACGTATATCATCAAAGGCGGCTTAGCTTTTTTTTTTTTTTTTTTACTATTTTCCTTTATATTTTATAGTCAGCCATGGCAGGATTTTTAGTTTTCACAATTGGATAATATTTTAGTTTCAGAACTACTGCTCCCCCAGAAAGGGAAATAATGCTCCAATAAGAGGCAGTATTCAGAGTAGAGCCTGTCCACTCTTCCACGTCTTCTGTTCTGTCGCCTCTTCTCTTCTTTTACTTTTTGCTCCATGGACCCAGTCCTAACCCTCTTTTCTCTTGAACAAATGGTAATGTATGTGTTAGTAGAGTGTTAGAATCTATTGAAGGAGATTGGTTAAAAAAAAAAAAAGGCAAGGAATAAGAACACTCATCTACAAGATTATTATCGGAGCAAAGTTAGTACTGTTGATATTGGCAAGAAATTGGATATAACCTGTATCCATCTAGAGGGGATGGGTTAATCAATGGTATAATCATGGGGTGGGATATTATTCAATTTTATAGGAGACTTTTATAAAACTGAAAGTAAGATAAAGACCAGCGTTTACAATACACTATCTTTTGTATACTAAAGGGCTTAAACTACTAAGTCACATTAATATTTTCTTGCATTTGCATAAATGAACTCTAAGGATAAGAAATAAATTAATAAAAATGATCACTTATGGGATTATATGAGGATGAAGCAGTAGTGACACTTAATACATTTTTTTAAATTTCTGAGCCATGTGAATGCATTGCCTCTTAATAAAAATGCTGAAAAGCACTTAACAAATGTTTGTTGAATGAATAAATGATTGAATGAATTAGAAGACTTGAACTTAGTTAGCTATGCTGACAATTTAAAAATAGCTCATTTAATTTCCCTAGCAACTGCCACTGTACTCTGAATCTTTACTTCCCCAAAACTCAGTGGACCAAATTCTCATCAAAATACCCAATTCATTTGGAATTCTACTTTGTTCTAAGGTATCTTTATACCTATACTTAATTTGTATTTTTAAAATAAAGTTTAAGCTACTCTAGAGTAGAAATGATCTTTTGTTTTTATTTCTATTCTTTCTCCATCATCTCATATAAGGCTATGATTGTAGCTAATATTCAATAAATCATCAACCTCTATAAATTCTATTAATGTGTCATATAAGTGATGCTTATTATAGGACATAAAATTTAGATATCTTTTATCTTCATTCAAATTAATCGAGTCATATCATTTTACAATGATATGAGTCCTGGTGATATGTCACGTATTCAGAAATAGTGGCTTTTGGATGCATTCCAGGTTACAATAAATCCCGAAGTCCCTTTGGATGACCAATTCGAATACGTGGAGATAATTGATAGTGCTTTGGTGTGCCTCAGTCCTCATACTGTTATTAGGGATCTTCTCTCAGAGTAATATGCTTTTATTTTCCTTTCTTTCTCTTCAGGGAATTTGAAGGGATTCCTTGTCACCTGGAAACCTGATGCAACCACTCATCACGATGAAAAACAAGTGAAAAACAAACAAAAAGGTTGGCTAACTACCTTTGGTTAATTATTAGAATTTTTTTCTAGCATAAGGTGTAGTGTTTATTTTATGAAAAGTTTCTGGGTTTCTATTTTAAGTCTTTTGCTTTGCCACTTGCCGCAGAGGCTTTCTTTCATACTGTCTTAGGATCCAGGTTCACAGGAACACCTCATTGTAAAGCTTCTTTTCAATTTTCTTATTGGAAAAAGTCCTTTTCGTTTATTTGCAACATTCTGACTCTTGCTTTAGAATGAAGACAGCTATTCACAGTATTTGCTTTTAATCAGGGTAATGGTAAGCAAGTAATAGGCACTCAATAAGGAATAAATAATAAGGTTTAAACATTGAAATTTATATGTGAAGGCTAATTGTATATAATATACTTAGTCACTAATGAAAACTTATTATTGGAAATATTATCTCCACTTATTTAAGCTAAAGCTTATAAGAGTATTAGGTGAGGGTGAATAACACCTATAATAATATTGGTTAAATAATGGACTCGGAAAAGATATTTGGGCATAATGCTTGAGAAGAGTGCACTGGCAATGGTTTAGAAAGTGCGATTCCAAAATACTTTATGGAAGAAACAAGGTTTTAACAATTTTTATAAGAATTTGAAAGGATATGACAACAGAAAAGATGGAATAGCCATTCTATACGGGGTTTTCTGTAGGATCGTCAGGCTGGTTAAACACATTAGACTGAAAAATGCAGTGGAGCTGAAAAAGAGAGAAGTGTGATGCAGAGGGCACAGCGAGAATTGGATCACGAATAGAGAATATAAACTTGAAGCCACAAATGTGTTTCATTTGGCTCACATTGAATTAGTTCCAACTCCTACATATTGGAGATTTCACGTAAGAATCCTGTTTTCCATCTTCTTTTTACAAAGCACAGGGCAACCCTGGGAAATTTGCCTCCTGGGAACCACTGAGCTAATGAAAAGCTATCTACTTTACATGGGGCATGTTCTCCCGAGTTCTCCTTAATTTCTACTTGGCCATTTTTTCCCATTTAAGTTACTTGGGTGAGCCCTGTAGACACTTCAGTTTATAAGTCCTGATTTAAAGGAGCTTGTCTTTTATCAAGTAGATGGTACCAGTTTCCCTTTCTGTCTGAATCTAGTGGTTTCTGGGTTGTGATAGTAAGTAGTACCTAAACCAGGATAACCATCCTTATCATCAGGAGAGTTTGTTAAAAATATGGCTTCCAGTCATCTCCTTTCGGTAGGTTTAGTGGGGCGCATGAGAGACATATATTGAACAAGTGCCCAGATGATTCTAATGAATCTATTCTCTAATAGACTTTGGAAATTACTGAATGAGGATAGAGCAGCAGGTACATTTAGTCAATTCTTGAGTGTGAGAAATTGAGCCTAAGCTGTTTCTAACTTATTCACAAATGTGACTGTAATAGCTTTGGCTCCTTGCCAGTGGTCCTGGGAATCTTGAGTTATCCCATTGGGTACTCTGATAATGGATGTTACATGAATACTGAATATAAATGTGAAGAAGCCTTATTATCATTTTTAAAAATACTTATCCTCTATGCACCAAAAGCCAAATATCAGAGGAGAGCTATGTCATTGTAATTAACCATCACTATCTATTAAGTCCCTGTCATTAAGAATGTTCAAGATGGAGGATATCTAGTCTAAATCTTCCCAATGAGGAAATTGAGACCCAAGGAATTAAAGGACTGATTCAAGGTCACAAAATTCAGCAGGGGTAGAGTTGGTCTGGAACTCCAATCTTCTATTTTTTTTTAAATCGTTGTTCCACCAACTAAGTACAAAAGATAGATTTTGACATATATGTTCTAGGTGACCAGGGATGTTTAGGGAGTATTGTACTCAGAGTTACAGTAATACGAATTACAGTCGCTATTAATTCATTCTTCCACCTTCTCCCTCCTGTACTCATAAGAAGAACTCAGGCCTGCAATTTAGCCTTTTACTAACTAACCATGTGTACTTAAGACTTGTGCATATTAGAGAATAAAACATATAGCATAATATTAATTTTCTCAGTAACACACAAAGCAAATATTTTGAAAAACTAAGACTAATTTACAGGGACAAAGGCAACTATCTTATGAGAATAGAAATACATGTAGAAATTAAAATTGGTAGATTAATGTAACATTTCCTATGAGCCACCAGATGTCACTATTATAGGCATTATGCATCACCTTATATTAAGATTATTAGACGTTTAGTGTCAAATAATATTAACAATTTCAAGTTCATGATCATTGTGTATACTTTGCAAAACATTCTTATATTTGTATAGAGCATATTCTATTTTTTTAATAAATCTTGATGTAAAGAAAAAAATGAAATCAAGAAATAAGAAAGATTGATTTCAGCCTAGAAATAAGTACCTGGGTAAAATCGTTTGAGAAAGACGAAACTCTTGTGAAAGTCCAGTCCATCCCCCACGTATGACAGTTTAAAAAATTGTCTTTGTTCAGAATTGGAACTCTAATGCAATAAGTCATTTTACAACAATTAATTCAAATCCATTTAAAAACCAGTAATGATAATTTGCAGAAGCTTAACTAGGTGCTAAAAGGAATAAATATAAGTAAGACATAAAAATTGTCAAGGAACTTAAAATCCATTTGAAATATAAAAGCTAAACAAAGGTAAAATTTGTAAATACATGGAAATGAAATGGAAGGAGAGTGTGTCATCTAAGTTGAATACTGAAAAAGTAGAGTTTTTTTTAGAAAGAAGGAAGAAACAACGTGAAAAAAAGACAGAGTTGTGCAAGTACCTAGTACATTTAGGCAGGCAATTGCGTTACTAAAGAGTAGGAATTCTGGTGAAAGGTAGTAGGTCTTGAGTCTGGGAAGGTAAGCTGGATCTAACTGATGAAGGATTTCAATGACAGGCTGTCCTTTAATTTTCAAATGATAAAGATCCACCTTAATAATTTTTGATAAAGGGAATCATGTGATCTAATTATTGGTTTGCAGTCACTGGCCCCGTGAATGTAGATGCATGGATCAGAGGTGCAAGAGGCTAGTGTTGGGGGTAGAGGGGTTCTTGCAATAATGGAATGCCTTGGGTGGGAAAATAAAGGGGGCATAATATAAAGAAAATGGATCCTAATGCGAGTTACAGAGGCTATGGAACTATTGTGCAAATTTTTGGTCTTTTTAAAAAGTTTTACCACCAGCCTTTTTGCGAAGGCCTTTTTAGGAAGTCAGGTAAATTCTGTCAGTGATGGGATTGTGGGCTTTTTTTTTTCAATTAAAAAAAAAAAAGTGCCAGCTTATTAAAGGGCCTAAATTCTCTAAAGAGTCATGTGATTATTAGTACTACTATTATTATTAATAAAATATCTGCAGTTTTTGAACATCTAAAACCAGCCTATAGAGATAGTATTAGAGCACTGTAATTCTTACAAACTAAGGACTTCAAATGCTGCTAGGAATCAATTAGAATAAGCATTTGAATGTAAACAAAAACGTTGATTGACAAGAAGTCTTCAGACAATACTGAAATACCTTCTTCCTCAAAATCTATCTCCAGCTCTTCTCCCACAATGGCTAAAATACCCACTTCCCAACCCATTAAAGATTTGGTCTCCTTAATTAAGGTATTACATTTCTAGGACTGCATTCATCCGTGCAACAAACATTGATTGCCTACCATGTGTCAGGACTTTGTAGGTTCCTAGGGATACAAAGACTAATGAAATGAGATCCCTGTGTTCAAGGACTTCATAGCTTTAGGAGATAAGCATGTAAACAATTTTCATACAATGTGAAGTATATTCCTCTTGCTTTGGAAAAGAATGCACTAACTGGAGGAAAGAGGAAATTGGAAAAGGATGCCCAGCAAAAGTGGTGCTTGAGGTTATCTTGAAAAATGTGAAAATCCTCAAGGCTAGAAAGAGTCTAGTGAGCTGACACCTTATGGAATAAAGGGACCACAGCAAGCTGTTAAAGCAGCCTGTTAATTTATTGCTAAAATCAGCAATGTAGAGTGACTATCCACCTAATTTTCCCTGAAACAGTCCCAGTTTTGACTTACTGCCCCCCTTTTAGTCTTAAAAAAGTGCTGGTTTAGACAATATTTTATTTATATGACAAAACATATAAATAAAGCTATAGTAAATACAGCTGTGAGCCAATTGTCACCAAGACCAATAGCACAAGTAGATCCAAGGGGCAAGATATAGTTATGATGGCAGAATTGGCAAGGAATCAGTGGCTGGGAAAAAGCCAAGAGAAAAGGAGTGAGGATCAAGATACTGAAAGATACTGCTCACCTGAAAGGGAGTGTTGGCTTATTTCTCTAATGGGATGTGAAGGGGGGAAAAGACTTGGAAATGATATAATGCAGTGTTTAGGGAGTACTGGGAAAACATGAAAGGCTTTATATATCTTACTAAGTACTATAAAATAACAGCTAGTATTTATTCAGTGTCTACTGTACTCTAGGTATTATGCTAACCACTTCATAAGAAATAAGCCCATTAATCCTCAAACAATTATGTGAGGCATACGGAAGCCATTAAGCATGTTCACTGACTATTTCAGGCTCTCCAACTTCTGGGCACTTAGGGAGATTTTCCTTTATGACCTTCTGGGGCTTAGTAGGGTCCTATGACCAAGAACTTGTAAGCAGAAGTATAGTTGTTACCTGTGGCCTGAGTAATCCACTCTGTGAGATTCCAGAGCTCTCCTTTCCTTCTCTCTCAGCAGCCAGAAATCTATATGGTGGTTGCTCCATCAACCAAGATCCTGTGGTGAGGATGAAAGCAACATGGAGGAGAGTTCCCAGACAGCCCTGAGAGATAGACATATAACATGAGCAAGAAATAGTTTCTGCGGTTTTAATCCCTTGAGATTTGGGGGTGGTTTGTTATAGCAGCATAATATAGTCTATCTGGATTGGTACAAGAAATATATTATTTTTTAATTTTGTTTTTTAATTATTTATTTTTTATTATGTTCGGTTAGCCAACATATAGTACATCATAAGTTTTGGGTCCATATTACAGATGAAGAAACTGATACTTAAAGGGTTAAGTAACTTACCTAAGTTTACAAAGTTGGTGAGTAGATGAGCCATGGTTAGCATCTAGAAAGTCTGAACAGATGTAAGCTTACCCTGCTGCTATACAATATCGAATCTAAAACATCTAAGCCTTAATCCTATTTATTCTAAACAATTCATAATTGTGATTCACATCCTTTCTCCTTTTGTTTCCATCCTTAAATTAGGTCATGATAGCCCCTTCACCCAGCACGGACACAAAAAAACTCCCAGAGGAAGGAAAAAAAAAGAAAAACCTTTATGATATCTGTGTGTTTTTCTTTATTCATAAGTAAAGTTCAGACCTCTAATGAAGAGGCAAAATGTGGTAGGTGCACAGCATGAGCACTGGGAACCCTTACAAACAATGAACTAGTAATATATCTAAAAACAGGCTGCTAAAAACAGAAGGTAAAAGTAGGAAACAGAGTTAGATAAAGTTATTTATTTTAAAATATATGCACGTAACACAATGCACATTTTGCAAGAACACGCTATAATACAAAGCCTTTACACATTCAAATGGTTGCCCATTCAGGGAGTGATGAGTGTGGTTAAGGAACAAATGGGGGAAAGGGAACTTAAAAAAAATAATCAGATGACCAACCAACCAAATCACCAAGATAGGGGACTTACATACACCGAGAATGATAATGTTTTATGAACTGGTAAAATGAATAGTTCACCTTTGTGTAAACTTCAAGTTTAAAAACAGAGGCAGAAACAAAACTTCACAAGAGCTACAGTACTTGCCCTTCCCCCCACGGGTTTCATTTTCAAACAATCATCATTTTGGAATAATTTCAAAGGAGCATACTATTTGAAAAACGCAGAATTTTTATAAAGCGTGAGAATCATGGATACACTGAATGAGGAATGAAAAATCATGGCAAATGCAAATTACCCATCCAACTACTCAAACTGTTGTCTACTGACAGGTCAGACCCTCCAAAAGCATAAAAATCTCCACAGAAACTCTTAATTATCCCATGGACAGGTACATCCATTCCTTCTGCCTTAGTGCATCCTTTATGCTCATAATTTGTCTTTCTTTAGATGTTAATTATTTGTAGGTTATGTAGAGCTTTGTAGGAGTCTGGCAGACTTAAACACCAGGGAATTTAAGTTACAGTCAGATGCATCTCAATGGCATCGGGGAGTTTTTGCTCCAAGGTGATATGAAATTGTGACAGGAGCTGTGTCTCAAGCTGTTTGTCTGGCTAGACCTGGAGATTTGGGAGGCTGGTACCTGCTTTTATTTATTTATATGGAGGGTTACGGAATACAGATGCCAACGCTGACTGTGAGTTAAAGAGAAGAGAGGCTAAGAGCTTAGGCTTAACCTACAGGGGACCTGAGGAATAAAGAGCCCCAGAGTCCAGCGTGGAGAAGAGAGAAGAAAGGGGAGGAAGAAAAAAGACTAAGCGAGATCAGGCCTAATGAACCTTTTCCTGAAGTCAATGAAACGGGGAAGTGGAGCCTCAGAGAGCAAGACCATGCCCAAACAAAGCAGGGATAAAGTGGATCAGCCACAGTGTCACCAAATTTGTCAAGGGTTCAAAAACCAGCAAATCAAAATCTGCAGTGAGAAAAACACTTGTGCAGAGCCATACGCTATTGTTATTATCAAGGTGAAGATATGACAGGAAATACACACACACAGCACACACACGCACGCATACACAAACACACACACGCACACACACACACACAGCACGCACACACACACACACACACAGCACACACACGCACATGCACTTCTTTTGGATGCTCAGAGAAATGTGAGTCTAGATTTTGTCATACTTGATGGTGATATTCTGACTTGATGTGAAAGAAAATGTGGCTATATGCTTTTTATTTCTATGACTGAAAATGATAAAAAGGCTCTTTTCTACTCTGAAGGAGTTAACAATAAAACTAGAGGCTCATTGATACCTTTCTGTCCTAGAAAGTGCTGAGGAATCAAGTTACAGAAAATGCCGGGCTTGAACATTACCTCAGGAGAGCAGAAGCTGAAGGAAACGTAGGCAAGGAAAGTGAACAATCTCAGGATTTGCTGTAAGTGTGAAGTAAATGGACGTATTCACCAGGAGCCAATTAAAACAGCCTCATTTCCTGGGCAATTTCAATCATTGGGAGTTGCCAGGATATCACAAATGATTTTAATTAGAGGAAATGCATCTTCTTGTCATATTTGATTTGTGAGCAAATGTTGTTTTGGGTTTTTTTATGAATATAGCATTATAATGAATACATTATCTTCCAGTTACATTTGTATGGTAAAAAAAATAAATTAAAAAAAATTGACATTTGACTCTCCAGACTCTAACTCTACAAAGCATGACTCATTTTGGAAATAAAATGCTTTCTTTTTTTTACAAGCTCCCTTTCCTAACTCGTTATCTCTAAGTCCCTCTATCTGACTAAACATTGAGCTGGTCAAGAATGACACATTTACTTGTATGAACTCGTTTTAAAATGTTCCCTCTTGGAAACTTCTTAATATCAAAGAAGTATACTCCAAATAGACACAGTGTTGCATCATATATAGCACCTGTGAGTCTACTGGGAAACAAGATGAAAGTAAGAGGTTAAAAAGCACTGAGTAATGTAGGGAAGTGTTGAATCACTACATTGTACACCTGAAACTAATACAACAGTGTATGTTAACTCTATTGGAATTAAAATAAAAAACTTAATACACAATCCCCCAAAAAACATAGAAGCTAAAAGAGGTTTCACAGATGGTCAGATCTGAGCTAGACTTCTTTTGCACTCAAGAGACTTACTAGCTGTCTCAGGTCACTATGTTCCTGGAGGGCAATAGGCCTTACTTGCTTCACAGGTACAGGTACATGCTTAAGAATAGTCTAGTAGAAGACACCTAGAGCAATACATAGAAAGAATCTAATTCTGATCCTGGAGTCACCATTCTCATTTAGCAAATCTGCTGAAGGAAGTCATCCAATCCCTTGAGAATTCTTTTCTCATCTATAAAATGATTTCTTTTTTAAAAATGTTTTGTGATTTTTAAAATTTCATTTATTTATTTGAGAGAGAGAGCATGTGCATGAGTGGGGGGAGGGCCATGGGAGAGGGAGAAGCAGACTCCTCACTGAGCAGGGAGCCTGGAGCAGGGCTCCATGATCCCAGGACCCTAAGATCATGACCTGAGCTGAAGACAGATGCTTAACCAACTGAGCCACCCAGGCACCCCTATAAAATGATTTCTAATAGTGGTCATTTCTAGATTTAATATTCTATGATTTTAGTCCTCTATTCTGTCTCTTTGCATGACTATGATTATTTTGTAAGTTTATGTTAAACTTTTATCAAAACGTTTAAAAAACATCACATTCAAGGTGATCACATGTCCCCTGTGATGCTATGTATTAGAGAATGGAAGTTTGTGATCACATTAGTGCCCTGGACATTGAACATTTTGAATTAAATACTTGTAGATTGATACTTAGAAGAAATACCTTTATGCTGTGCTCCGTTCCTTCTCCTCACCCCATGACAATATTTTCCTGATACAAGAGGCGCCTCTGCCAGACTTCAAGGGGATGGAGACAGAGGAGAGGGAACATTTTCCATTGCAGGCAGAGACACCGAGGAAAATGGCTGGTTGAGTTTTCAGCAAGTGCTCTTCAGTCTACACGAAAATACTTCAGTATATGGAGACCAAGAGCACTGGTGGTGTCCGGGGAAGTCTCTGCATCTATCACAAGGGCCTTTATACTTTGTAAGCTAAAAGAATCCTAGAATCTTAGGGAAATGATCTTTTTGTAGCTGCAATTGTTTAAATATCTAAATACCTTCTGAAATAATTGAATTAGAAAATCAAAAGAGGGGTTGATAAATCAATTTTGAGATTTTGCTAATAAAAATTATGATGATAATAGGTACCATAAATTTGATAGCTTCTATGTGCAAAGTCCAGACACCTTGCTTATATTATTTTTAATTATCATTAAAATCCAATAAGACAAATATTTTGCCCCTATTTTACAGAATCCAAACCTGAAACTCCAAGAAGTCTAATCATTTGCCCAAGTTTATAGAGCTTAGAGAAATTAAACCTGGATTAAACCTGCTTTTTGTGACTCAAGAGTCCATTGTCTTTCCACGATTCCACAAAATTAGAACTGTATTTCACAAATAATACCTTCGTGGCAGAACCTTAACAATCTAGTTAATATGATAGATCCTACTTCCACATTTTTTACTAGTAAATATTAGTTGTCCTCAAAGTAATATCAAGTGCTTTTCATTTATTTCTTTACTTGCTCAACTAATAGTGACTACCTGTTCTATGCCACATGCTACTATAGCCATAGTGGGAATATCAAATAGAAAGTGAGCAGAGCCTAGAGAATTGTAATAAAAACTAAATATTATTACCTTAGGTATAAAGAATAGATAGCTGCATAGAACTTCATAAAAATGAGCAAACAAAAAATCAAAATAGGAATTTAGAGGGAAAATATTTCAGTACGGAGACAGCACAGAAGTGAAAACCAGTGTTCTGGTTTTCATGGAAAAGGACAGGTAAACTACTAAAATGGATTTACTAAAATAAACCAAAATATTCACTTTCAACTAAATATTAAAAACTATGTTGTGAGGCAAGAAAAGAGCACTTTGAGAAGAAAATGTTGAGGAATAGACACCTCTAAAACCATAGTAGGTAAATTAAAACCACAATGGAAACAATAGCTAGATGGCTTATATTTCCTAGATGTAATGTTAGTGACCCTCTTGCAACAAAAATAATTTTATACTCATTGTTAATTATTTTCCATGAAAGCTGATGAAAGAGAAATAGAAAAACTAAAAACTATATTTTTTCTAGCATTATTATATTTGTGTCGATTGAAATGCAACTCCCTTTCTTTCTCTGGAATATTCTACTGCTATGTAGAAAACTGTTTCTAATTCCTATGCATCGGACACAAATTTCAAATTTAAATATTGTAGTCAAGAGCCATTAAACATTTTCTAACAAGAACTAAATGTTTTTGTATTATGGGATAGACACGGGTAAGTTTTATAACCAACCACTATTCTTGACTATCTCTGCACTTTGATTTTGAGAATTCCATTTTTTAAATAGTAATTATTGTGAATGATAACACATGGAATGATTATTTGGAAAAGGGATACATGAGTACTCTGGACTTGGTTTAGAAGCCCCAGGCATTTGTCTTGCCGCATACAGTTGTAGAGAGAAAGACTGTTTATTTCAAAATTCAGAAGATAAAATAGTACCAAAACCTAGAAATTGATTTTAGAAAGCTGTCAGAACCCAGGCATGTGGGTAGAAAAAGGCATTGCCTGCATTTTAGGTTACAACGTTCTGACACCTACAAGCATCTGACTTAGCAGACTTTTTTTTTTTTTTTTAAGTGGTGCTTAAAAATGTTGGTATGGAACATAAGTAGATAATGCAAATATGTTACCGACCCCTACCAATAGTTGCAATTATGCAAATTTTAAAGCCTTCATCTTTTATAATTAGGTGTAGTGGGCTTATGTAGTTAAATTCTCCACTGGCTAGCTCAAATTCCCTAATCTGTTGAGCAGCTTTCCCCTAAAAATAATGCACTTCAAATAGACAAAAATATGCATTCTGCAAAGGAATGACAGAATATTTATGATGAAAAGGAAAGACATGACATCCAGAATAATTGTTAGTGACAAATTCCTTGTTTGTCATTTATGAAATGTGTTTTATGAAGAGCTGAGATTCTTTGACAATAATTAAGAATATTGTTGAATTGGTCTTAAGAGTATGAAATTTTAATTAACATACTCAAACCCAAAAATGAAAATTTTATTGACTTGTGTGCTAGATGGGAAGAAGGTTGCCTATAGTAAAATTTACATAGAATCTAAAATTATCCTTAATAGGTAAGTTGCTTTAGTTATTTACTATTGACACTTAAAGAATCTCATTATTCATTATCAGGACATCACTCAACCTTAGGAAATACAGTTTTCAGTAGAACTGTACATATATTATACATATAAATTATATATACACTCAAGACATATATTAAAGTTTATATATATAATTATAAATATTTATATATAAAACACATTAAACCTTTTGTTTCATAATACATAAAGACTCTAGAGGCGTGTTGGTATGTCTAAGTTTTTCATTAAGAAGTTATACTTACTTGAATAAGTATCTGAGGATGCTACTTTTATTTCAGGGATAGGTATCTTGGTAGACTACAGTCTAAATAAATTTCATATGCTATCTTTATTTTCTCATTTAATACCAGCCTATATTTAAGGGCATAGAGGTTATTCGACAGTAGGAAAGGAAAGTTTTACAAAAAGCCAATTCAAGCTTACTTTCCCTTAAATGAATCACTCATTGAGACAAGGGAAGATAGGAAAGAAACAGCTACTATAATTTTCTAGGAAGAAAAAGTATGCAATCCAAAGACTTGTAGCCTGTGAGACAATTTTGGATAGTAGCTTTTGAAATAGGGCTTGTGGTTTATTGTCTAAATTATCTTCCCCAAGCATTTTTCTACTGGCTCTACAGGGATTAATGGAGAGAGACTTAATTTGGCTGTTGATTAGCAATAGTAATCAACAATTAGTTCAAATAATGAAGGCTTAGATATAAATAAAAAGACTTGGTAAAGATAGATTTCATCAGTCCCCATTTCAATCATTCCCAAAACAGTGAATTCACAAAAATTTTCCATTATAATATTAGTAATTTGGTACTAATGGAAAAAATAGATTACCTAATGTAAATTAATTGTAGTGTTATATAATAATATGCATACCCTGGTCATGTACCTTCTTTGATTACCATTTCTCTGAAACAACATGCTTTGTTTAGTTCTACCCCTAGATTTAGTACAGAATCCACCTGATCCTAATATTCCTTTCCATGGCCCCAGTAGTTGACCACATTTTAGTTTAAAAAAAAAAAGGCACTAATTTGCAACAGAGTGAGCAAAAAAACTGACTAGTGAATAAGAATTATGTAAAAATACTTATTTTTTACTTATTTCAGGTTTTCACTATTTTGAAATTAGGGCAAAATCACCCATATTTTCTTCCGTGTTTTGTTTAGCACAAAGAAATTAGTCTTTGGAAACAAAACAAAACAAAACCGAAAAACTGGATCATCAACACAAGGTGGCGCTATGGACCAGTCACTTAGGACTGAGAGCATTTTATCTTACTTCTGAGACTGATTTATATAATTCTACCCCACCCCTAATTTTGTATCTAATTTTTATTTTCTTACAAATCTGGTAATTAAACGGGGAATGTGGTTTTCTTAATTTAAAGAAAAATGCAAATTTGAAGCTCACTAGTGGATATTTTTATATAATTAGCAATCACAAATGAAACCTCTGGAGAGCCCTACTATACTGACAATTTATATATATCTATATATTGTCCCCACTTTTCTCCAAGAAGGACACCATGATTGTATTCTTATTATCATCTCATGTATAGACTCCTTCTTTATACTGACATAGTCATCTTTCTATTCTGATTTGCCTAGAATCTGATTTGTTGCTGCTTTAATTCATCACATACACAGTTACAAAGATTATTTTACTTAAAGGCCATTTTCATGTCATCATTATTTCTATAAAATATCTTCTTTCAACTAAACATCTCCAGTGGACATTCCGTTATGTATTAGTTTAAACATAAATTCTTAATTTGATATTCAACTCCATCTCGTTTTAACTCCAAGACACTAGTGTATACACACACACACAAACACACACACACACACACTCATCTCTCCAGCCAGACAAGTCCTATTTTGTATCACTTAAGAGTACTGTGAGAATTCTAGTCATTTGTAAGGGTTTTTTTCCTAACACTTGTGATATGTGCCCCCCTAGGACCATTGTTCATTGGTGTCAGTCAATTTCTGTAAATTTCATCATGGAGATCATCTTCTTGAGTAAGTCTAAACCCACATTTCTCCAGAACATAATCCTATATTTTGCAACACATTCTTAAACACTATTTTTATGTGAAATACTCATAAAATATTTAATGATAGACTATTATTTCCAAGGCAATGTCTATAGTTGGTGGGGCTTATTTTTCTCTTCTTAAGAATATTATAGCTTCATTATTTTGTGCTTCCCAAACATTTCCAACATAGGTTATAGTATATTTAGTTGGTACTTGACACAAGTTCCAAGAATAAATGTGTGAGCCCAATTCTTCTAATAACTTAAAATTGTTAATACTGACAGATACACACACACATAAAACATATACAAACATATATTTGGGCAACAAATTTTTTTAATTGTGAAATATGTATATTCTAATAAAAATAAAAATACACATATTCACTGCAAGCTTCAAGGGTAAGTATATTTAAAAGGAGAGTACAAGAGTCAATATTGTCATTTAACATTTATTGAGGTTCTTAATCATGAGCAGTACTCAACAGAATACAGAATTAGACAAAGAGCTAGTGAAGCAAGCCTCCTTATTTCATTTCTGCTGTTCAAACAATGAAGACAGCAGCTAAAGAAAATAACAACTTCTATGTATAAAATACTTAAAATCATACACACTTAAAGTTTTTATATCATAAACTGCATAATTAGCATATATAACCATAAAAATTTCGGACATAAACTTTTAAGATTACACAGGAAAAGGTCAGGTGTCTCTTTTCAGTACTTCTTTTCTTTTCTATTTTTTATTTTTTAAAAACTTTATATATTTGAGAGAGAGGGAATGAGAGAGAGCGAACACAAGCAGGGGGAGAGGCAGAGGGAGAGGGAGAAGCAGGCTCCTGCTGATCAGGGAGCCTAACGTGGGGCTCGAACCCAGGACTCTGAGATCAGACCCTTAACCGACTGAGCCACCCAGGTGCCCCTTTAGTACTTCTTTTAAAAAATTTAGTTATAGATATGAGTTAATGTCACATGCTAAAAATGATATTTCAATTTAGGAACATTTTTCACTCACATTCTATGAAACAATTTTATTTAAATGCTTCTTATGCATCTTCAGTATCAATTTCTTTGTTATCAATTGAGTTGTATCTTTGTCATTGTATCTTTGTCATTTCTTAGAAAGCTTCATCTTTTAGTTTACATAGTTTATTTGACACAGAAAGTTTTTGAATCAATATATGATGCTCTCATGGAACTTTTATCCCAAGTTATAAGTTCTTATTTGATTAACATTAGGAAAGTTTCAGAGTTTTGTTGTTGCTCTTTTTTATTTGTGTCTGTTTTAGTTATGAGAATTTTTATAGTATGTGATCTCTGTAATGTAATCATTCACTTTCTTGCTTTTTAAAATGATCTATACAAGATTTATGTAAAATGGCATCTAACACAATTGGAAGGTTTTAGTCCCAAAGATAATAAGTAAATCTGTGTTTGACCCCTTAAAAAAAGCATAGAGATTATAGGTAACCTCTGTGATCATCCAAAACTAACACTGTTAATGGTTATTTCTCATTTGCCTTCTCCAAAAAAACCTGGGAATAATTAAATTGTAAGGTATGTTCTCAGAGAAAATTTTGGGGGAAAAACTATTTGTATTTGAACACGTGAGATTTTACTCCACCAGTGGAACCACAATTACTCGATTGTGTTCAGGGAATACATTAAAAAAAATGCAAGTTATGTTGGCTAAAATTAGAGTTCAGTTTAATACATATACACTTTGCAACAATCGAAAATATAAAGATAGATGGGGCATAAATGTAGACGAAGAACTGGCTACTTGTTGAATTACTGCAGAAGTAATGAAGTATAGTGGTTCTGTGCACTTACTCTGGAATCAGCCTGCCTGTGTTTGAATATCACCTCCACAGTTTACTGCTGTGTGCTCTCGGGCAAGTTATTACCTGCTTTGTGCATCAGTAGTAATATCAATGCCTGCCTGGTGG
Organism: Callorhinus ursinus; assembly: GCF_003265705.2. Taxonomy (NCBI): domain Eukaryota; kingdom Metazoa; phylum Chordata; class Mammalia; order Carnivora; family Otariidae; genus Callorhinus; species Callorhinus ursinus. Next base: position 66,301,147 of record NW_027397064.1, on the reverse strand, counting down.
AGTAGCTGGGAAAATGATACAAGCTGATAAAGTACCTTGCTAGTAGCTAGTGTCTGGTTATAATGAGTGCTACAAAAGAGTGTGTTAAAAACAAAAAGTGGGGCTCCTGGGTGACTTAGTCAGTTGGGCATCTGACTCTTGATTTTGGTTCAGGTCACACCTCAGGGTCCTGAGATTGAGCCCTGCATGAGGCTCAACGCTCAGCAGGGAGTCTGCTTGAGATTCTCTCCCTCCCTCTCCTTTTACCCCTCCCCCACACCACCATCCTTCACTGTGTGCACACTTTCTAAAATAAATAAATCTTTAAAAATAAATAAAATAAAAACGAAAAGCAAAAAACGAATAAATTGTGTGCGTGTGGTTTTTTCCTTTTTTAAAAAAATTCTAGATGGTAGAAACGATGTCTCTGAAGACTTTTAGAGAGTGGACCTCTTGCTCTCACATACACAGTATCTAATCACTTTGGGTATTTTAGGTCCTGCCTTCTTTTTACGCCTTCCTTTCTAACACGTTCAGTCATTTCCGTCACAGGGCCATTTTCCTAATGTGACTTTATGTTGACTTTGTTCTTTGGGATACTTTATGTCTTCCCATTTCCACATTTAATTCTAAGTTGCAAGTTTTTCACTTTAAATTCTAACATGCAATTTTATTGAAAGAGTGGATCATGTGACCATGTTTTGTACTTTAAAAAAATTCACTAAATTTTAATCCAAATGAATAAAATTGAATTAAAGCATAATTCTGATTCTGTTCAACTTAAATAATCATTGATGGTATATTTTTAAATTCTGCTTGAACATAAATTTTTACATATGAGAGAAAGTAATTTCATCTTTCTTGGGCTCAAGCTAAATTTCAAACATTTCTAAAAATATAATTTATTGTGGCATGAAATTCCTACTGAGAATCCTTCATGCCCTGGTACATTCTAAAAGATATCAAATTTATTTTCCAAATAGTTAAAATGATAGAACAGATTTGAGCTGAAGAGAAAAATACTATTTTAGAGCTATTAAAGTAGTTCGACACATCCTTGTTAAAAAATAAATTTAGCATATGGACAATGAATAAGATTTCTTCTTTTTATATAACAAAAACATGAATTTTTTTACCTGTTTCATAATCATTGCTATCCTATTTAAGCAAACAATGAATCAGGACAATATGTACTTCAGACACTCAGATAAATGAGATCACCTTTGCTTAGTTCCATTATGATCTAACATGCTTTCTAACTAGCTTCTCCAAAGCACTCCATAATACCTCTTTCTGCTGTTTCCTAGTGGAGCCTTTGTTCATAGCGTTATTTGGATTCCACAGATTTAAAAAAAAACAATGGCACTTTTGGCTTATTATCTGCCAACAAACATGCCTGTCAAACAACTCAGCAAACCAGAGACATTCTATTCTGACATGCTTAGATTCAAATTGCTTGATATTGTTTATAACAAAGCCACTAAATATTCAATGTTGGATTACATTTGTAAATGGCTTATTAAAGTGACAGGAACATTCAATAAATAAAACCAATGAATTAGTAATATCCAATCTTTCAGTTCTTTTTCAAGCAACCCAAAGTGTTTACTTTGTCTGTTATAACCGAGATGCTAAGAACTTTCTTTTATTCCACCCTTTGTTACAGAGTAAGTATCCAGACTCCTACAGCAAGAGGATTGCATCACGATTGTTCTGTGCTTGAAGTCCATCAGCCCTCCCAAGTCACCAAGGCCACTAGCGTGGCCCATGCCATGTTGAAAGCGTGAAAACTAGACTGGCAGCAATGGGTCCCGAGTCCACAAGAATGCAACCGGTTGGCTACCTTTACTATCCTCGCCTATCTTTCTTGGCCCTGTCCTCAGGTGGGCAAATATAACCACAGGGATGCATAGCTATCCAGCTAACAAGTGTTCTTGTATCTAACTTGGTCATAATTAAACTCTTAATGGCAATCATGAGAATCTCCTTTCACTGGTTAGGTAATTGCAGACACAGCGAATAAAAGCTTAACTGTAATTGTAGGCCTTTGTGCCAGCTGAATATTGAAATGTGTTAGTATTGTGATTACTTAATGTCCCAATGTGGCTTGTGGCCAATGCTTAAAACACACTCTAGAAAACTGTAACAACAAGCATAAACAAAGCTTAATTCTCTAATAGCATCTTAGTTCTGCTTACATTGAGAATATATAAGTTTTGTTATTTTGAACTTAAGCCATGACACAGGGTAGATGCCTATAGAAACTAAGTCTGAACTAAAAATAATGTTATAAATCTCACCCATCTAGAAATAAAATCGTCTGATTATATATCCTGGCTCTTGCCTTTGGCAAGTAACCCTCATCATAGTTCATTTTGTTACCTGTTGAGGAGTCTATCAATCAACTCTTTCTTCTTAAGAACACATTCCCAAAACCCAGTAACCTAAAACAACTCTCATTTGTTCTTCTACATGCATCTGCCATTTGGCTGGGGCTAGGTTCAGCTGGGCTTGGATAGCCTTGGCTCCAAGAGGCAACATGGGACAAATTCTTCTCGAAATGTCTTTCAGCCTCCTTGCGGTGGTGCATTACCTGGGGCATGTTTTTCCTTATGGGAAAGGCAAGAAGGGCAAAGTCAAGCCCAACCAAGCAAGTACATTTCAAGCCTTTGCTTACTTCACATCTACTAAAATCCACTGGCCAAAGTAAGTCATGTAGCTGAGCCCAAAGTCAAGGAGTAAAGAAAGATACTTTGTCTCTAGCTGGAGGAACTACAAATTTACATGGAAAAGAACATGAATTCAGGGGTGTTTAAAGAATTAGAGCCAATAACTGTCTACCATAAGGACTCCATTAGTGATTTGCAAATTATGTCTAGGTAGCTCTAGAGTTTTTCTTAACAAGCCTCCATTGTAGGCAGAGTTACTAGATTCCTATCCAGCCACAATCCAGAGAATATATGTGTTCGTCTTTTCTACAGTTAAGTCTCAATTTTCCACAGACTGACTATCCAATTTTCAGGTTCCTTGTGGTAAAAATAATAAATGCACTCTTTTAAGAAATGTTTTAAAGTAAATTACAATTATGTAAGAGTTCATGCATTGTACGGCACTACAGAATAACCAGTAACTGCCTCATGGTGTCTATGGCAACATACAACTACCTCTTCCTCTGACCAAATATGTAGGTAGTTCTGAGTAATAGTACCACCTCCCTCTGCCAACAGTCTACTTTGAGAATGGACTATGGAGAGCTTGAGTGTTTCCAGATTCCAGGGCTGTGATACTTAAACAGTTAAATGTGGAAGGAAATTAGAAGAAAGTAGAGATGGAACTGTATCCTTGTTGCAATCTTTTCTGTTCTAGTATTTTATCAGGGTGCCTGGGTGGCTCAGTCTGTTAAGTGTCAGACTCTGGATCTCAGCTCAGGTCTTGATCTCAGGGTCATGAGTTCAAGCCCTGCATTGGGCTCCACACTGAGCATTGAGACTTGTCTATTTACTGGCTCATGGATTTTATTAAAAGCAAATAGGTCTTATGCCTACTATGCTTTCTGTCAGTCTTTCAAAAAAACATGAGCCCAGGATGAACAAACACTTTGTTCAGATTGTAAAACAAATTTTGGGCCCTCAAGCTTAGTTCATTAGAAGCCATCTGGAAACTCTACACAGCTTTCCAAGGAGGGCACACTCCCCATATCCACCTCGGATACGGTCATGGGGAATAACTGACAAAAATAATGGGCAAGTCAGTCCCTTCCAGATAACATCACCACCACCTAACTAAAGCAATAACTTGGGGCACCTGGGTAGCTCAGTTGGTTAAGTGTCTGACTTCGGAGCCTCTCCCTTTGCCCTTCCCCCCTGCTTATGTTCTCTCTCTCTCTCAAATAAATAAATAAAATCTTTAAAAATAAATAAATAAAGGAATAACTTAACTGCCAGGGCAGATGACATTCAATATCTGCCTGTTGTATACAAGAAGAGCAGGAAACTTGCCATTTATTTATTTATTTATTTATTTATTTATTTATTTATTTATGTCATAGGTCACCAGACAATAAAGAGCCACAATTAGACTGATGGAGAGTACTGTCCATCTTTTGGATAGCCTAGGCTTACACTGAATGCAAAGATTGGATTGACTGTTCTCTCCAGGGGAGAGGGAGGTATGGTCTGTATGTTGAGAAAAAGAGGTAACATATCATGACAAAAATGGCTGACAAAGGCAGAGATTGCTGGTTTTACCATTAAATAGATTCTCTTCTTCTCGGCATATCACCAGACTCCATTTTCTAGATTCCCTTGCAGTTACATAGAACCACACAAACTGAGGATTCTAGAGGGGAGGGGGGGAGGGGGATGGGTTATCCTGGTGATGGGTATTGAAGAGGGCACGTTCTGCATGGAGCACTGGGTGTTATGAACAAACAATGAATCATGGAACACTGCACCAAAAACTAATGATGTAATATATGGTGATTAACATAACAATAAAAAATTAAAAATAAATAAATAAAATTAAAAAAAAAAACATAGAACCACACAACTGAGGTCAAAGTAAGAAGGGACGTCATCCCCAGATTTAGGTGGTTAAGAGTGAAAGTGCCTTCTCCCTCATCTTTTTGCTCATCCGTACCATTAAATGCAGAGAAACATGAGGCCCTAGGAGCTCTTGAATTACAGTAGGAAACACCCCGATTCTCTCAATGACACCGTGGAGCAAATCCAGACTGAATGATGACATGAGAGAATGATACATTTTAATTGTATTAAGACACAAGAGAGTCTGGTTTCTTTTGTTACAGCTGCTTGCACAAGTTGCTTTAGTATTTATAAGCTGCTATTTTTTGTATTTTAGGTTGCTATATTTAAAAATTATGAGTGTGCTTCAAATGTTGGATTTCATTTCACCAGGTTGTTTTGCTTTAAATCCATTTTGTAGCATATTACTGGCTATGTTTATTTTACAATACTATTTCATTTTTTTATTTCCCACCAGGTTAATTTCTTTGTGGAATTCTCTGTAAGATACCCTAAGAATAGAGGGGTTATATCACTAAAAACCAAATGAGTCAAATCTAGGATTCTAGTTTTATGTGTACAGTGCATGGTGCCATTCCACGTGAAATTAGGTAATCTCTTTATAAGGCAGACAAATGCATAATAATTTCCATCCATTTCTGTGGAATATACCTTTAACTAGGAAAGGGGTGTTAAAATTGGAGGAAACTAAGAAAGTATTGCTAAGCAGCCAGTGGGCAAAAAACAATTATTTTTAAAAACATCAAATGTTTATTGCATTCACAATTTGGAATGGAACTCATTGACCATTCTAATGCCTCATCGAGTACAACTTCTTTATTATTCAAAGAAAGAAACTGAGCCATAGAGCAGTGAATTAACTTGCCTATGTTTGCAAAGGTAGAAAACTGAGACCCAGACCTGGGAACCAAATCTCCTAATGCCTAACCCACTATTCTTTCCACTACAACAAACTTCAATCCATTAGACATTATACTTCAAAGAAACTTACACATCTTGGCTTTTGTGAGGTATGATGTCTATTAAAATATAATATAATTTTCTTCTAAAATTAGTGCATAAGTTTAATGAAAATCCAATAAAAATCTCAATGGGAAGATTTCAGAATCTAATCTATTTTATTAGAAAGATTAAATAAACATTAATATTTAGGAAATAATAAACAAAAGACTAAAAATAGGGTATCTGCCATACAAGATTTTAAACTTTGCTATAAAATTACACAATTAAAATAGAGTGATGATATTCTTAAAATAAACATCAGGTCAACAAGATAGAATAAATAGTCCAGACACAGATTCTACAAAGTGTAGTATCACAAGAACTGGCAGTACACATTGGATGAAATAAACAGTCTGTGACTAATCTCCCCCTTTTCATAAGCAAGTCTGGCCAAGACCTAGATGCTCCTTTCTTAGATGATGGACTCATTTGGGGGTGGAGCAAAAAAACTCTACAAAATCTTATATCCAACGTCTCTTTGTTTAGAAGTGCAGGTTACTCTCTTCGATTCTGTTCAAGGCTAGAGGAAACTGATTGCACTCTACTGACAAGTTGAGAATTTTCATGAAATGTTATCACAGACCTCCATTTCTGCTGTGATAGAGGTTTGCATAAGAAGGTCAAAATACCTCCTCCTTCCAAACGTTGTTAAGGAATAAATGAACAATAAGACCTGCTTACTAGTCCCTAAATAGGTGTTCAGAAAATTCTCTCTTGGGGGTGCCTGGTGGCTCAGTCATTAAGCATCTGCCTTCAGTTGGAGTCAGGATCTCAGGGTCCTCAGCCCCACGTGGTCAGGCTCCCTGCTCAGTAAGGAGTCTGCTTCTCCCACTCCCTCTATTAACTCTTTCACTCTTGCTCTCTCTCAAATAAATAAATAAAATTTAAAAAAAAGAAAACTCTCTCTCACAAGTACAATGGCCAAGAGTGAGGATTCATTCAAAATTTGCATAAGCCCTAAGACAAATAAATGGATATACTAAGTTTATAAGGCAATGAAGAAATCATAGTAGAATTATCAATAATTTTTAGAACATGATCATCAATCTTCTATTTATTAAAATAATATAAAGACCAAGCAATATAAACAATTACCAATATTTTAATTTAACATGCAAAATAAAGGGTTAGTATGAAAAAAACTTCATATAAAATCAATAAGAAAAAATACATGGGCCAATAGGTGAGTAAAAAGGATGTGAACAAGAAATTCACAAATGAATAAATATAAAGGTTCTAATATGTTATAGTAGAGAATGTACATTTTTTCAAGATTTATAACACAATATTTGAACTATGAATTGCAAGTTTTTAAAACGTTGAAACACCTGACCCATTAATTTTGTTTTTGGAATCTATCCCAAAGTAAAAATGTTTTGAAGAAAAAAAGATGTACAAAAAAAAAAAGAATGAAAGAAAGAAAAAGAAAAAAAGATGTACACATATCACATCTTATGAGTAAACCTGATATTTCATTTTATTTTTTTTAAAGATTTTATTTATTTATTTCACAGAGAGATAGTGAGAGAGGGAACACAAGCAGGGGGAGTGGGAGAGGGAGAAGCAGGCTTCCGCGGAGCAGGGAGCCCAATGTGGGACTCGATCCCAGGACCCTGGGATCATGACCTGAGCCAAAGGCAAACGCTTAACAGCTGAGCCACCCAGGCACCCCTAAACCTGATATTTTAAATTGATTCAGATAGAAATAAACCTGAATTAATTAGTGCGGGAGAAATGTTACCTACATGTCAGTGCGATATTTTGTAATTCTTAAAATGAGAACTGGAAAGAGTTTTTAATAATCTTTATTTGGTTGAACACCATGGAATATATGGAAATATTGATAAAATAATAGCACAGGTAAAAGCTGGAAAAATTATGTATTAATATCTCAATTCTGTAAAAGGATATATGCATTAAAAAGGACTGGAAATAATATCTGCCAAATATAACAGAGTCGATATTGCTAAACACTGTAATTATGAGTGGATGGTAATTTCTATGCTTCTTCAAATTTTCAAAAGATACATTTATTACTTTAACAATCTGAAAATTTTAATATTCTTGCCTTCCCCCACACAACTCTATACATATGTATTATCAGAGTTGAAAGCTACGACCACACAAAGATTGCATGTAACTATATTCTACTGATCATTCTCTTTTTAGTTATTAAGGAGATATCACAAAATTCACAAGTGATTTTCTACTTTTATGCCCCTAAATAATCTTCTTTAGATTAAAGCAATAGTTGGTTTTATAATTAAAATCATTTTCTCTTTCTTTTTTCTCCCAGTAAACTAGTTGAACTCCTACTAAAACTGTGTTAATTGCCATCTCTTATATCTTATTGAAATATAAAATTTGAACCTTTTACTTTGTGTGTCAAACTGTATCTCAGAATACCTGATATTTTATTATCCTGTAGCAAGTAGTACAGAAATCCAGTTATAGCCATACAGGAGAGTGAAACATGTGTTTATCCAATCCCTATTGGTCTCTTCAATCTTTATCACATTGTTTCAGAGATGTTAAGATAACTGTATTCACAGCTTACATTTAACTGCTCTTCCAATTTCCTCAGCTTATAAAGTTTATGTGTAAAATCTGTAAATTGCACTGACCATCCACAAAGGAAATCTATTATAGACAACCCGAGGGTGGATGAGAAGAGACAGAAAGGAATTTTCCAAACTGGTATGTGCAGAACTTTTAATGGCCAACATACCTTTGCTATTATTTCTAAGACCTCTTGCATGACATTGGGAGCTACAAGAATCCCCAAATTTAGAATAATACACAGCTAAGTACAAGCTCAAGGACAACTATCCTTTGTAAGATGTAATTGGTCAAAGTTTTACCATACCATAGAAAAAATAATTTGGTGAGATACGATCTGTTACTCTGATGCAATGAAAAGGTGATTTCTTGGGTGCCTGGGTGGCTCAGTTGGTTAAGCGACTGCCTTCAGCTCAGGTCATGATCCTGGAGTCCTGGGATCGGGTCCCGCATTGGGCTCCCTGCTCGGCGGGGCGTCTGCTTCTCCCTCTGACCCTCCCCCCTCTCATGTGCTCTCTCTCTCTCTCAAATAAATAAATAAAGTCTTTAAAAAAAAAGAAAAGGTGATTTCTTATGCTAGGTTAAACAGAAGTCCTATTTGTTCTTAATTGCAAGTGTTTACAGAGGTCTTAATAAGCTAATGTACATCCTAAATCTTTCCCAAACTTAGCACATCATCCTCATTCCTAAATTCTCATTTTTAAAAATTGCCTCCATGTGTGTCCCTCAGAAAACAGTTGGGAAATACTCTTTTTACAATTCTTTTACTGCCGCTTTTAATGTTAAATTTCTTTTTTGCCAAATTTATAACTTTTCTCAACAGTATAATTGCAAGTGATCTAGGCTAGAGATCATCTATTTCCCCCACCAAAAAAATGACCACAAATAAATACGGGGCGAGTTTTTCTGTCTCCTAAGAATCCTATACACTCTGGCTATTGCTTATTGAGAAGATAAATGGGGAAATGCAGAGGAGCAAAGTGGACGACTAACTGAAGTCATAGAGATGGAAATAATTTTCAGAATACGCCCACAACCAGAGAGCCAGCCACCATGAAGGAGTGGATGACCGTTTAGGGTTAAAACAGCTCTGGAGAACCAAGTTGTCCCCTCAGCACACGTCACCCACTCTCCCCTGCTTTGGTGTTCCACATGACACCAACTAAGTCACTCTCTGTCTGCATCTACAACTCCTGCTGTCACTGGCAAGCTGGCCCCTCATTCTTCTCTTCTCTATTGAGGCATTTTCTTCGCTGAGTCCTACATCCCCATAGTTTCTGCTTACTGCTTCCTTTCTGTGTATCTCTCAGCAACTTTACCCCCCTATTGTCTTCAGCCTTTCTTTGAATGTCCCATTCAAACTTCACAAAAGAGATGAAAATCTGATTGGGTCTGTCAGTCTTATCCATTTTAAGGCAGCCCAGTTGGTGAAAGTGCTCTCGCCAGGAAAATATACACTCTGCTGGCCAGACTCCTTGCGGGTGCCTTTGTGTCTAGAGCACACTCTGGGGCCAATTGTATATGGTAAGAGGGGTGATGTCCCCTGCATAAGGAGCCCCCTTGAGGGAATTTGGGAGCAACGGGCACCTTGGAATCTCCAAGGAAAAACCACAAAACTGACAGATGGCTTAAGATGCTCCCTTTAGTATTATTTATGTCTTCTTTTGTACTGTACTCAGTACAACTTTTAAAATTTTATATTTTTATGTATATCCTTATGAGGAATTAAAAAATGTTGCTGCTTAAATTTGTATGGAGTATTGATAAATGCCTAAGGGGAGAATAAGCGCAGTTGATGGAATCCTCAATGAAACCTTAGTAAAAAAATACAAAACTAATTTGAGACATCGGCTGTAAAAGAAATTAAAGGTATCTCTGAGGAAGATCCAGCTTAGTGAACAAATGTGAGCCATGGAATTGGATGATCAACCAGTTGCTTGAAATAATGCATTGATTAGGTATTCTTATTAATAAGGTAGGAGGTCTCATACCGCTAGTAGTATTTTTGCTGCTCTGAATTGGAGATGTAGAAAGCAAGGTCTGGGACCCATGAAGATCATTTCTTTCCCTAATCCTTACTGAAGAGTAGACCAGAGATGTTGAGGCTGAGAAGATACATGACTTTCCAACGCAGGATGTCAATAAGGAGTATGCACCAAAATGGGATGGAAACCATCTAAGGCCAAGAAAATGACAAGAAGGGAATGTAAAAAGCCTTGCGCTCTGTCATCAATAGTTTGAATGCTTGAGAGAGGTCAAGACCCATAAGATTAGCCCCTTCTTCTGTCACACAAAAATTGAAAGGCTGGTTTAAACTGTGCTTTTATAATAGCACTATAAAGTAAGGTCATTCTTCCATGTATGCCAATAAGAACATTCACATCTGCAGCAATCTGTGCTATGGTAAGCCATAAAAGCAAAAGAGCACTTGGTCATATATATTCTCAGAGAATCCGAGTGCCCAGAATCAATGAAAACAGGAAAGTCACCGAGTCAGCGAGAACACATCTTGAAAAAGTGGCCATGGCTTTGGAGTCATGTTAATTGAGTTACTTCTCAGGCTCGGTTTGTACCATTGGTGGTAATGTTTCTTCTGAAGGTGCTGGTGATCGATAGTGTGACTGACAATGGGAAGCAAAAGGAGTGCTTCCCTCCTAATGGCAGTAGGGGGTCTCCATGGTGTTGGTGCTCACAAAGTCCATTTCTCTTAAGCCTGGCAATTCCACACAGCCTCTGTCCCGAACATCTGTGCACTGATATGGACTTAAAAAGGTAAAGATTCACATCAGTCTACTGTCTTCACCTACCTAGATCAAATCGATGTTCGTGGAAAATGAAAAATAAATGTAAATGCAACTCTAAGTAATTATCATTCCAAATGCAATTACCTTGCTTATCTAAATTTGGTAATTTATTTATACATAAACCAATGGAGGAATGTGCTTGGATATTTCTCAAAATATGTAATGCTTCTCAATATCAGGCTCATTTGGAATTATTCTGTGTTTGTGACATATTTGACTGATTTTCAGTGCCTAAATTAACCAGCATATTTTCAGATGCCAAGACTTCTTACACATTAACTGAGGATAAAATATACAAAATATTCTTTCGAGGTCTGAGAAGAGTTTTCCATAAATTTATTTAAGACACAAAGAGTCTTTGATAAGATCTTTAACTTGAGACAACTTATCTGAAATGGCTTCCACATGAGGAATATCTGAGAAACATGTTAGGAGCCTTGCAAGTTATTCTCATTACATTTGGTCATATGGGAGTCATATTGATGTGAAATTTATAAAGGAAGCAACAAGGTGACATTTTCAAATTGTTTTCCAGATGACTCTTTATGAAGTGAGTTGGCAGCTTGAGCATAATTTGAGCTCAACAGGTATGAAGAGCACAAAACAATCCCAAACAAGCAGCATTGTTCCCCGGAATAACAGTCTTTTAAGAAAGTAAAAGCAGTTCTGAATGAATTGTAAAGAAAAAAAAAAAAGTCTGTCCAGTGATCAGAACACAGAGAGTTGTGGTTCACTGGTTCTGTCTCAAAGGACCCAGGAAACTGGGAGGGGCAGCCACTTTCCACACTCCACAGGCCACATGGAAGCTTGGCGGATGAAGAAAAATCCCCAGGCCTAGTGACTGGTCAATTACAAATTGTAATTCAACTGTCTCTACAGTTGCCAGAGAAACCAACTTGGGAACTGTGGTACCTTTTGAGACATGACTAAAGAATGGCCATGCCTGGTTAGAATACAGTACTAAGAACGGTGTTTGATCCGTGTGCTGGTCATTGCAATTCAGGCAATTCCTGTACTTACCAACTGTTTCATTAGTTTAAAAAAAAGGGGGGGGGGAGCAAAAATATATGGGTAGATCAACATACTGTGACTCCCTAGTCCACAACCGACTGCCTCTGGTGTTACAGTGCAAAACTGGTATCTCAGAGACACGAATTTGCCACATTTCAAGGATACGACATCTACTGAGAGCAAAAATGTGAAAACAAAAAACAATCCCATATAGCAGTTAAATACCTTGACAAACATGAAGACTTTCAATCATGTCAAACTGTTTTAAAAATGTCCACTTTGCCATCCCTCTCCAGATACTTAACGCTTCCTAACACAAGAATAGAATAAATACAGGAGAGAAATCAATACTCTGCACGTCCAAACTGTTCAAGCCTGCCACTGCAATCAAACTTTCTTCTTTTTCTCTGCAAAGAGCTCGGAGGTAGTTTCTCAGTTCAAGGATGAAACCTTCTCACCGCTCCTTCTCTAAATATAAATATAGATAACAGAAACATTAATTTCCTGAGAATTTAGCTGAAGAATTGTTTATAGTTGTGTTCTCAGCCGCGGTTTTCTTTGGCTAGACTGAATGATTCTCTTACAAATGACCTTGTCAGTAAAGCTCCTAATAATTGGTAACTTTTTAATACTTTGTAATTGGTAGAAAAGGCTTTTCTCATGATTTAGTGAGAAATAACTTAATGTACCCTTTTAAAAAAGGATTATTTTCCTTGAACTCTAATACGAACGCTGTTAAATTAGCAGCCCTGGAGGCTGGAAACTTCCATTTAGCCACAAAACCTGGAGGGCAGGAAGCTTTCGTGGAAGCCGTGGAAATGACAATGAAGAGACTGTAATCTCCAATCCCAACTGATGTAGGCAGGAGGGTTTTAATAGATCCAGTTTGGGCAATGATTTGAGGTTTGGAAGGGAAACATACCTGTCCAGAATAAGGGCCATCCATTAACATATTTCCAAGAGACCATCTAATTATCGTCAGGTACCAAGTAATCTGAATAGATCAGGGCCTCCTCCTCCAACCTGCTTCCCGACTCACTGATGTTTTCCACATTCCTTGCCTTTCCTGCACTTTAAACAGATTTCATTAAAATCAAGCTGGGTTCTTTTTCTCTCTTTGATGATCAGTGCTTCTTAACATAGTATTCAGCACCTTTGTCCTCAGACATCCTTGCAGGACTATTCCCTCCCAGAACACTCATGAATTCCATGGCTGGCTCCAGAAGGCTGGAACTTCTGAAGACAATATTCATGGTTGGGTGGCCCGAAACTGTTAGTCTTTTGAAAAGAATTTCTTAATATTTATTGATTTCTAGCAATGTGATATATGCCAAAAAGGTAGGCAAGGAATATCAGCAATTTGTTGTTTGGTAGGAAAAAAAAGCCGAAAATTCCATGTATAAAGACCCAGACTGTCAGTTTTTGCTATCAAAAATTGAGAGAATTTTTCTTTGTCTGATTTACAACATATGGGCATTTTTTTTCCTGGATGTTTATTATTCTGAAGAAATGGATCACAAAATCATATTTTAGCAGACTTATTAACGTAAGAGGAAAACAACTGTATTATTAGCTATATTAAATAACTCCTTGATTCTGCTTCTGGGGTTAAGCATGGCATATGCAATTTGGAGGTCATAAGACATAATAACATATTCTACTATTCATGAAAAAATATACTATATGCCTTCCTATTGCCTTCCTTCAGTTAAAGGTTTGGATGTTTTAATTTTTCTTCAAAATGTTCTTCACTAAAAATTCCTTTTCTGGTGAGAAAAGAATATGAAGATTTGTTATGTGTTTAAACAATTTAATGGGTCCATTACATGACTCCATATAGTCAGATTTAAGAAAATCAAATACAGTCAAGGAAAACCTGTTGAATTGATTTACTCTGTTGTTCACCTATATCCACATGATATTTTCCAATCTCCATTATCAAGATCTTAGAAGGTAAGGATTATTCCTATTTAATTAAATATAATCATACATTTTCTTTGAATAGTGTAGTCTGCCTCCTCCCTCCCTACATGTGGTAAAGTCTTGTATGCATAATGCAGGAAGAGTGATGATGATAATAATTATAAATAGAACCTGGGCGAGAACATTTGGCTCAATGAATATTAAATCATAAATATTAAAAGGGGACACAAATATTAAGATCTATGATGGTTATCCTCTCCTCAGTTTGACAAGTACTAAAAAAGCAAAAATAAAACAAGACAAATTTTTTTCCTTTTTCCCCCTATTTTTTTCAGGTTTATATTCTATATTTAAAATCTCAAAATCTAATTTTCTCATGATAAGAACTTAAGATACACTCTGGTAAATGGTGGGAATTGTGGCTGGAGTAGCAAAAAGAACCTACTATTTTGGATTAAGAGGTTCATGTTATATCCCATTAACCATCATGAAATACTGAGCAAAAAAGCTGCTTACTCGTGTTTTCACTTTAGAAATATGCTTCTTGAGTCAATATGGAAGGCTGATTAGAATGAGAGGCAAAAGGGAGTAGAAATTTTCCTAATATAGAAGATAATAGTCTAGATCATAAATTGTAGACTATAACAATTATAGACTAAACTAATCTAAGCAGGAGATTATGAAGGCCTGAAATACAGAATAAAGTATGGAGAGAGTTAGAGCCTTTAGAGATATTTGAGAAGAGTCACCAGACTTGATGACCCAACAGATACATGGTACGAGTGAGAGGATGACCAAGGCTAATCTCAGGTTTTGACTTGAGTGACTGGATGGAGGACTAGGTCATGAAATAAGATGAGGGAACCAGAAAGAGGAACAGAGGAGGGAAGACAATATCACTATTATGGAGTTTCAGTTGTGAGATACTCATGCGATATCCAGATGAACCCCAGTCAAACACATTAAGTGAAACCTTCCTTCCTCATTTGGAAATGTACACATTATTAGGAAGTGCTTCGTTGAAATATCTTGTCACGAGATTTCAATATCCCTCCAGCTTAGTACCGGCACAGAGAGAGAACTCAACAAATATGCGTTGGATTGGGAAAATAAACGAATGCATAAAGGAACGAATATCCTCTCTTTAACATCTCCCATATTGACCGTGATTATTTCTTCATGTCTGTATCTCCCACTAGCCGGGAATTTCTAGAGAAGACACCCTGATAGCTCCAAACTTTAGCAAGTGACCAAGGGATAGAAAACATTCGACAGTATGAATTAATTAGTGAATTACTGAAGGAGTTAATCAGTCATATTGCCTCAGAGTCTACTATTTTGTACGGGCAGTAGACAAAACACTTTAGGGAAGTCATTATCTCTTTCCAATCACTGGTGTACTTTATTAGTTTGCTAAGGCTGGCATAAAAAAGAACTGCAGAATCAATGACTTAAACAACAGAAATTACCATCTCAGAATTAGGGAAACTAGAAACCTGAGAGTAAGGTATTGATAGGGTCGTTTTCTCCTGGGGCCTCTCTTTGCTTGTAGATGGCTGTTTCCTCCCTGAGTCTTCACATGGTCTTGCCTTTGTATGTGTCTGGGTCCAAATAGCCTCTGTTTATAAGGACATCAGTCATATCGGATTAAGGCCCATCCTAATGACTCATTTTAGTTTAACTACCTTTTTAGGACCATATCTCCAAATACAGTCATATTCTGAGGTAGTGGGGGTTAAGATTTTAATATAAAAATTTAGAGAAAATACAATTCATCCCCTAATAGGTACTAGTTGGAATTCCTGGAATCTATATGGCCCCTCCAGCAATTTAAAGATATCTTGAGTTTCAGACTCCATCACACATTACCAATCAACCTAACCTTGTTTCCCCTTAATGTTTATATCCTTAAATGTTCCTTAGTATTCTATCAGTATATCATTCAATTGGAGAACATAAAATAGTTCATTAAGATTACTACATGGATTTCTAAATACTTTCCTGAGTATAAAGTATCTAGAGATGTAAAATGTATATTGTCAGGAATGTATATTTGAATATTCTGAAGAATCATAAATATCATGAGGATAATTTGGATTTTTCAGAGTCAATACAGTTATTAGACTTGTTTTCTATATTTCAGTAAGGAAATAACTCATACTCTTTAAGCAAGAAGTATAGAGTAATTAAAAATATTTCTATAATCAGTGATCTCAGTGATGAATCATGATTGAGGCAACAAGTGTTTATTCTGAAGAATTCAGGCCATTTTTTTGGTGCCATTTTTTTTTTAACATTGACCTCAGGGCAGACATTTCTAGTTAAGTGCAAGTGTCAGGGGCAGAGCTATTGTACTGATTATAAGACAAAAGTGAGGCAAGTGAGGAAGAGAAAATTAGCTTCAGTGTATTTGGGGAAGGCAGGAAGCCAAAGGAGGGATATGCCAGACTAGGTGAGCCTGCTCCTTTCACTATTCACATCTTGCATTGTGGACAATGTTCTACTTCTCAGCAGAGGAAACCTGTGGGACTCAGAGAATCGTGAAATTTAATCTTCAATTCCTTAGGTCCCATTTGTTCTTAGGTGCTGACAATTCTACTTTTTTTCCTTCCCTCAAATTAAGCAATGTAAGCTCTTGAAACCCAGAGTTTTTTCCTATTAAAGAAATTATTCTACTGTAACATGTAAATTCCTTATATCCCTGTAATGAAGACCTCACACTTAATTTTTCATTAATGTAAGTTTTTTTGCATCTAATTTTACGAATAATGTAAGCTTCAGGAGGAGTATTCTCTCATTCTAGTTTAACCTGCTCATTGGGCCAACCTAATTTTTTTTTTAATCCTGACCCATTTTACATAAACTACACTACATGTAGCAGCAAGACTGATCTAAAATCAGCAAGGATGTCAGATAGGAGAATATCCATGTAGAGTAATTTATTCAGGGAGCCAATTTAAATGCCTCATGTAAATTTCATGGAAATGGTCTTGCTTGCCCAGCTGTGGAATAGGTGAGGAGGAGCTTATTTTCTGGCCCCTCATTTTCTCTGTCTCTTTGGCACTGGCTGAAATCCAGCCTCTAGTACTCTATCCAAACAACAAAAAAGAAAAAAATCATTTTTAGATGTAGGTAACTCCTTCATGCCAATACATTTCCCTTGCAAGTTTACAAGTTAATTGCCACTTGCTAGAGTAGATCTGGTCTAATATGCCTCAAGTCAACTTTTGTGTGGCTCGAATCGAGGTTCATATTGCTGCTCCCTGTCCATGTTCACTGTCTATTAGGAATTCAGCCTGCTGGGTGTACAGGAGCCTAACCAGCAGAAATTAGGTTGGGCACCAAGGCATCGATTAGAGTTTTAAAAAGCATGAATTTGTTTCTGTTTATCTTAGACTTTATTTGGCTTTAAAAAATCCAGGTTGACTGAAGCAGAAGAAAAATGTCTTGAGGTTCATCTAAGTCCTTCAGTATACAAATCCTATCACTAATTTTATAGCTTAATAATAACTAATGATTTTCTCCTTTTGTCTTTAAATTTTGCGTATTTACACATCTCTTTGAAATGGACATTTTCAAATTTTTTTAAAAACGGTGAAACATAAAACCTTCTTAATGACTAACTTTTATAAAGTAGAGGACAACCTCGGCTTTGCCTAACATACATCATAAAGCCTTGTAGTATGCAGAGGAAAGGTAGATAACTAGCATTCAGCTGCTAGGAAAATGGACTCATTGGGAAGTCCCTCTGACTTCTGAAACCCAATCAAAAATGCAACTCACTGCTGAGAAAATCTCAGCCAGGTCATCCTCATGTTGTAATAAAGAAGTCTTTATATTCTGATGACCATGGTGTTAAACCTTGTTTGTACTTGGTCTTCCTTGCAACATTTTCACAGTTCATCTTATTAAATGGTTGGTCCACATTTAACTCTACACCCACTTTCCTGAGACCACACTGTTTGATCATAGATTTATAGATCATTTAACACAAGCAACAGCTATTTTACCAACAGCCTTGCTGTCATTAAGCAGCAGCTACTGTCAAAGTTCAGGAACAGGCCCAGCAGGATGATGAAAAGAATCAAGACACAGTGCCTTCCCAACTGTCACAACAGCAGAGAGAAGCATCTGGTGCCCAGGACAGCCAGTAGAAAGGGCACCAGCAATGGGGGGCCTGATTCTTCAGGCTTTTAGGAGTAGCTGCCCCTACTTCCCAGCTCTATCCCAAGGGACAAGCTAAGGAACCCCAGAAAACTCAATAGAGCACAAATTGAAAGTTATTGTGCCCAAAATACTACGGAATCATCAATCTTAATACCAGTGAATGTTTTCTTGAAAACAGAAAACAAACAAAACTTATTAATGAATGTAGCCTGAGAGAAAAAAAAATTGTTCATACACACTCAAAATTTACTTTAAAAATATATATCGTTGCTTCTTGGAACCCCTACTTATGGTGGAAATTAACAAATCTCTTTTATTACATATTCATGTGTTATTCTGGCTTGTAGCATCTCTTGGGATAGCTGTATCTTCATCTCTGACACTCTTTCCTATCACAGTGATGTTGTGAGGAATAAGTTAGAGAAGGCATGGAAACTGTCTTGACTGGGACGTAGAACAAAATAAACCTTCCGTAAGTGGGAAGTTTTTGTTTTGCTTTGTCTTAATTCCAAAGAGCAAGGAATTAGTCCCCATAAATTTAATTAAATGGTACTACATTAGCAAGTACCAAACATCTAGAAAATACAGTAGTTATTGCTACCAAAGACATAGATTGAGCTCCCAAAATTTGTTTACGAGTCAGTTGGAATAGGTTATTTCACAAAATGCTATGGGCAGTGATAAAAGCTCCAGGCCAGCCCATAAAATCATTAATTTTTATGAATTTAAAATAGTGTAATCTTTCAGGGACAGAATAAATCCCTCTGAAAGAGATCTTTTAAAAATATGATTGAATAAAAAATAAACATTGTTGTTAGTATTATGTATTTTTAATTTTGGTTGTTGAGTAAAGCAACAAGTTTAACAAAAAGCAACTCAAAAGAAACTGAAGTATTTTGTGAAAATTTTACATGGAATACATTTAAGGGCTTTGGGAGTATATTACTTTTATTTTTTCTTATATCAACTATGACAAATTATTCTCCTGTTTCATGTATTTCCTTTCTTTTTATCTAAACTTATATTTGTGTTTCCTCAATTGAAAAATGATTTGTTTATTTAATAAAGACAAAAGTGCTATCTTTTTAAAAAATATTTATTTATTTGAGAGAGAGTACACTCGTGCACATGGTGGGAGAGGCAGACGGAGGGAATTTCAGTCAGACTCCCTGCTGAACATGGAATCTGCCTTGGATCTTGATCTCCTGACCCAAGAGATCATGACCTGAGCAGAAACGAAGAGTCACAGGCTTAACTGACTGAGCCACCCAGGCACTCCAAGAGTATCTTGATTACAAATATGACCCATGTCTTATATAAATTTTTAATTCCGGTGTTATCACACTGTTGTAGATTGGATAGATAGATAGATACAGATATAGATATATTTCCTTCTCTATTGTATCTATCTATTTATCATCTATCTATCTTTTTTTTTTTTTTTGGTGGTGAGCCCTAATAAACTAAATTAAATAAAGAAGCTTTTTGGGAGCACTGGGTGGCTCAGTCAGTTAAGCAACCGACTCTTGATTTTGACTCAGGTCATGATCTCAGGGTCCTGGGATTGAGCCCTAGGTCAGGCTCTGGGCTCAATGGGGAGTCTGCTTGCAATTCTCTCCCTCTCCCTCTGCCTTTACCCCATTTGTGTGCTCTATCTCTCTCTCAAATAAATAAATGAATCTTTAAAAAAAATCTGTTTTTCCTCTGGCAAGCCAGCAGGAACAAAAGACAATAGAGAAGGAAAACTAAAATTATATGAGGTCCTAATTGTGAAAAACTGACAAATGAAAGTATAGCACTTATTTGATTCTAATATGAAGAAATAAAAGAAGTGTGAAGGGTCAAAGTATCATATACTAAACAACAGAGACCATAGGACCTTGGCAATTTAGCAGTGCTAGCATGCAACTGCAAGTAACACCATGACCACTTGACAAGGACTGAAACCAGGGCTTCTTAAATTTTGATGTTTATATGAATCAACTGTATATCTTGTTAAAACACCTATCTGAATCAGTAGGTTTATAGGTCAGTCCTGAGATTCTACATTCTGCAACTTCCCAGATGATGTTGATCATGACCATACTCTGAGTAGCAAGGGTTTGAGACCCATTTACTAGCACTGTATTAACCAGTATTGCATTTAACATTGTATTAACCAGTATTTGACATTTGTGGTTGACTAGATGAGAAATCTGTAGTCAGGCTATCTGGTGGTTAGTTCATGAGCTCAGTGTTATCAAGAAAGTGGAGAATTTTCACCTTCTGCTTTAAGATTTCAGCATTGTTTGTCATATTCCTTTTTTTTTTTAAGTTTTGTTTTTAATCTCTTCATCCAATGTGGGGCTCAAACTCATGACTCTGATATCAAGAGTCTCTCACTCCTCGCTCCTCTGACTGAGCCAGCCAGAAGCCCCACGTCATATTACTTCTTGATCACACATAGTTGCTACAATTCCAGTCATTATGTTCTCACACAACTACATCCAAAGGTGGAAGCATGCTTAAGAACTTTACAACAGTGTCTCTATTTTCTTACTCAGAAGATTCAGAGCAGATTTCCCCTAATAGCTCATTGGCCAGAATTGGATCATATGGCCATTTCTATCTACAAGACAGGTTGGGAAAGGAAGTGCTAGACTTTGTAGCCCCTTTGGTGAAGATTGGAGAAGGGAGGAAGGGGTTGAGAATGGCTATTAAGTAGCCAATAAACAAGTCATGTATAGGAGGTTTCATTATGATTGCCTGTTGGGTGGGGTAGATTATCTAAACCTCCGAGTAGAGGAAGGAAAGGGAGACCATAAACTGATTCTATAGGTACATTTTCATTAGTCCAGTCTTCATATTTCAAGAAATGTTTATAGCATATTTCTGGCAGAAGGTGTCAGGTTATTTAGAATCATTTATTTTATTTTTTTTAAAGATTTTATTTATTTGTTTGACAGAGAGAGATATAACAAGAGAGGGAACACAAACAGGGGTAGCAGGAGAGGGAGAAGTAGGCTTCCCGTGGAGCAGGGAGCCTGATGCGGGGCTCGATCCCAGGACCTGGGATCATGACCTGAGCCGAAGGCAGATGCTTAATGACTGAGCCACCCGGGCGCCCCTAGAATCATTTATTTTAAATTGCAATGTTTAATGCAATATAGGTTTACATGAGGTTTGTTTAAAATAAGTTGGATCTTCCCCTTCATTCCTCCCCTCCTGCTATCTTCTTCTTCTTCTTTTTTTTTTTAACATATAATGTATTATTTGTTTCAGGGGTACAGATCTGTGATTCAACAGTCTTGCACAATTCACAGCGCTCACCATAATGAAGGGGGGGAATTGGAGGGGGAGACGAACCATGAGAGATGATGGACTCTGAAAAACAAACTGAGGGTTCTAGAGGGGAGGGGGATGGGAAGATGGGTTATCCTGGTGATGGGTATTAAAGAGGGCACGTTCTGCGTGGAGCACTGGGTGTTATATGCAAACAATGAATCATGGAACACTACATCAAAAACTAATGATGTAATGTATGGTGATTAACATAACATAATAATAAAAAAATTGGATCTTTGTGGTTTTTAATGAATAGGTTTTTATTCCTCTCCCTTAGTCTGTCAGTTATAGCTTATGTATTTGACACAGTTGTACATCAGAAGTATGACCTGTTCTATAGCTTACTTATTCACAACACACATAACAAAATTTGAAATCAAAAGCATGATAAAGATGCACAACTGTTGAAATAAATAGAACAGATGGTTCAAACAAATTCCTTGCTATTTCAGGTAATTTTAACTCTTTAGGTATTTCTGAGGGAAAATATACAATGTCTGAATCATTTCAAACAATTTATTAATTTTGTGGTCAAATTTTTTTTTATCAAAAAAGGGAAACTCCAAAGAGAATAATTTTGTACATGATTGATATCTTTTAGGAAGTATAAAGAAAAAAAATAAATGCTCTAAGGAAAAATGGTAAAAACTTCAAATCATAACTAAGTGTCATTTTTCACATGAACAGTTTAAAATGAAATCGTTTCAGGGCGCCTGGGTGGCTCAGTCATTAAGTGTCTGCCTCTGGCTCAGGTCATGATCCCAGGGTCCTGGGATCGAGTCCCACATCGGGCTCCCTGCTCGGCGGGAAGCCTGCTTCTCCCTCTCCCACTCCCCCTGCTTCTGTTCCCTCTCTGGGTGTGTCTCTCTCTGTCAAATAAATAAATAAAATCTTTAAAAAAATAAATAAAATAAAATGAAATGAAATCGTTTCAGATAATAGTATTACATAATAGTTAACTCAGATTATTGATCTTTAACATATGCATTTAATGCTATAATTTTCCCTCTTAGCACTGTTTTCACTTCATCCCACAAATTTTGGTAAGTTGTATTTCATTTTCACTTGGTTAAAAATATTTTAAAATTTCCCTTTAGATTTCTTCTTTGACCCATGTGTTATTTAGAAGTGTGCTATTTAATCTCTATGTATTTTTGAATTCTCCATGTATCTTTCTGTTACTGATATCTAAGTTAATTCCATTGTGATGTGAGAGCAGACATTGTGCAATTTCTTTTTTCGTTGTTTTTTGTTTGTTTTCTTCCAAGTTTTTATTTAAATTCCAGTTAGTTAACATACAGTGTAATATTAATTTCGGGTGTACAATATCATGATTCATCCCTTACATACAACACGCGGTGCTCATCGTAAGTGTACTCCTTAATCTCCATCGCCTATCTCACCCATCCCCCCACCCCCCTCCCTCTGGTAACCATCAGTGTGTTCTCTATAGTCTGTTTTATGGTTTGCCTCTCTCTTTTTTGCTCCCAGGTTCATTTCTTGTTTCTTAAATTGCACATATGAGTGAAATCATATGGTATGTGTCTTTCCTTGACTGACTGACTTTGCTTAGCATAATACTTTCTAGCTCCAACCACGTTGTTGCAAATGGCAAGATTTCATTATTTTTGACGTTTGATGGCTGAGTGATATTCCATTGTGTGTGTATATATACATACCACATCTTCTTTATCCATTCATCAGTTAGTGGACATTTGGGCTCTTTCCATAATTTGGCTATTGTTGATAATGCTGCTATAAACATCAGGGTGCAAGGCACCCTTCGAATCAGTCTTTTTGTATCCTTTGGGCAAATACCTAATAGTTCAATTGCTGGGTCATAGGGTAGTTCTATTTCTAATGTTTTGAAGAACCTCCATACTGTTTTCCACAATGATTGCACCAGTTTGCATTCCTACCGTCAATGTAAGAGGGTTCCCCTTTCTCCACATCCTCACCAACACCTCTTGTTTCCTATGTTGTTAATTTCAGCCATGCTGACTGGTGTGAGGTGATAATTCATTGTAGTTTTGATTTGTCTTTCCCTGATGATGAGTGATGTTGAGCATCTTTTCATGAGTCTGTTGGTCATCTGGATATCTATTTTTTTTTAATTTATGAAGATGTGCTTTATTGCCCAGACTGTGGTCTATCTTGTTGAATTTCTATATGAGCTTGAGAAAAATGTGCATTCTGCTACTGTTTACTACACATATTGCTCAACTTTCAATGGCCAAATTGAGTCACAGGGTCATGCTTGAGCTCAACAGAGAAGGAAAGTAATAATGTTCACACATGAAGGGAATAAATTCTGGCGAATAATAATACAAACTACCACTAAAGTGACATAACTACCCTTTCATTAATGACTCTTTTCTCATTCATATTATGATATAAATGAATTTAAAGGACCTGAAGATATAGTTTAATCACCTTGGGTACATGGGAATATTTCTAGATTTTTTCACCACTGATACCTTATCCATTGCTTTGGGTATTATCTTCAGCAAATAGGTAACCTCATCTATTATTCTTAATTATTACTAATTTATCTTCATATGTACTTATTACTATTTATTTTCTTTAATTCTTAACTGAAATCTGCCAATAATTTTTCTCATTCATTTTATGATTAATTTACTAAATAAATATTTATTAATCATTATCCCAACCACTATGCTGAGCATAGCATTATAGCCATTAATGAGACACTTAGCCTTGAACATTTTGAAACTTATAGACTATCAACTTGAAATTCTTTGCAACCTAGAGACATAGATATGGTCACTCATTCATAACATAGAAGGAGTAAAATACTTAGCAAATTATTATTAATCATAATAATAACTTATTAAAGTAAGAAATATCAATGGATGATAAAACAATTGGCAAAAATTTAATGTGAAACACGATGTTTACATAGTTTCAAATTATATCCTCACAATACACTTGTTAATTACAAAAGAAAAATAATAATTTCACATTGTAGAAATATGATCCTTAACCAAGTGATGCAAGTTAACATCACAGTAATTGGATAATTAGCATCATGTGCCTTCTGATAGGATGTACTAAAGAAAAACATCACCTCTTTGGTATTACTACCAAATTTTATAATCTGAGTCACCTATGTGGAAACACCAAAAAATCCCAAATTGATGTCTTTCTTTAAAATGACTGGCTTAAATCCTTAAAAAATGAATAGGTTAAAATGTCAAAGAGAGATAGAGCCACATACAAAATGGCAGAGAAAGAACCTCCAAAAATCTGCTGCTTTATAAAGTCAATGTACTTTTCACAAAAATTGTGAAAATCAAACAGAATAAAGATCTAAATGCAAGAACAAAAACCATAAAATTCTGAGAAAAAAAAAAAAACAGATGTAAATCCTCATGACCCTGGATTTGGCAAAGGACTATTAGATATGACACCAAAAATATGAGTAACAAAAGAAAAAATAGACTTCATCAAAATTAAAAACTTTGTGCATCAGAAAACATAAGAAAGCGAAAAGACAACCATGGTAGAAATATTTGTGAATCATATCTGATAAAGGATTAGTATCCAAAATATATAAAGAACTCTTAAATTCAACAATAAAAGACAGTTCAATTAATAACTAGGCAAATAACTTAAATAGATATTGCTCCAAAGGAGATACACAGACAACAAACACATGAAAAGATGTTCAACATCATTGATAATTAGGAAAATGCAAATCAAAATCACAAGCAAATACCACTTTACCCTAATAATAATGACAATGCAGAAAATAACAAGTGTTGGTAAGATGTAGAGAATAGTTAAACTTCATATTACCATCTGATTCTGATATTCCATTCTTATGTATATAACTAGAATAATTAAAAGGACTTGAAAAACTACTTGTACACATACACAGTACACAAGTACACAAGATGTTCATAGCAGCATATTCACATTAGCCAAAATGTAGAAAAGCCCCAAATGTCCATTAATGGATGAAGAGATAGAATGTGGTATATATATATGGTGGATTATTATTTGGTCATAAAAAGGAATGAAGTACTAAAAAGTGCTATGACATAAACAAACCTTGAAAACATTATGCTACATGAAAGAAACCAGACACAAAAGGTCACATATTATACAGTTCCATTTATATGAAATATATAAATCAATAGAAACACAATATGGATTGGTGATTGCCAAGGGCTAGAGGTGGGGGAAATAAATATTAATTAATGGGAAATGATAGCCTCTGGGCACTATATCATTAGATGTAATGTGATGTTCATGCCAACATGTGGTTTCACAAGGCTGCACGCAGCCAGTGACGGATGGCAGCAGAGTTACCAGAACCAGACCATTTTTGCTCACTGAAAGACTTTTCTGATGGACAACTTTTACTCAGGAATCCCCTGCAACCTGGCAAGAACATTCTCAGAGCTGCACTGTAGTCTGATATGCTTTCTACCCAATCTTCCATTACATCTCCCCTTTTTCAGGTATCAGAACTGCATCATAGCCTGAAGGCTCTCCTTGCCTCCTCTCCTTTCCCTTTGTCCTTCATGGGTGTTTCCCCCAGTAACATGCCTACTCTCATCTTGGTGCTTCTCAGAGAACCAGAACTGACAGAAGTAAACCTGGACTGCTCCAATTACACAGGTGGGATGTGGGGACCCCAAATTGCCCCTTGCACAAAGTGCTGAGCCAATTACTGAAGATTTCTATTGGTGACCTTGGCATATGTCCTAGTAGAAGAGAAATCCTTATTGGTACAGTAAATCTGGCATCTGAAAAATAAGAGGGAAATAAATCCTCCAAGGACAATGGAATTGGCTGGATATTACTAAGTTATAATTGACGCCCTCCAAAAAGATAATGGGGAAACTGAGGTCTGTAACAAACATGTATAGGCTAGGAATTAGGGCTAGAGGGTATAAATGGTAGCATATAAACCGGCTTTTATTTTCTGCAGTGAAACAGTCATGACTGATGATCAAACACAGAGTCTGATTTTTAGGATAGTAGCGCTCCAGAGACATTTAAATACTCAGTCAAGGCAAGTCTAAGAATTTTGATTAGGAAAACCTGAGCTCTTGCAATGACATGGGGACATAGGGTATATAGTGGCAGTAGCTAGGGGAATACCCCTGAAGTTAAATCTTAAGGGAGCTTGATCAAGGTGGCTAAAATGTAAGATTGAAAAGCAAGACATCGTTGACATGGGAGGACTTTCTTAGTTAAAGACAAAATTCCAGTTGATATGGCACACTTGCTGCTAGAATGGCTCTTAGAGGTCTGAGGAAAGTCGGGGCGTCTGGGTGGCTCAGTCAGTTTAGCGCTTGGCTCTTGATTTCAGCTCAGGTCATGATCTCAGTGCAGTGAGATGGAGACCTGCATCAGGCTCCATGCTCAGCGTAGAGTCTGCTTGAAGATTCTCTCTCTCCCTCTCCCCGCCCTCCCCTCTCTCTCCCTCTGCCCTCACTCCTGCTTGTATGCACTCTCTCTCAAATAAATAAATAAATAAATAAATAAATAAATAAATAAATAAATAAAATCTTAAAAAAAAAAAAAAAGTCTGAGAAAGGTGATAACCCATGCAAATGAAATGGAAATACTTGAGTTGTTCTGGAAGATGGTAGATGACTAAGGGAGGTATGCAAACTTGAGTAGAAGAGTCACCAGAAGTTTATATTCAACAAGAGAACCTGGAGGACATACCATTCATCAACATCATCAGAAATGCACTGGTTAGAAGGGAAATTGGGTGGTAGGTCTTTATAAGCCAAGGCTTTTGGTAGCAGAGGTAATCACAGAGATGGGCTCATTAACCCTCAAGAGGATGATGGTGCCCTGAAGTAATAGAGACCAGCTGATAGTGCTTAACCATCAGAAGCAAAGATCCTCAGTTACTAGAACAACAGGAAAGTTTGAGGGGTAGCCAAGGGAACTTGACTCATAGGAATTTTGGAGGTGGTTGAGTTC
The DNA here is from genome assembly GCF_003265705.2 of Callorhinus ursinus. Lineage (NCBI taxonomy): Eukaryota > Metazoa > Chordata > Mammalia > Carnivora > Otariidae > Callorhinus > Callorhinus ursinus. The sequence continues at coordinate 66,273,864 of NW_027397064.1, read as the reverse complement.
ATGACATCCCTGTAGGAAAAATTGATAAGTAGCCAATGAGGGTACAATTTAACATCTACAACCACAAAAAGGCATGAATTGCGAAGACTAAGGGCAAGTTGCTCAAGGAAAAGTCATCATTTCTCGCTCAGATCCAAGAACTGAACTGGAGACCTGGAGACCATTCATATCTGAACCCACTGACAGAGTAGACTTTGTAGCACCATTGTAAGCATGCATTGTAATGATTCCCCTAGTCCTCCTACAAAGAGACCTGTACCTGGGAAAGGGGAATGCTTACCCATTTTGAAGATTACTTGACACAGTGTCTGAGTTGACATCGGTATCTGAAAAACAAAGCATTATTATGGCCCCTTACTTAAAGTCAGAGTTTACGGGGGCCAGAAAATAAATCTGAAATCCTGGATAAAGTATGGATTACATTTGATAACACTAATTTTGGAAACTGACCCTTAACTTATTTCATAGATGTTATGGCAGAGAGGACAGTTGGGGTGCCAGACTAAACAGATTTGACCCTTAAGACCCTGCCTTTTACCTTATATGGCATCAGATCCAGACAAAGAAGCACAGAGACTATACCCCTAGCCAGGTTGTGTAAAGGTGAAGATGATTTCTTGATGAGAGATGATAACTCTGGGCAAACCATGACTTCTTTGTTCTCCAAGTGAAGACATTCCTCTGGTTTTGCTGTCTTCAGGAATTTGGGCTAAGTAATTACTAAAGTTAAGGTTGTTGGAGTCAAAGTGGACAAAATTTGGTGATTTGTAACCCTCACAATATAAGTAGCTTTATAGTACTCTGAGTGTGCTGACATGTCCTGGGCCAGGGTCACCAGCTCTCTAACAACCAGACCTTAATCTGTGACTCCAAAATAAGCTTAGTTATTAAGATTTACTATTATTAACAACCACACTGATGAAAATAATGTCTTAATTTTGTAAAGCTTTCTATGGTCCAAATAGCATTATCCTGCACACGGTTCTACTCATTCTTCATAACACCTTCACAACAACTTAGATCTGAAGGTCAAAGGTGTTAAATGACTTGCTCTAATTATTCCACTTCATAAGTAATAAAGACAGAAGGAACCAGCTTTTCCAAAAGCACTAGTCTAGTTTCTTTACCACCAAGATAATAATAAAGGTTAATTTAAATTGAGCACGTACTATATACTAAGAACCACGTTATATTTTTTGCATGCATTACTTAACTTCATTCCCAAAGGAACCCTAAAGAGGAGGTATTATTAATACCCCCCACCACCATTTTAGAGATGAGAAACAGTCTTAGAACATCTGATCACCATGCCCAGTTAAGTAAGAAGCAGTTTATGGGAATCTGATTCAAAGCCCGTATTGGTTCAATACCCTAAGTTGATTATAGTTCTCTCATTTTATTGTGCTTCACTCAATTACAGTTCACAGATATTGTGTTTTTTTTACAAATTGAAGGATTGTGGTAATCCTGAGTTAAGCAAGTCTATTGGCACCATTTTCCCAACAGCATTTACTCGCTTACCTGTCTCTGTGTCATATCTGTGTCACATTTTTCAATTTTTTCAATATTACTATATTTGTCATGGTGATTTGTGATCAGGGATCCTTGAGGTTACCATTGTAATTGTTTTGTGGCTCCCCCAAACCATGCCCATATGAGATGGCAAACTTAATTGATAAATGTTGTGTGTGCTCTCACTATTCCACCAATTAGTTGTTCACCCATCCCTCTCTATCTTCTTGGGCCATCCGATTCCCTGAGCCACATCGGTATTAAAATTAGATGAATTCATGACCCTATGATAATCTTTAAATGTCCAAGTGAAAGAAGAGTTACAGATCTGTTTCATGTGTATGTTTTCATTTTTAAAAATTTTAAATTCCAGTATAGTTAACAGTGTTATGTTGGTTTCAGGCATTCAATCTAGTGATTCGACAATTCCATACATCACCCAGTGCTCACTGGCACAAGTGCACTCCTTAATTCTCATCACCTCTTTCACCCATCCCTTCACCCACCTTTCCTTTGGCAACCATCTGTTTGTTCTTTATAAGTTGAGTCTGTTTCTTTGTTTGTCTCTCTCTCTCTCTTCTTCCTTTGCTCATTAGTTTTGTTCTAAAATGCCACATATGAGTGAAATCATAAGGTATTTGTCTTTCTCTGACTGATGTATTTTGCATAGCATTACTAGCTCCATCCATGTCTTTGCAGATGGCAAGATTTCATTATTTTTATGGCTGAATAGTATTCCATTGTGTGTGTATATACCACATCTTCTTTATCCATTCATCTATCAGTGGACATTTGGCTATTGTAAATAATGCTGCTGTAAACTGACGGGTGCATATATCACTATGAATTAGTATTTTTGTATTTTTTGGGTAAATACCCAGTAGTGCAATTAGTGGAACATAGGGTAGTTCTATTTTTATCTTTTTGAGGAATCTCCATACTCTTTTCCACTCCACCAGTTTGCATCTCCACCAACAGTGCAAAAGCGTTCATTTTTCTCCACATTTTTGCCAACACTTGTTTCTTGCGTTTTTAATGTTAGCCATTCTGACAGGTGTGATGTGATATCCCATTGTAGTTTTGATTTGCAATTCCCTGATGATGAATGATGTTGAGCATCTTTTCATGTGTCTGTTGGCCATCTGGATGTCTTCTTTGGACAACTGTCTGTCCACGTCTTCTGCCCACTTTTTAAAATTGGATTATTTGTTTTTTGGATCTTGAGTTGTAGAAGTTCTTAATATATCTTGGATACGAAGCCTTTATTAGATATGCCATTTGCAAATATCTTCTCCCATTCAGTAGGCTGTCTTTTAGTTTCATTGATTGTTTCCTTTGCTGTGCAGAAGATTTTTATTTTGATGTAGTCCCAATAGTTTATTTTTGCTTTTATTTCCCTTGCCTCAGAAGACATATCTAGGAAAATATTGCTATGGCCAATGTCAGAGAAATTATTGCCTGTGCTCTCCTCAGTATTTTTATGGTTTCAAGTTTCACATTTAGATCTTTAATCCATTTTGGATTTATTTTTGTGTATGGTGAAAGAAAGTGGTCCAGTTTCATTCTTTTGCATGTAGCTGTCAGTTTTCCCAACACCATTTGTTGAACAGACTTTTTCCATTGGATATTCTTTCTTTCTTTGTCAAAGATTAATTGACCATATAACTGTGGGTTTGTTTCTGGGATTTCTATTCTGTTCCACTGATCTATGTGTCTATTTTCATGCCAGTACCATACTGTTTTGATTACTAAAGCTTTGTAATAAATCTTGAAGTCTGGAATTGTGAGCACATCTCTCACTTTAAATCAAAAGCTAGAAATGATTATGCTTAGTGAGGAAGACATTTATACCAGTTAGCTAAGTTGTGAATGCAAGGGAGAAGTTCCTGAAGGAAATTAAAGTGCCACTCCAGAGAACACACAAATGATATGAAAACAAAACAGCCTTATTGCTGGTATTTGAAAGAAGTTCTACTGCGGATAAAATGATATCTAACATCATCACATGCTACAGAAAAATAACTTGTGAAAGGAGGAATCAACCAATGCAGCAAACTTCGTTGTTTTATTTTAAGAAACTGTCACGGTTACCCCAACCTTCAGGAACTACCATCCTGATCAGTCAGCAACTATCAACATGGAGGCATGACCCTCCACCGGCAAAAAAATGATGACTCTCTGGAAGCTCAGAGGATGGTTATTATTTTTTAAACAATAGAGTATTTTTAAATCAAGGTATGCATTTTTATATATATAGTGCTATGTTATACTTAATATACTTAATAAAAAGTATAGCATAAACATAACTTTCATATGCACTGGGAAATAAAAAAAAATCATTTGACTTGCTTTATTGCAACATCTGCTTATTGTGGTAGTCTGAAACCAAACCCACAATTTCTCCAAGTTATGCCCATACCTCCCACCATCTCAGGCTTCTTGCCAGAAACATTTCTTGACCCATTTCCAAAGAAAAACAGCAGAGGAAAGAAGTAAAGCAAAACTCAGCATGACCTGAAAAATAGAAATAAAAGAACAAACTTGGGGGTAAGAAGAGCATTCTCATATTAAGGATTACTAGCTAATAAAGGAAACAAGCCAGGAAAAAAGGCAATCATCACTTCTGTTTTGAGGAATAAATCCTTTGCTTGGCACCTGCCCGCTCATCGTAGTTGAGTCTTCTCAGAAGTACTGTCTTACCCCATTCAGATACTCATCAGAACCCCCCTCTTCTTTCCAACTGATACTTCCAAACATCAGTGTCAGACCACTTTCCATATGACTTTCATTTATCTATTGCAACCAATGTCTGAATATATTGTAAGATGTTAGAGGGCAGGCTCTGGGCTGCTGTGAATAGAATCTAAAACTCTACCACAATTCCTAGACAGACGAACATTTTCCATGCACATGCAAATACAGAAATACAACTTTTAAATTATTTGGATGGTTTTGATCATTGATTGTTTCCTCATTTTCCATAGAAAACAATGTCATATACATTGTCCCATTCACCATTGTTACCCAGCATGCCTCTCATCACTGTTTGTTTTGTTTCCTAAACCCTACACCCCTCAATCATAGGATACTAGAAATCTTGACCTTGCCAGCATTCAATGATTTAATTCTTTCATGACTTTATCCATGGTTTTCTTTTGGCTTTGAACACCTCCAGGCTTCTTCAAATTTTATATTCCTACTTACCCTCTAACCTCAAATCTCTAAATCTTTTCTCGTCCCCTCTTCAACCACACTGAGTCAGTACCCTTCTCCAGAATATCCACATTGCTTTGCTTATATATTGATTACAACAAATAACACACTGACTTCCACTAAAGTTAATGCTGTGCCAAATCTTTGTCCCCAGTTTTCTTATTTATTCAGCAAATACCACATGACATTTTTTGAGGGCAGAGACTTTAATCTTACCTGATTATGTGATCTTTTCAGCTCCTAGCTCCATAAAACTATGAGCACTTTCATTTTTACCTTTTTAATACTATCACCTGAAACATTAAATTATTAATTAGAATAATAATGTCTGCTATCATGTACTGAACAATTAACCATGTGCCAGATGTTTTAGCAATCTTATTTCAATATATTCTTAAGAAATGTTTGGAGTGATTATTACTAAATTTATTTTACAGAAAAAAATGAGTCTAAAGTGAATTAATTTGTCTTAATTCATATAGAAATTGTCAGTTTGGGATTTGAATCCAGCTCTGTTTGAAGGGAAGGTCTGTATTTTTAACCATTATGTTCATGGTCTCCCAAAAAGCAGGCACTCAGCAAGTGGGCAATTCAACTGAATGTTGACCATTTGATAAATGATAATTTGCTATTAAAGAGTTTGAATGAATTATGAAGAATAAAGTACTAATTCTGGTGCTAATGAGGACAGAAAAATGTTCAATTTCATCTAAATTTATTAAAATTTATTACATAAGTAGTCAACTTTTAAAACCAAGGCACTTTTTTATAAACTATCTACATTGGAGAATTACTACTTTTTGACTTTGGAATCCCTCTAAGACAAGATTCTAAATACTTCCTTGGAAATAATAATAAGACAAAAAGATGATAATGAAGAAATTGGGGAGCACTAAGTTAAACTGTTAGAAAATAGGTTATACAATCCATACAAAGACCTCCATCAAAAGGCAGAGAAACCACTCAAGGATTACATTAAGCAATAGGGTTAAGAAGAATATGGTCTGAAAGAATTGAGTATCTTCTAATAACTGTAAGTACATGAGTTTCTAAAATGCCATACATAATATCCATGAAATTATGTTGCATAATGTAATAACACGTTATGCTACCATTAACGCATTATAACTATGTCATTTGGAAGGCTAATTTTTTTGTGTAAAACCACTTAACTACATAAAATTGAAAATAATGATTATTGTAACTACTTTCACTTTTCATCTTTAGAAGTTCAGGATTAAATACTCCATATGCAGTTATTTTATGGTGATGTGTATTTTTATGGAGTGGTCATATAATGTTCTAAGTAATAATTGTCTTAAAATTCCCAAATACATAAATCATAAGATCTTTTTACATATTATCATTATGAAAAGTCAAGGTAAGTCACTCAACACCTACTTAACAGTGCATATAGAGTTGAACATAAAATTTGGATAAAATCTCAAAAGAAAACTACAAGTTTTAAGAAAGAAGGAAGGGAGCTAGCATTTTATGGGCTAGGCACTGTATTTTATATGCAGGATTTATCTCAAACCATGTAAAATAGGATATTATTTTCTCCATTTTTAAGAATAGGAACAATGAAGCTCAGAGAGATACAATTCTGCTCAACATCGCAGAACTAATAAGTAACCAAGAGAGGTTCCCAAAATATTATGTAACATGTATTCAATCAGTTAACTTCACCTAACATTTATTAGATATCAAATGTGGCTCTAGATGCTGAAAATTACAAAGATGTTTAGGATATGTTTTCTGTCCTTAAGGATCTCACCACATAGTGAAGAGAGACAGATAAATAAACATACACCAAATGATAAATAGTGTAAAGGATCTATTTATAAGACATTATGGGAAGTTAATCTATGAAGTGTTCCTGTAATATGGATATCATGACTAGAGAACAATAGATTAAGGAGAGTAAGGAAAGAAAGAACTGCATCTTTCTTTAAACTTCTCCTCATAGTAATTTCATTTCACAAATGAAATTACTTTATGGCTATTTAGGTTTGAATATGTGATATTCAAATATCCTTTGTGAGCAAAGGACCCTGACAGTATGCATGATAAATGCTATATAATACATTTCACATTCAAAAAGCAAACATATTAGGATTTTTTTTTAATCCCAATTGTCTGCCTTGAAGTATAGGTAAAGACTGTGTAAAGGCTGGTAGTAGAGTTTTCAAATGGAGATTAGGTAGAAGAAAGACTAATCATGATTTAGTTTGATAAATGCTCTTACCCTGGTTGTTACATTCATCTCCACAAATCTCAAACACCAAGATTTAATGCATCTTTTCTGCTGGTGCTTTTTCTTTTTTTCTTGCATATAATCATTGATTATCCATATACTTAAGATACGGAAGCATTACAGATGGTACATTGTTTACCATATTTAAGCTTATAATATTTATTAGTTATATTACTAGCTATATTAAAAATATTTAAAATTATTTATTAATGTATTCTTTTCATGGATTTATGATTGCGATTCTTTTTTATTTTCCTCTGTCATATTTGTCATTTCTTTCCTGTTTTCTTATGGTTCTAAACATATATCAACCCAATCTATTTTTCCTTTTATGATTTCTCTTTCTTTCTCTTTTTTTTCTTTCTTTTTTGCATTAGAGTTGGCAACATTTCCTATTTATTATCAGCTGCAAATTTAATTAACATGCTGTTTATTTCTTCTTCCAGATAATTAATAAAGTTGTTAGAGAAAACTTGGATGAACACCAAACACCCCACCAGACAGCTCCCCTAAGTCGGATGCTCTGCCATTTATAATTACCTTTTTCTTATGGTCCTTAAGCAAATTTTCAGTGCTCATTCCAGAGCCAATTTAAATTAATTTGGAGGGAACTACTTGAAGAAATACACCAACTGTTTCATAGTCCCTTCTTAGAACTTTGATTCTGTAAAATATTTATACTTTATTACTCATGCCAAAACTATATTAATGAAATGGAACATTTAAGCACAGGGAGAGCAAAGTCTGAAAGTTCTCAATGAGAGAGCGTGGTCTCAATAAACATTTAAGGCAAAGCTCTAATTGCATTATTTATGACTTAAATGAGAACATGAAAGAGGCATTTACTTTTCACCTTTTGTGCCCCTGATTTCCCATTTCACTTAATGAAATTACTAGCTGATTTCAACTTTTATTAATCATTTTTGGCATTTAATATATTCTGTAGTAATACATTGAAAATTGATTAACTTTTTGCCAAAATTAAAGAAGAGTGTTTTAAGAAAGCTTTACATTAATATCATATCAAGAGTTTCCAAGTGTAAAACTTTAGCACTAACCCAGAATTATTCTCATAATTTCAAACATATAATGCAATGCATTCAAATTTAAATATATTTCTTAGGTTTTTACATTATGTGTTAACATATATTATTATTGTATGTGTTACCATCTTTGATTCCTGGAATCACAGAATTTTAAAGCTAGGAGGTATACAAAATAATAATTAATACAATTCTCTTGTTTTATAAGTGAAAAAGATACTGAACTTAGAAATGATGACTAGCCCAGGTTGATCAATCTGGTACTGTGATCCATAGAACCATTCTCTTTGAACTAAAACTTTAGAGATTCAGATCTCTTAGAGATAGATATTTGAAAGTTTTTATTTTCTGAATGTGGTGATCGTGACAGCAATCCAGAAGAAAATTGTGTATGTACTGTGTGGATTAAGTAATCAATTTACATATTTTCCAGAAGCCAATGAGACATCACAATCAGAAGATAACATTGTAAATAAATGGCATTAATATAATTAGACTGTTAAAACAAAACAAATCTATAGTGCACGGAGTTATGGACTGCCTGCTCAATTACTGGAAATAGACAGATATGCCAATGGTCATTTGTCATTGTTAAGTTCAAGCTAAGCATACTTATTAATAGAGGAAAAGTTCCAGGAACTCTAGAAGCAAGGCCGATAAAGAATCTTAACAACCAATGACCCCTTCTTGTGTCTAATCACAAGAGGCAACCAAACATAATTTAGAAGTTTTAGTTAAGTCCTCCTGTCTGAACTCACTAAGCAATTATGGTTACTTAAATATCCGTAATAGACTAAAACACTTCCAAAGGAAATAGCTTTGATTTTCTATTCTTAAATTTGGCACAGTATGTTCAAAACACATCTATTCCTTCATTTTCCCACATCAGAGGTCAATGTCGTATGTTTAAATGAACTACATAGGACTTTGGTATTAGTTTCCCTTAAGTGTGAGAGTCACTTGCCAAACTCTTCTATGTCCCAACTTTCCCAAGAAGGTATTGATTTTGAGATCATAAGGTGTGCTATAGGTAACTGTCATTTGTAGCTGTATCCCAGCATATGCATATAATATTATTAGTTGCAAATTTGATAATCACATTTTATTCCTCACAAATACCTAATATTATACCAGAGATTTATTTTCTTAAAATGAGAAATCTTCCCAAAAGTCAGAATTTAAATTGTTGTTGAGGAAGTTACTAAGATGCAAACCAACCACATGTTTCAAGACAGAGAGCTGAGCACACAGTAACTTCTTTCAGTGAGACTCATTGACTTGATTATAAAGTAGCATACAAGTGAAAAAATACTTTAAAATTCTGAGGTACAAGCTATAGGAAAGAGGAGGACAAGAATATAAGAGAATCAATCATTTTGTAGAATTTCTTAAAAGTGAACACATATAGAATCAAACTTATGGATAAAGAAGGGCAAGCTAATTTAAAAAATATTATTCAAATATATGTATTTATTCATATCTCTAGCTATCATCTATCTCTCTATCATCTATCTATCCAGCTATCTATCATTTCTCTATATACATCCTAGAACAGAATATTGATTTTTCAGAGTAGAACCTTTTAGTATTGACATGTAGCATGCAGTATAGTGTGGCAAGTCTCTTTTCTGCTAGACTGGAATGAAGCTTTCCAGTTATTAAACTGTATCCACCCACATAGGGTTTGTGGTAAGTTCTCTTAAATCAGGTGAAGGGCCAATAGTAATAAGAGAAGCCCACACAAACTACCTATATTAGTCAAATTAGTTCTTCACTCACAAATAAAAAATAATCACTAAAGAATCATAAGACCTAGGGAATATCAATAGTTTATAAGAAGACTGAGATAAAGAAACAAAAAAACTAGGATCAGCAGAAGCAGAGAAAATGAAAAGGGATGTTAAAAGAATTCTAAAGCTACTTTCTCAAAGAGCATTGAGATGATATTGCATCATAACACAAGAACATGCTTCTATTAAAAAGGAACAGAGAACAGGAAATAGTCCCTTAAATTGAACTGATTGCCGAAATAATAATAATAATAATAGCAATTTGCTAAATTTAGTGAAAAATTCCCTGAACATAGAGTAAAACATCAAAAAGATTGAACACTTGAACAAAAAGGATTGAATACTTGAACAAAAAGTAAAGGGTCATATAAAATAAATCTAGGAAGGCCGATGTTTTTCTAACAGAATTTGATTCATTTATTAGTCAAATATATATCGAGTACTTACTATGTACTACATAGGGTCCTCAGGGATTTTGTCATGGTAATGAATAAGAAAGAATCTCTGTCTTCATGGAGTTTATATTCTATTGGAGTAGATAAAACTCAAGGCATTCTAAAAAGAGAAAAGAAAATATAGGAGCAAAGAAGAAATATAAGTCACCAATAGAAAAATATGAAGAGATGCTAAACAGTCAGCATATGTGAGCTGCTAGGAGTCAGTCGCAGCATACGACTGAGAGCACAGTGAAATAAAAGACATTGTTTGGAAATGCAAGTCCCCAGAAATTTGCTACTCATCCACTCTTTTTCTAAAAAAAAATATTTCTAGAAAATGAAAATGAAATTTAAGAAGAGGAAGATATGAGATCTAAAATATATTGGTCTTATCTAGGAGTGCTTTGAGTCCCATAAACTCACCATTCACTCAGCATCAGGGAAATACCAATCAAAACCACAAGGAGATACCACCTCACACATATCAGAATGGTTAAAACTACCAACACCATAAACAACAGATGTTGAGGATGCGGAGACAGGGGAACCCTCTTACACTGGTGGTAGGAATGCAAGCTGGTGCAGCCACTCTGGAAAGCCGTATGGAGGTTCATCAAAATTTAGAAATAGAACTACCCTTCAACCCAGCAATTGCACTACTAGGTGTTCACCCAAAGGATACAAAAATGCTGATTCAAAGAGGCACAAACACCCTGATGTTCATAGCAGCACTATCAACAATAGCCAAATTACAGAAAAAGCCTAAATTTCCATTGACTGATGAATGGATAAAGAATATGTGAGATATATATATATAAAATAATATAATATCAATAATATATAATATATATAATGTAATATTACTCAGCCATAGAAAAGAATGAAATCTTATCATTTGCAACAACATGGATGGAGCTAAAGGGTATAATGCTCCTTGAAGTAAGTCAGAGAAAGACAAAGACTATATGATTTCACTCATATGTGGAGTTTAAGAAACAAGACAGATAAACATAGGGGGAAAAAGAGAGAGAGAGGGAAGCGAAACATAAAAGATTCTTAATTATAGAGAACAGAGTTGATGGAGGAAGCTGGGTGGGGGATGCTAAATAGGTGATGGGGATTAAGGGGGGCACTTGCTGTGATGAGCACCTGGTGTTCAATGGAAGGATGAATGGCTAAATTCTACATCTGAAACCAATATTACACTGTATGTTAAATAACTAGAATTTAAATAAAAGATGGAAAAAAAGAAGATAAAAAACAAATTTCACCATCATCTAGCAGTGTAAAGAGTATATATTTCTATTTTTAATGATAAAACTATATAATTAGAAACTCTTGCTATCCCAGAAATTCACAACCCCAAAGTTTTGGGGCGTAATTGAGTGTAAAAAAATAAAAAGTGTTTGACTTTGACATTTAGCTTATCCCTTTTTAAAATAAATGGATTTGGCTCTTTCCATAGTTTGGTTATTATGGACATTGCTGCTATAAACATCAGGGTGCATGTACACAAGATGTCCATCGACAGATGAATGGATAAAGATGATGTGGTATTTAAGTACAATGGAATATTATGCAGCCATCAAAAGGAATGAAATCTTGCCATTTGCAACGACGTGGCTGGAACTGGAGGGTATTATGCTGAGCGAAATAAGTCAATCAGAGAAAGACATGTATCATATGACCTCACTGATATGAGGAATTCTTAATCTCAGGAAACAAACTGAGGGTTGCTGGAGTGGTGGGGGGTGGGAGGGAGGGGGTGGCTGGGTGATAGACATTGGGGAGGGTATGTGCTATGGTGAGTGCTGTGAATTGTGAAGATTGTTGAATCACAGACCTGTACCTCTGAAACAAATCATACATTATATGTTAAAAAAAGAAGAAGATAGTAGGAAGGGAAAAATGAAGGGGGGGAATCGGAGGGGGAGACAAACCATGTGAGACTATGGGCTCTGAGAAACAAACTGAGGGTTCAAGAGGGGAGGGGGGTGGGGGAATGGGTTAGCCTGGTGATGGAGATTCAAGATGGCATGTATTGAATGGAGCACTGGGTGTTATATGCAAACAATGAATCATGGAACACTACATCAAAAACTAATGATGTAATGTATGGTGATTAACATAATAAAATTTTAAAAAAGTAAAAAATAAAAATAAAAATAAAATAAATGGATTTACTTAAAAAACTGTACCTGTTTTTTTATAGAACTAATACCTACTGTATTCTGTCCTCCATAGAACTCATTATTTTAATAATAATATTTCAAATACTATTCATTACCAATTTTCAGAATCAATCGATATGAAGTATAGAAAACTAAATTATACTATATAAATAGACACAAAATATATTTTGTTATAGTATACTATATAAATAGATATATAAATAAGCAAATAAATGTACAACTCTCAATATCATACTCACGACACAGCTAACAAAAGTTGGGAGGGGTCAGAGAAAGAGTGATGGAGAATGAGATAGAGTGTTAATGTTTCCTTCTTATGTGTAAGGGAGTTATATATAATGCCAAAAAGTTATGGATCAAGAAATAATAGGTTAAGATTTTAAGGTGTAATCTATATAACTAAAGCTAAAAATGGAATTCACAAACTTTGGAATTTAAGAATGTAATTGAGTGAGCTAAATTCCTTGCCTTTCTTTATGGAAGCCAGTAGAAGTCACTTATTGTTGATAGATTAATAGAAAGCTTAGTATTTAGTTTTATGGAACAAAAAGCAGCAGAAGGAGTTATTAGGAAAGCTCACTTTTAATTTTATGTCTTTCTGTACTTTCAAATATTTCTTTCTGAAGTGCAATTACATACATAGGAGAAACATTTCAAGCCAAAAAATCTACATGGACAAGATGGCAGCCAGTCTTGTGGAATTCTTTACTCATTAGCAGCAGTATCCTATGTTGGCAGTTCATTGCATTGTTCCTTTGTAGAATATCATCAATCTCAGTATGTACATTTTGTTGTCTGCATCATGTAGCTTGACAACATTTCAGAAATGTTCCATATGCTCAGAGATAGCTTGTGCATCGCATATAGAAAATACATAGTATATGTAGATCAAACAATTGATTTCTCCATTTCTCATTGCTGTATAAAATATTTCTAAAACACAAACTTACTACTTTATGTTACGGACACACACACACACACACACACACACACACACACACACACACACAAGTTTCCTTAAAATAATAACCCATAACTTGTACCATGGAATTATACCCAAGAAGATAAAGGAAAAAAAAAATAAGGTGTTTTATTTTGATATGTGCTGCTTCATTATTTAATGATTTGGCATTTACGGTACATGATTTAAAAGGAAGAACGAAACATAAGTATTTGGGATCATAACAAACAAAAAGGAGTTGGAAAAGTTTGAGTTGAATATTTAACCTCTAGAATGCGGCCAAAAATGACCATTATGAAACAAATACACATCATATAAGTCCGACTTATTTTTAGAGTTAAACATTACATGTCATGCTGTTTTGAAGGAACAACTTTTAACCTTATTAAAAAATACACAATGCATACACATAGATTGTATTATCAGGAGTCAAGAAAACAAGGTAAAGACAATGGCCTTGGACTAACTACATTCACTTCACATAATTGCTATTATGCTTAACTTTCCAATATCACTACAGCAAGCAGGGACATCTTACATATTTTCTTAAGAACCTAAATTTCTAGCAGACATGCACACAAAAAAAGAGTTAATAAATATTTATTAAATAATAATTGAGTTTCACACTATGTTAGGTCACATAGAAAATATAGAAGAAAATTAAGCCATTTTCCAGAGTTTGATACAAATTAGAAAAAAAGAGAAACCATATTACATACATTTCAAAATTAGAAAATATTTCTAAGAAATCTGAGTAAGAATGTCCAGGTATATCTCAGGTTATATTTGAGTATAATAAAAAGTTTATATCAGAGAAAAGTAATTATAAAATGTGTTACTCTGGCAAGCTTTTGTGGAAGAAGGGGACTAACTTGTATCTTACAGGTGAGCAGAATTGGTCATGAAGGTGTGGGAATGGGGGAAAAAATCGCAGAGAAAATCCCTTGAGGCAGGAGCAAGTATATGTGATTGTTGGGGGTGCACTGTTAGGAAACAATGAGAAATCATTTTTAAGACAAAATTTGTGAATTTTCTAATTTTTTTCCTTATTAAAGAGAAGACTCATTTTCTTCAGACTCAGACTTTGCATGGATTCTCATGAAACATGGGACATAATTTGGTTTTATGTTTGTTGGTCCATGGAAGGATGTGTGCTCACCTGGGAGGTATTGCAGCATAGATAGTGTTTCTTCAGTATTTAGAACATCTAAACAGTATGTTCATAAGTATACATTTTCTTTGTTTATTTTGAATTAAGTCACCTCAAACTGGAGAAAAATAATTTTTGAGATGTTTATTCTAGAGAGGAAACATACGCTAAAGTTTAGGGTGTTGATCAGACTACTTGGGTTAAAAATTCCAGCCATTGACTATGACCTATGGCAAATAATCTAACTGTGCCTCAGTTTCCTAACCTACAAAATAAGAATAATGGTATTCAACTCATGGGGTGGGTAGTGAGGTTTAAATGAGTTAATATAAGTAAAGCACTTAGAACCCTGCCTGCCATGCAACATAAACATATCACAAGAATAAACTATTTTAATATATATTTTAAAATATTAATTGCAATATACAAAAAATGTTTAAACAATTAGAAAGATACACTTGAAAAATAACTGTCCCATCTCTGAGTTCCTTCTCTCAGAGGCAACATTTGTTTCCATATCCTCCACATCTCTAGTTCTACCTAAGAACCAAGTAGCTCTTTTCACTTTTCCAATCTTCTTTTTATATCCCTCAGAACATTTTACAATTATGTATGCACAGGTCTTGAACAATTCTCTTTAGGTTTCCTTCTTGGTATTACGTTTTTGTGTTAATATTAAAAATGACAACTTAGGGGCGTCTGGGTGGCTCAGTTGGTTAAACGTCTGACTTTTGATTTTGGCTCAGGTCATGATCTCAGGGTCATGAGATTGAACCCTGTGCCAGCCCCGAGCTCAGCAGGGAGTCTGCCTTGAGATTCTCTCTCTCTCCTTCTCCGTTTGACCCTCCCCCAACATGCTCTCTCTCTCTTTTTCTCTAATAAATAAAAAAAATTTTTAAAAAATAACAACTTAGTCATTATTTTCTAACCCAATATGCACTCAGTATATGAGAAATCTATTGACTTCTGTGTACTGATTTTAGACCAGCCAATATACTGAATTCTCCTAATGTTTGTGACTGTGCTCAATTACCCAACATTATTTTTATATTTGATATTATTCCTTTAACCTCAACTAAAATTCTATTCAGATAACTGTCTTCCTAATCATCCTCATCTCATCCTGTGGCTGTCTGGAATGATGGTCTCCAAAGTGGAGAAGCCATTCCATTTAGGATACAGAAAAATATCAGATCTTGTAATGAAATTTATTTTCATCTAATAAACAAAAAGAAATTGTGCTTTTCTAGAGATCAACAACTGGTCCAAAGGAGAGAGGCTTATTGCTATGTATTCCACCCTGAGGAAAGAATGAGGTTCCACAATGTGGCTGAAAGAGATGGCCTTATACCATTGTTTGCCTTCGGCATATTGTAAAAATCATAGTTTGCATACTATAAGATTTAAAAAATGGAGTTTATTCATATATAAGCAATCCATTTAAAAAGTAGAATCTTTAGGGGTTCCTGGGTGGCTCAGTCAGTTAAGCATCTGCTTTTGGCTCAGGCCATGATGTCAGGGTCCTGGGGTTGAGCCCCTCATCGGGCTTCCTGCTCATCAGGGAGTTGTCTTCTCCCTCACCCTCTGCCCCTCTCCCAGCTTGTGCGCGCACACACACACTCTCTCTGTCCCTTTCAAATGAATAAAATCCTAAAAAAAAATAAAATCTTTATAGTAATTTTGAATGACATGAAGAATGCCATGAAAATATTCACTGGTTATCTTACAAGAAATTTCTTAGAAAAAATGTCTATTTTTATTTCATAAAAGAGGCAAGTATTCCAAACTCATTGATGATGACAAGTGGCTCCAGTGGTGTGACAATTAGCTGGCTTTCCTCCCCCCCAAAAAATAAAATATTCCTTATATCTCTTTAAATAAAGATGTTTGTATACCAATGAAAAATAAAGAAACTTCATTTTGAAAAAATATATAATAAAAATAAATTTTGAAAATAGATATTTGGAGATGATTTGTCATTTTGGGATTTTATGGTCAAAGTGATATATCTTTTATAAAGATGCAGATTTGTCCACTTTTAAGAAAAAAATCTTAGCAAGAAAATTTTCTAACATGTCTTGAAATCTAAAGAATTTCAGCAATGTTGAAGCTATTCATTAAAAATATTAAAATGCGGGGCGGCTGGGTGGCTCAGTCAGTTAAGCAGCTGCCTTCGGCTTGGGTAATGATCCTGGGGTCCTGGGATTGAGCCCCACGTCCTGCTCCCTGCTCAGCGGAGAGCCTGCTTCTCCTTCTCCCTCTGCCTGCCGCTCTGCCTACTTGTGCTCTCTCTCTATCTCTTTGTCAAATAACTGAATAGAATCTTAAAAAAAAAATTAAAATGCTATTTAATCCAACTAAATGCAAAAATAACGTCACTAGATGGAACTTTATGATTAACATTCAAATGAAAATATTTACATATTTGGGGATGGAATTTGAAAATCAGTATAATAATTTCATAAACGCATTTCTTTTGTAATAACTTTGTGAGGCATTATTTTCAGCTATGGTAACAATTAAAACCAAGTACCAGAATAATCTGAATCTAGAGCCAGTCTTTGGATACTGCTATACCACCAAGTCTTTAAGTAAGATTTCCAAAAATAAGGAATCTTATGCAGTTATGTAGATGCCACTAAAATATTATAATCAATACAATTACTAGAAGCAAAATATGTTTGCCCTGGTAATAAATAAATAAGATTTTAATATATTTCCCTTATTTTCTCTCATCCTTAATGTTCTCTTCATGTGCATCTTAGAATATATATTTGGAGTACAGTAAGCGTAGATATATAATTTATCTATAAATGCAGATATATTAAGGATGCTTGCTCTAGTGTTTTACTGACAGAAGTGGGATGTATAAAAAGTTAAACTGAGTGTAAGGCACCAGTCAATATGATATGTATATAATGGGACCCTAGTGGCTCAAGAGTGAACATCTTTCCAAGGACCTAACTTACTGTTAGGAAATTCCCTTGCTTAGAGAAGAATGTGGCTTATCTATGGATAGGCTAAGATAACGTTGTGCTTTACTTGCATTTCTCCACAAGCTCAGATTCTGAGGAAAATAAAAGAGAAAGGAAGGGAGGTTTTCTTAGAGTTTTGATAATTTATTTATTAGATATTTATTTAGGTTCTGAAATATTTGGCCACTGAGTGGCAAAGAATATTATAAATCATATTGATCCAAAATAAGAGAAAATTTAAAGAAAACTATATGTAAATATTTTTAAAATTATACACCACAGTCAAGTAGAATTTATTCCAAGGATGCAAGAATGGTTCAACATCCACAAATCAACCAACAAGAAAATTGTGTATTTAAAATTTGTATATATTTTGACAAATACCTGAAAATAAAAAATAAAACTTCATGCTAAAAAAATTTTACATATGAAATGCAGAGCTCCAAAGGACAATGACAATATTATATTTACCACGCTCCTGGGTATCTCAGCAAATCTAATTGAACATTCTATAGTATTTCAAGGTTGCTTCTTAATAAGAAAGTAATATATTAATTAAGAATTTATTTTTCTTTTAGGTGTGGCTATACAATGACAGAATTCCACAAACAGCATAATAAAAAGAGATATTTTTCTCAATATCCTATCACTACACTTAGCAAAATTCTCAAAAGTGAACTTTTAACAGTAACAGGTAATATTCATGATATGCATGTCATTTATGTTGATAAGCTTAAGTATAGTTTTCTCTTTCCTCTTAGAGTTATGAGTTTCCTGAGAGCAGGAAGTTGATTTCTACATGTTGGGTAGCTCTCTACAGAGCTGAGATTTACTCAAAAACCCTTATTGGTTCACCTCTACTATTGCTTCTACTCTTCCGACAAGTTGTTTACCAAATAAAGAAGTGAAATAGGGTACTTTGGTACCAAGTTTGAGAAGGTAAGGATTTTTTGGTAACAAA
This sequence comes from Callorhinus ursinus, assembly GCF_003265705.2. Classification (NCBI taxonomy): domain Eukaryota; kingdom Metazoa; phylum Chordata; class Mammalia; order Carnivora; family Otariidae; genus Callorhinus; species Callorhinus ursinus. Next base: position 66,255,373 of record NW_027397064.1, on the reverse strand, counting down.
GTTCCAAATCAGGCCTGTTATAATATGCTTGTTTTACTTCAAATATTTATTGTATTATTTATATTTCTGGTTTTGTTTACTTTTTTAAAGAGAAGAATTTACATGCAGCCCAACTTTCTTTGAGAACTCATAAATTTCCTGGCAGGAAACATGTACTCCACCTGGCTCCCCACGTTGTTAGAATTGGGTTCAGAATTCAAGCTCTCTTCTTGCACCATATCCAACAGCAAAAAGGGTTCAGGGGCTGAGATGCAGGTAGATGCTCCCTGATTTTAGTTGTGCTAGTTGTGACGTTGCGCTAATACCGATCTCACAGGGGTATCCAGTGATTAAAAAATAGATTTTTGTAAAGCTCTTTGGGGATAAAAGGGGCTGCCGAGGCACACAGCATTCTTATCTCCCCAGTTGCCACAGAGCCTGCGATTTCCCTTGGCATGTTGTATCAACCTGAGAAAAAGCAAGGGTGAGCTGTGGAAAATAGGAACATTGGCAACTGGAAGGGACAGATAGCACTAGCCCCTGTGAACCACATGGGCTGCCTCCTGGGATGCTAGAAGAGAGTCAGGATTGTAATTAATGGATAGGGATGTTGATTCTTTTTCTGGGATTACTGTGGCATTGCAAATTGGTGAAATTACACAGTTTCTATTCTGTAATTTTGTTTGACTAAAAAAAAAAATTAGTAAAATAGCCTCTAGGAAAACTCAAAGAAAGCATAGCATCAAAACCTGTAATGTGAACAGCTTAGCATTGAACTTGAAAGGTATCCTGCAGTTAACTATTTCATTTAGAGGCCAGGAATTTCTACAAACCAAGTTAAGTAAGTGTTCTTTATAAAGATCTTGCTGGGTTTTGCTGTGGATAAAGATGTTGAACAGGCATTGCTAGAGGGAGAAAAGTCTTTAACTTATGCCATACATTGTTTTAAGTGTCAAAATACATGCCATATTTTGAATTCCTTTAATTCACATAAGCCATATTTTGGCTTTTAAAAAGTTATTAATTTCAACTGCCTCATTTTATAAATATCACCTCTGAAAAGCACATATTTCTCTTTCTTCCAGAAAAACTAATTAGGTATTCCATATTGCTATTAGATGACATGATGACATTAATTTCATTTATATATATATGTATATATGTGGGTGGGGGAGGAAGGCGATAGAACAATTCATATTCTTTTCTCTCTGATGGCACTAGAAATCACTGGAAGAAAGTAAAATGCAGGGACTAAATAAAAATATGGGGATAGAGAGGGAAAATCAATAAATATCTAAATTATTTAAAGAAAAGCTGCTACCGGGTGTCTTACTGTCATGCATCATACCCTGGATCTGAAAGCAGACAGGTGAATTGTCTCCAGCCTGCATTGGTTTGGACACTCTCTCCAGCATGCTCATTAGCAGCTCCAAGTCTAGGCTCCCTGTTAGTAGAAAGGCAGGGATCACAGCAGGGAAGTTATATCTCAGGCTTCTCACATTCCTGCTCTATCTTAGCAAAGCTTTACAAAGCCTTTTCTGGCAGCTCATTAGTAGGTGCACTGATGCATAAGAGACAGTCATTAGAAGTGTTTTTCAACATTGGCTTTTGATCAGGTGACTAGTAGCATCGTGGAGACATTTACTTACATTGTTTTCCATAAGAGATTCTGTTGCTATATTGAGAATGACATACATAAAAATGTTGAAAACCAGCTTGACCTTTCTATGACAAAAGGGGAGAAGAAAAAGAAACTCCATTAGTTCCCTGAATCTTGCCTTTATACTGTCAACTATGACGTAATAGATGCGTGGACTGCTCCTTCAGTAACTGCTGTCTTGTAGCTTTAATAATCTCAGCCAAGTTCAAATCTACCATTTGATTTAGGGTTATGACAAGGAGACACTCATGTGAGCAAATACAAATAAAATATTGTAAGCTTTATAGAGTCTCTTCTAATGCCAGGCATTTGTTTTTTCATTATAAAGGCAGAATTTCCAAATAAGGGCAAAATCATCATACACAGCCTAATAAAGCATTGTAAAAAGTTAGCAGACAAAATTCAGATGGCTGATTAGTCTCTAAAGAGAGCTTCCATTGTAAAGACTTGTTAAGGCTACAGGAACCATTTTTATAAGTAAAAGCATACGACACTGTACGTGGAGAAAGCATAGGTGGTCAAGTGAACCCCCATCACAAAATAAGACTGAATTTGCCATTCCTTTAAGAGTGCTCTGTTTATAAAATAAAGCAGGTTCTTATGGGTAATTGTACTTCTGCTAATAAATTTTCTTTTCATTGATGATTATCTTTTACCACCAATCTTGTTCTCCCTTTTCCCCCAAACACCTATTTTTGTCAGGCTTCAATTCGATGACAATTTTGATTTCACCAGTTCACAGAGTATACATTTAGCCTTTGATTCCAATGAACAGAAGAAAATCACGGTAAGTACATACCCTGACATGAAACTCAGAAGGAGGAGAAGCTTTCTTTGTCAAACTTTCCCGAAACAAAGTGCATCAGCTTAATCAGGTCTGTTCTTGGCAATGTAGGAACATGACATGCCAATTACATAAACTTTCAACTAAGTGAAGACTCCTGCTGACTCAGTGTTGATTGTTTTCCGCTAACTTGGCTTTGACTGCTTGTTAAGACTTAAGGGGGCGGGGGAGAGGGGATGGGAGAGAGGGTAAAAATTGTAGGAATTCTCTCCTTCCATCAAACATTCTTATGATTGCCAGCAATTAGTTAAGCTTCTTGGCGGTAAAATGACAAGATGGAACTTGACCAAATACAATGTGTGGAACTCACAGGCATCTGCCCCAGCTGAAAGACATTACAATGTTTGTTAACCTTACGGGTCATTCCTGATTCACTTCTGCAGACAGAAAACAAGATTTATATAACACAGATCAATACTGCCCTAAGACTTTCACCATTGAGGATGCTAGATTGAGGCACTTCTCTTTATCAGTTTACCATGACACTAATGTATTTTGCCTGTTTTGCCTGGGCAGTGATGAATCTGTTGGCAAGAGAAAACAAATAAGTTTTGTTGTTGAGAGACATGTTGTCCATGATTTGTCTCAGCAGACATGCCAGCTTGCTGGCCAATTCATTTCCTATTTAATTTAAGTGGCATATCTGTCTTCCCCTTTCAGGTATGTCTTTTGTCTAGTGCACAACCACCCTGGCAGTGCTCTGAGAGAGTTTGTAGTAGATCTCTGCAGGTAGATTGACACAGCAGAGCCAAGAACCTAATCTATAATTTTCAGAATTTCTCTGAAATATAGAGCTACCATCTAACCTAGCGTCTGGCATGAAACTCACTATCTTACCCAGTGTCTGGCATGAAAGAATATTTTAGCACCACTTTACAAATAGTTCACGATTCTGATGCTACTTCCAACTTGTAAATATATAGCAAGCGTTCTTTTAAAAAATCAGAGCTTATTTCCCATATGGAGAAATATTTTGTCTGCTTTGTAAGACCAAGTACGTGTTGTTTAATTGTGAAATATATGTGGCAAAAATATGACAATACTTTGGTGTGTTACATGAGGGTATGGTTCCTAATCTCTTCATTACCTCAATTAGTTTTACTCAATGTTCTCACCTTTAAGACATTGGATAATATTTATATGGCAGAGAAACAAAACAGAAGATGATTTATTTTGAAAGCAATGTTTCTGTAGTTTATTTCAAATGAAGCTTCTTGTAAAGGGAAGACGCCATAGCCTATCACCAGACACCCATGACACCTAACTAAATATTAATAGAAAAGCCAAGGAAGAAACGACATGAAATTTCAAATCATGACGCAGCTGATGCTCTAGGAAAATGTGTCGAGCGGTGAAACTGTTAACACAGGAACTCCTCAAACTCTGACAGTCCTTAAGCAATGGAACAGTTAACAGAGCACAGCACGGTCCACAAATGTGCCAGCTAAATCTCTGTGTCAGAACACATTAATTATAGCAGTCAGTTTACCTTTCTCCTTCGTAACATTTTTGATTAAAATTTCACACATTACAATGATATGTGTCTTTTCTACAAGCTGTGAAATTTACTCAGCCATCAATAGGTTTGGATTTTGTTCCTAAGAAGCATATAGTACATAAAAAGTTGACTTATGATCTCTGAATAGTGAAATCAAGGACAGTTTCTTTTGGATAGACTTAGAATTTTACACCAGCAGTGGTGTCACAGAGCAAAACATTCATTAGTAATATTACACCCCCAAAAGCAATAACTTCTCTCTTAATATGTTGGCTCAAAATTTATAACTGTGAGGCTTAATTAAGCTGTAGATTATGTTTTGAAAGGTATAGTCAATGTAATGAATCCCTGAAGATAAAAAATAAACAATAAAAGATAATCAAAACATTTATCTATTTAATGGATTTATATAGTTGTGTTGTAAATGTTATTTAACAGATGTGCAAAGATTAATAAAATAATGCAATGATAATTGTGATCACATTCAAATCAGTACTATCTAAATTGACATGCAATACTTCTATGTTAACTCTTAAAACTGCAGAATACAAGTTTATGGGTCTATCAGTTTGAAATCCAGTTATTTTTAAGGGTGGATTACTGTTGTTTAGATTCTGTTCTATACATTTCTGATTGGTTATATAACACAAGGCTGTTCTCTACTTAAAAATAGAGGATTTAATAAACCTTGAACCCAGATTTCTCCAGTGTTCCATCATTTATCAAGTCTTAAGATTTCATCTACATCAATCATGTCCTGGAATTACTCTTCTTACAAGATTCTCTTTTTAATAATTATTTAGATATCTGAAATATAGGTGTGCAGGGTGCATTTATATATACACATACATAAGCACATACCTAGCCACCCTCCTGCATATGCAGACACACATATAACATTTCAGATTCTCTGGAACTCCTAAAGGAATCAAACATTAATATGTCTTTTTCACTTTAAAACACAATAAGTGCCGAACACTTTTCTTAGTGAAACAAATGTTATTGATTTATTAAACTCCTCAACTCCTTTATTATATGAAAAACAGTTGAAGCATAAGCACAACATTTCAAATTTTCTACTGAGTTTAAAAGTTATATAGATGTGAATGCCAGTGGGCATCTGTAGATCCTCCTCTCATGGAATGAATATTCTCAAACTTTCCATTATCAAAAGAACACTCCTTTTGATAAAGGAGCTAAGTGGAGCCTAATCAATCTTCTTAGATCTCAACAATAGTTTTACAAAACTCAATAGTTTTTTAATGGAAAATTTCTCAAACAGAGAATATACAAACATCAATATTTGGAAATTTAGAAAAAAAACAATGAAGATTTGGCTAAATTGCAGGTCATTGATTCTAAGGCTTCCTAAATTATAGACTGTAAATACCCTTTTAGCAGCCATGAAAAACTGGAGTTGAACCATCGGTGAAGTAGAACTGGACTCTTCCCATGATACCTTGCCATTTATTACACTTCTAAGAGTGGGAATCCGCAGTAACATTCCCACACCCGGACTAGGGATGACAAAGCTCAATCTTCCTTCTCTTCAAGTCATTGCCCAATTTTTGACGGAAGAAGTCCAATTCCATTCATTTGGAGACATTTCAGTGTTAATACTAATTCCAAGAAGGTAGTTCTAGCTAACCTATATCCTACCCACTGCAATTTAAGCTCATCATTTTCATTCTTGCCATTGAAGGGGATAAACTATGAATGACTACTTCTCATAAACTTGAGGTAAAATGGTAGTTTGCCTTTCAGTCCTTCCTTCTCTAAATTTAATCTGAATTTCCTTCATTTTTCCTTATCAGCCTGCTTTCAAATCTTCTGGTTATTTCTATTTCTTTCCTTCATATTGTCTTCAATTTCCCTCCTTTAGCTTAATGTGAGGATCCGAAATGCTAATGCCACCCCAGAGCTAGTATTTACTAAGATTGTTGGAGATAACCATTCACAGAGGTCACACCAGGACTTTTACCAAGCAATATAACCAATATCAAGAATAATATAAGTGATATTCTTTCCCAAGGAAATGATACATTTAAGTATCTCACTGAGATGGGCTGGGGGAAAGAAGCTGTGCATCAGCAAGACCTTTCTTTCCCCATCCAGACAGCACTGCAGAGGTCATTTGGGAGAGACACATCCTTTTCCACCACTAACTTAGCTTTTCTCTCTTTAGGAGATGTGCATAGGCTTCTGCTCTCCCTTATCCTCGCTGGGTTATTCAGGACCTGATGGTTTCCAGTGTCTTATTCCTAGAAATCCTAAATGGTTCCTCCTATTGCTCTGGCACTCAGAAGTTGGATAATGTAACTCAGATCCTGAACTTTAGATGCTCTAAAAACAGAAATAGGCAAGCTTTGGTACAACAGAAATTTAGAAACCTAGATTGGTTCTAGATCTTTCACCTTAAACCAGAGGCATTCTTAGTTTATCCAAAGAAATCACTGTGGGCTAGAGGTTCCAAAACTTGAAATGTCAGAATCACCTGGAAGGTTTATTAAAATACACATTACTGAGCCCTGAGTCCAGAGCTTCTGATTCAGTTGGTGTTTGGTGAGGCTCAAGGATTTTCATTTTTCACAGCAAAGGAAGCCATCAACAAAATGAAAAGGCAACCCACTGAATGGGAGAAAATATTTGCAAATTATAGATCTGATAAGGGGTTAAATATCTAAAATGTATAAAGAACTCATACAACTCAGTAGCAAGAAATACAATCTGACTTTTTTAAGTGGGCAGAGGACCGAACTAGACATCATTCCAATGAAGATAAGTAGCCAACAGATTAATGAAAAGATATTCAACATCACTAATTATCAGGGAAATGCTAATCAAAACTACAATGAGATATCACTTCACACATCTTAGAATGGCTGTTATAAAAAAAGACAAGAAATAACAAGTGTTGGCAAAGATGTGGAGAAATGGGAACCCTCATGCACTACTGGTGGGATGAGGCTTGATGAGGCTACTGTGGAAAACAGCATGGAGGTTCCTCAAAAAAATTAAAAATAGAACTACTGTATGATCCAGCGTTCCACTTCTGTGAATTTACCCAAAGAAAATGAAAACACTAATTTGAAAAGATATATGTACCCTCATCTTTATTGCAGTATTGTTTAAAATATCTAAGACATGGAAACAACTTACATGTTCATTGATGGCTAAATAGATAAAGAAGATGTGTGTGTGTGTGTGTGTGTGTGTGTGTGTGTGTGTGAGAGAGAGAGAGAGAGAGAGAGGGAGAGAATTATAAATATGGAATATTATTCAGTCATAAAAAAAGAATGAAATCTTGCCTATTATGACAACATGGATGGACCTTGAGGACGTTATGCTAAGTGAAATAAGTCATACAGAAAGAGATAAATATCGTATGATCTCACTTATATGTGAAATCTAAAAACAAAACAAAAGAAGCTCATGGATATAGAGAACAGACTGGTGGTTGTGTGAGGCAGTGCATTGGGGGTACATGAAATGATTGAAGGGGATCAAAAGGTACAAATTTCCAGCTTTAAAATGAGTAAGTCCTGGGGATGCAATGTACAGCATTGTGACTATAGTTAACAGTACTGTATTGCACATGTGAAAGTAGCTAGAAGAGTGGATCTTGAAAGTTCTCATCACAAGAAAAACAATTTGTAACTATGTATGGTGATGGATATTAACTGGACATTTTGTGGTGATCATTTTGCAATTACATAAATACTGAATTTTTTAAAAAAAGGAATTTCCACTTCTAACAGCTCCCAGATAGTGTTAATACTTGGGGTTGAGGACCACACTTCGAGAACCGCTGGTTTAAGCTAGGTTTAAACAGGCAAATTCAGGATGACATGAAACTTCCAGGACTCCATAAAAACAAACAAAACAAACCAGACCAAAACAAAACAAAACAAAAAACAAAAAAACAATGAAAATACTGGGAATGAACTGAGTCCTTCTCCTTCACAGTCTTACTAGGTTTTAACCCTAGCCTTGGTCTCTAGGGACTCCGAGGTTTGTTTGTTTGCTTGTTTGTCTTCCTCAGAGCTATGTTTTTGTAGGCATAGCTTAGCTGAGGCAAGGACCTAGTTTTAGCTGATGCTATTTGTGCCTTCCATTGCCTCCCCTCCCCTGGGTTCATGTCAGAGCCCCTCTCACAGAAAGAAGCACAGAAGAAGTGAGACCTCTGTAGCAGCTTTGCCCATGTGTGTGTGACCATGAGAACAGCAACCCCGCTTTTCGTTCTGAAATTATTTTACATGGCCAAGTAAGCATCATAGTTCTATCATTTTTTCACAGACATTTCTTAAATTCCTCCTCTATTTTAATAATTCTGCAAAATATAATGGGTACACAGAAGAATGTGGGGGTCTTTGAATAACTTCCACTTGTATCACTTGACTATTAAAAACGATTTTTTAAAATTTTTTTATTAACATATAATGAGTTATTTGTTTCAAGGGTACAGTTCTGTGATTCATCAGTCTTACACAATTCACAGTGCTCCCCACAACACATACCCTCCCCAATGTCACCCAGCCACCCCATCCCTCCCACCCCCTCCACTCCAGCAACCCTCAGTTTGTTTCCTGAGATTAAGAGTCTCTGGTTTGTCTCCCTCTCCGGTTTTGTCTTGTTTTATTTTCCCCTCCCTTCTCCTATAATCCTCTGCCTTGTTTCTCAAATTCTTCATATCAGTGAGATCATATGATACTTGTCTTTCTGATTGACTTACTAAAAACGATTTTTGCATATATTATCAGATATGATCCTCAAAACATCCCTGTGAGGTAAGGATCAAATGTAAGTACTTACTAGGATTTGTGTCTCTTGACTTAGTTTCACCAAATAGACTCTAAGACAAGGATTTGAATGCAAATAGGAAAGTCATCCAGAAAGTACTGTGAGGGAGTAGAAATGTGAGACAGAGACAGGAGGAAAGCCAATAAATTAAAAGCGCATAAATGAACAGGCTCACAATAAAATCCACAATCTTTGCGTTAATTGGTCAAAGAAAGATGATAATATTCTATCAGCAAGGAGATATTTGTGTGCTGTACTGCCTTTTTTAACCATGACAAAGATTTTCAACATTGCTTAAATGCCCCAATAATATGACTTTTTGAAAATTAACGATAGTTTCCTCTGCCAATTTTTGCATCAAAGCTGACCAAGCTGCTCCTACTTTGGAATTTTAAACAAAATCTAATTAAATCAACAAAGTTCGCTGGACGGGGTTAGGCTGTTTCCTGAGTGCACGTGACTCCGCTGCTCTGCCTGGAAGAGCGTTCAGCCTTGTTTTCAGCTGACTTTTTCTTCTGGCTGGCCCTTGATCACTCTTAATGATCCCCAGCTGTACCAGTTTCTGCCTGCTTTAACCCCAGTTGGCCTGGCCTCACATTTCTGCAGCGTCTGGAGGACAAATGAAGCCAAGCTGACCAGCACCTCCTTAATGTAGTCCCAGATAATAGGTGGTAATAGACATTTAAATCATTCCTTTTGTTCTTCTATACGTGCTATGCAAATTAATAATACGTGCATTTTTTTAAAAAAATCAGGAATAAAAGATAATAATGTGGTGTGCCTGTCAATCTGGTTGCTACTATATCACTGTTCCCCACCCCTCTCAACTACTTCGTTATTTTAAAGATGTTTACAAACCTGCCAGCATAGTGCAGAGGCTATGGCTGAAAGACCGGAGAAATTTGTTCGGAATTGGCCACAGATGTGCTACGGCCCTAAGGCCTGAGTGTGCCCTCATCTATAACCTACATATTTCTAAAACGGACACTTTCCCCAGGATACCTATTTAGGAAAATCATAGACCATATATATTATTAGTAGACTGTATTAGTTTATTTTAAAGTAAAGATTAAGAAAGTATCACAAAATCAAGTGTTCGACATGAAGATTGTCAGAGACAAGCTTGTCATCCTTGGCTCTTACCTCATTATCAGAAAGGAATCTGGGTCCTCCATTCCATATGCAGATATAACAGATATAAACTTACCTGAAGGCTGGGAGGTTATAATCAGTCCAGAAACTATTATTAATGAGTAAACAGTCAACACACACACAGACACACTTTGAACGCTATAGGTCCCAAATCCTGTCAATCAACTGTCTAACTTTGTTCAAATTATTAGTTTATGATTCCACAGTCTCCACCAAAGGTTCTCATTAGGAACTGTCATTGTTGTTGTTGTTGTCTTATTTTATTTTTATATTTTTAATCGTTGTTGTTGTTATTTTGAAGATCCAATTCTTTTTCTGAAAACAGCAACAACACAAAGGAAATATACATCCTTGGCCACTCTCCTCAGCTCAGGAGAGGGTTTTGAATTGCCAAACAGCTTTGTGAGTACTACGATCATCAGGCACAAAATCAGCTTCTTCATGATTTATTTTAGACATATTATTAGAATATATTAATGGAAAAAGAAGAAACCACAAACTTGAGACGAAATGTTATAAATGTTGGCTAACTGAACATAAAAAAAAGTGTCATCCATTATTTCCTAAGAACTTTTGTCACCATGGACAATGGTAATATAATAAGCAAAACTCTATTTTAAAAATGTACCTGACAGTTTTTATTTTTCTTTAGACAATTGAAGATAGATTCCTTGCAAAGTTGAAGATACATTTGTGTTTGTTAAATTTTCACTAATATTTATGCTTTTATTCTACAGGGAACCAGCTGGTATGCATATATATGCACATATACACATTTACATGTGGGTATGTATGGAGTATATGCATCTCTGTTAGAGTGGTATATTCTGAGAAATAAATGTATGTAGTATAAACTACATTATACTAGTTAAGACTGAGTTCCAAAGTGTTATCTGTTCATACTCTGAAAAAATTTTAGAAATGATCACTCTTTGAACAATGTTTCCAGCTGCATATACACTGATTTTATAATTTTTCTGTGAATTTATTTTTGGTCTCTTGAGTTGTGTGAAATATAGAACTATTAAATAATGTTATTTGATATGAGTTAATCACCCCACTCCCTTTTCTATGGAAACCAGTTTTTATTTCATGTACTTATGCTCCTGACTCAATTCTGCACTTTGATATTTATGCCATGAAACTGCTCCGAGAATCTAACCAAAAATCACAAAGAATGTAATTCAGCTTGAAGTTTCTACATAGCTGGCTGGCAGAAAATTTGCCTGTAATCATATGCTTGTGATATCACAGTTGCCTTCTTGGTGAAAGATTTTCCTGTCAACACTAATTTCTACCACTGAGGAAGAATGGGGGGTTTTTTTGTTTGCGTGTGTGTGTGTGCGCGTGCATGCATGTTTGTGGTGTGGTTAGTACCATGAGTTGCTTTGCCCCAGCCCCTGAGATTATATACTTCTGCCCCCTTAAATCAAGTGTACTACGTAACACACTTTAAGACTAAAATGCAAAACACTATGTAAATGCAAAATTTATTCACCCTCCATAAGCTGATGAAGGCCAACATCTGAACTTGCCTTACTGAAAGGATGTTTGCAGCAAATGGTTCAGAGAGTGCTCTTCATTCAGGTCTGCTGGGGATAATGTGTCCAAAGTAAATACCCAAAAGGCCTTCCTTCTCCTAAGTTCACCACCTGAATTATCCTCTCTCTGTGAAGGATTAATTTTTCTAAATGCCTATGAATTTCAAACTAGAAATTGCATGGTACAAATTAATAAAGAGTTTAGCTGTAGGGCAATCAGTGGTGCTTTTTCTAATCAAACACAATATACCCACTGTACTCTTTTAAGATTCTAATAGTTCACCAAATGTATTCGAAGTGACATGGGCATGTCATCACACAAATAGCCTTATTAGAAAAACAATTCCCGAATTAATAAAATCTGAGACTATCATTGCCGGAATGTAAGGAGCATTTGATGAATGAGAACCACCAGTGTCTCTGCGGAAAACATAAGGTAAACTGACCATTTCCATCCTCCCTGAGTGTGCTGGTATTGGGGATGCACTGAGAACACTGATTTCACTTTTGCTTTGAATTTAAAACCTACCTAAAATTATATCCTGAGCAATTCAGGAAAACTAAGACTAACATGTTTGCTTCAGCCTCTCCTTTTTTCTTTCATGCACCTCTTCTTTCCTCCTCCTCCATTTCTTTCTCTTGTACAACCTCAGATGCAAAGACACAAGTTAAATCCCTCAGCTCATGACACCTCATCATATCCCATTTCTTCAAGGTCTATTGCTGTTTTATTTTGCTTTTATTTTTTTCTCTATCGTCATCTTTATTTCCCCTTTCCTCTTCCTACTAGGTACACATTCTCATTAAAAGTGAACTTGTTGTGGGGCACCTGGGTGGCTGAGTTGGTTAAGCAGCCAACTCTTAGTTTGGGCTTAGGTTGTGATCCTGGGGGTGTGAGATCGAGCCCTGTGTCGGGTTCCATACTCAGCGGGGAGTCTGCTTGAAGATTCTCTCCTTCTGCCCCTCCCCCCAAAGTAAATAAATCTTTTAAAAAAATGAATTTGTAAGACAGGTAAGAATACTTAAAAACATCTGTAGATGTCTATTGGGATTTTTACTTTGATGTAATACCTGTCATACTCTTGTCCTTGCTTTTACTTTTCTGGGTTTTATCTTTTTGTTTGTTTTACTTTTTTCACTCAGCAATAAGTTTTAAGATTTCCTCTTCCTCTATGTACTTCTGGTTTATTGCTTCTGACTATCCACATATTTACTTACCCATCTCCCTACTGATGGACCTTTAGATTGCTTCCACACCCACACACGTGCGTGCACACATGAACACACACACAATGTGGAAGTAAGCATCCTTATACATACCCCATTATGAACCTAAACAAGAGTTTCTCTGGATGGTGTGCATACTCAGGGAGAGAACTGTAGCGTCATTCGGTAGAGGTATCTGCACATTAAACTTCACTGAGTACTGTAACCTATTACTGCAGGTAGAGTATTGTGATTTTAATAGTATTGTGATTTTAATTTGCATTTCTCTCTTTACTAGTAGTAATGCTCTACTTGTCCATTTTCTAGTTTTCTCTTTCTCCTTTTATTTTACAAAGTTTCTTTAATTGATGTAACCTATAGCCCTATTTTGTTTTTTTTTTGTTATTTTTTAAAAGATTATTTATTTATTTGAGAGAGAAAGAATGAGACAGAGAGAGAGCATGAGAGGGGGGAGGGTCAGAGGGAGAAGCAGACTCCCTGCTGAGCAGGGCACCCGATGCGGGACTTGATCCCGGGACTCCAGGATCGTGACCTGAGCTGAAGGCAACCAGGTCGCCCAACCAACTGAGCCACCTAGGCACCCTGTATAGCCCTATTTTGTATATTTGGAGTGTATATAATAAATTCTTGTGCACTTTAATATGACAATACCATTGACATTTATATAGAAGTTTCAAGATCGACATGCCTGGTTCATTTTTTCTTAAAGATTTTATTTATTTATTTGACAGAGAGAGAGGGAACATAAGCAGGGGGAATGGGAGAGGGAGAAGCAGGCTTCCTCCTGAGCAGGGAGCCTGATGTGGGGCTTGATCCCAGGACCCTGGGATCATGACCTGAGCCGAAGGCAGACGCTTAATGACTGAGCCACCCAGGCGCCCCTTGTTCATATTGTTTTAATACTCTTACATTTAGACCTTGGAAATTTTATTTGTAAATATTCTCTGCCTCATTTATATATTATCATTGGGTCTGCGGTTATTACAGGTTTTTACATTTGGAGGCTGCCATTCCAGCAGTGACTGCTTTTTAAAGTTTATTAGCACTTGAAAAATGTAAATACTTATAGGCAAAGGTTTAGTATATTAGAAAATGAAAGCCAGTGGAGTGGATATTAGTTCTAAACTCTATAAAATCTCTTCCTTCGTGTTGTTGGTTTTCTGTTTACATTTTTCAAAAATAAATATTTTTCAGTTTGTGTGTGTGTGTGTGTGTGTGTGTGTGTGTGTGTATGACCGAGATTATGCCTTAAAGGCTGGGAGGGAGTAGATGTTGAAAACAAACACAGTTTTATTAAATGATTTTATAAATAACTGGAAAGGAAAATTTCTTTTTTGATTCTTGCAATTTCTTTCATAATGTATGAGAATTTCCTGGGTTTGTGGATTTTTTGACTCTTGATTTGAGAAATTTTGTGTTCTTAATAATCTTAATTAAAACTCAAAATCCATACAGACAGGCTGGAAGAACAGGATTTATGAGAGTTAATTCTGAGTGTTAGGTCCACTTGTTCATTACCATGGGTATAGTGGGACTGCAGAACATAGTAAGAGGTTCTCTCCCCCAGGTGAAAAATCCCATTATTACGTTGCCATGAAGGGTGGAGGAGGGTGTGGAGAACATGTGAACACAAAACAGCAGGATTCCTGGGTGAAGAAGATGTTGACTCAGTCTCAAGGGGACATGTTCTTTGAGTGATTTTCCCACCCGTGCATATAGATTTTCTTTGAGTCTTCCAAACTCCAGCACATGGAGCTCTCTTGTGACAAGTAACATACATGTGCAAGAACATTATTTGTGATGAAGGGTGTGATCCGTACCCTTGAATACAACAAAGCAAACGATTGTGCACAGTAGTGAACTCATGACCTTAGATTCATTAGCTGAGTGTTCTTACCAGTTGCACAACCAGCCATGGATATAGACAGGAAATGTGTCTTGCTGAACTTCAGTGCCATTTCACAGGCAAAACTTGACTGTAGAAATTAGCCAAACAATCTGTATACCAAAGAGCATGAAAGAGGGATTACAGTATAAGAAATTAGGGTCTGACCATTCTCAAAGATTTCAGTTCATGGATATGACACTGACTAGTAGCAGATTCAACTCTTAGAATATAACATAATTTGTGATTTGTGAGTCCTTATTTTAATTGATTATGTAATTTCTGATTTAGTGTTATTCATGAATCATGAATGAAAATTCATCAAGAGAAGAAATTTTATTAAGAACTAAGAAAACTGTTCATGGGTAATTTTGTTTACAACTCTAAAGTGTGTCTTTAACTACAAAGAAACAATCAATGTAAAATATTATTTATTATCATATTTTACGTTATAAATATTACATAAAGTAAGTTTATTTTATTGAAAATAGAACATATATTTGTTGAAATGTAAAATACTATCACTATCCATATCATCTCTTCTTGTAAATAAATTGAACTTAATTATATTATAAAAGTAAATCACAATAAAATATGTATAAAACCAATTGCTGAGCAACATCAGAATATCTTCTATAAGAGCATAAGATAATATGAGAATAATTGAAACTTCAATAAATTACATTTTATTTTATAGTTAGAGAACAGTGTTATTTGGAAATCAGGATATATTATAGAATATACTTTTCAAATTTTCAAAGGAAAAATTGGCATCTTGACATTAAATGGTAATGAAAATTTGAAGGCTTTTGGGAGCTCTTTCAATATATTATTATGCCTCCATTAGCTGTAATGTATAGGAAATTAGTGATTCTGATTCAGACCTAAATCTGGTTGAAATGTATTAAATAAACATTTACATAAGACAAAAATCGTCAAATATTGGGAGATTTCGTAGGTTTAACATGACAGTTTTGCCTGATTTTTGTTGGCTCTTGGTCACTTTCCTGTTACATAAGCATAATTTCTTAATTAAGAAAATTTGTTTCCTTTTCATGTCTCTTCCTTTAAAAATCAAATATAAAAGCGTAGTTCCCAGTTAGTGAAGGTATGTGAATCAATTGATTCTAATCTAGGTAGAAACTACAGAAAGCCTGTTAGACATTTTTGATATATAACAGATATAGAGAGTTGGGTATTGGTATTTGATTTGAAAATTTGTTACTCAATTATCTTAAAAGTTTGAATCTGAAGATCTTCCAAACTGTTCTGCAATATTAGGAATTCTAATTCTTAGTATTAAAGTTAGCTTTACCCAGAACACAGTTGATAGCTGTGTAACAATATTTCACTATTTTATTTATGTGCACATAACTGATTAGGATACAGAAGTTTCTAGAGAGAGTAGATGTGACAAGGTTGTTGGTGAACCCATGAAGATGGAAAAAATAAGAGGAACCCATTTTCAAAATGGGATGGTTTGCATTATATTTAGTACTGTTCTCTTTCAAATGCTTTTTTGTTTATTTGTTGCTTTTGAGTCTTGGAGGTTTGAGGCAAGAAAGATCATGAAATAGAGGTGTGAAAATTCGGATAGCAGTTAATTAGTTTAGTTAGACTGTTAACATGAGCATAATGGATTTTCAGCCTTTTCTCTTTTTTATCCTCTTACTTCAGGCAATTATACACCAGCACTTCTTGAACAAGTTATTGTACACGATTTCAGAAAATAGACTGCTTGCACACTTAAGCCCAATCTAATTAATTCAATTTATTGAAATTGTTTATTCATCTTAAATCCAGTTGAGTCTACTCTGACCATCATCGAGCTCATTCATGTAGTGTTATCTTTGATGTTGAAGTAAGTCACATTTTTCTTTCCATTGGCTCCAGAGGAAATTTTGTGTACTGAGCAATTTATAATTTAAAAACTTTACCAAAAAAAAGATTATGTTTATTGGTTCTTACCTGCATGGGTCTGAAAAATAAGCCACATTTGGGTCTTGCCTTTTACATGAGTATTTTAAATTTTGTTTTGACATTATATAATTTACCTTTTTCTAACACATTGGGATAATCCAAAGATGGGAACTGAGTAAAACAACCTAAATTTTTAAAAAATAAGACAATAGGATAAGGATGGGGACTTTGAGAAGTGGTTTCATTTTCTCATGTAATGGGAATATATATGGAAGTTTCCTTATTCAGCATAAGTGACTCTCTTATTTCCAAGAATAATAACTCAATCCTAACTTTTCCTTTGTGTTTCTGAATTACAAAATACTGCTACACTCAAACATTTTTGCATCCAAAGGGTTATTGTTAGAACCCACTCCTAGAGTGGGATATGAAAGAGAGCCTCAATTTAGGGGGAGTCTAAGATTTCTGCAACAATCGGGTTTGACATCACTCATTTATTCAAATTTTAAATAATTATCTAAACTTTTTAGAATTTGGTTTTGGAAAATAGAAGTCACTTAAAATATCCCTCATACTATATAAATGAATATAATAATAAAAAAGAAATGCACAGTCTTACTGGGGGAAACAGGCATAACATTTAAGTAAAGACACAAGTATGATAATCTGGCTATACTACAACTGTCACATACCTGAAAAAAGCACACCATCCTCTAGTTTTTGTAGCAATTGCATCAATAAACTAGAAACAACTAAAAATCTGGCCAACCAAAGATGAAAAATATAGCTATCCACAACTGAAGACAGTCATTGCTTTATGAAGTAACTTTTTCTTGCCTTGAATCCTCAAGAAATCTTAGAATATTTCCAAAACAGACAGTAAGAACAGCCTATCATGGATGGCCCCGATTTTTTTAGCATAATATAAATGACCGTAGTCATCAAAAGGAACTTTGATAAAAGAAAACAAAATTATTCTCATGTATTCTCAGGGTTCCACAGGAAGTATTTTATAACATCATTAGAGTCCCTGAATGAATCACATTTCTCACTTTGAAAAGAAATGAGCACCTGGGTTAGGAAGGAAGCAGAAGGATTGGAAAGGGGGAAAATGTTTGTAAGAAACATTGCAAAGAAACTACAGGATTTGGTGATTTACCAAGGAACACGTAGGAGATGAGAAAGAAGGACATAGTAGAGATCCGCCTTCTCAAGCACTCGAGCATGCTTACAACATTTTACCCTCTTTCCCTTCCCCGTTTGGTACCAAGCAGCTATATGCACATGAAACTTAAACTTTTTTCTGATGATGTTCAATGGCATTTCCACTGATTTTTTTTAAAGTCTACATATTTTATTTAACGTTTGTTGAATTTGGAATAATAGTGCTAACACCAGGTAAAGAGGTCCAGCGGGCAGGACTGAAGCCCAGGAGACAGTGTGTGGTCACCTACCAAGTAGAGTTATGAGGGGACAGATGTAATAAGACATTCAACGGACATGGTGCATAAGGTCATCACTTTTAGGGCTATTAGTTACCTATTTTAAGGCTTCTTCTTGGATTAATTTCATGCCAGAGACGAACATATTACTAATTTTTTTTAAAGTTTGGGTTTTGTTTTTTTTTTAGAAAAAATAAAATATCCTTAAATACTTGATTTATATGAATACCTTTGTCCATACTCCTATTCTCAAAAGCCAGGAAAGACACAATTTGGGAGAGTGTTGATAGTGACAAATTCAGTTATCTCAAAGACATATATACAGGCTGCCCAGGTCTTGCAATCTATTCCCACATAGCATAATGCTGTCTACATTGACTGGGCCAGAAATACTTCATTTCACTGGATCACAATCTTATAAGACAGCCTTGTCATTTTAATTTGTCACTCTTTGTCTCCTATATCTCATTGAAGTCTCATTTCTTCAGCCAAGTGCCATAGGCTACTTTTCCCAGAAAAAAAAAAAATGCTATCACACTGAATAGAAAAAGGAAAGTCACTAAGAGAAAGTTTGTGTCTAAAGACACTACTATAGATTCCATTCCCACAGGCATAGCAGGTGGTATAAATACAATCTAAACTGAGACAGAAAAATGAATTGTTGCTTCTATTCCCTTTCTCCAGTGTCTCTCAGAATGTTATATCTGCTTCTTCTACACAGCTATTGATTCGGTATCCCTTATCATCCACAGAGTAAAAGGGAAGGGGGCAAAGGAAATAGAGTATGGGAGGGTTAATGTCTGATGCATGGTCTGAGCTTGAAAAAATATAGCAATTTTGAATTAATAAGAACTGTAAGTCTATCTCCTTCAGAAATCCTTCCTGCTGATTTAGAAAATAGGTCCCATTTTTAGTAAAGCTCCACCTTGTATGAAGAAGTGGTATACAGATATGAGACACTTTTATTATTATATTTTGGCCCCTCTCTATTTTAATCTAAACATTTGTGACATCTAATACACATATTATAAATGTCATATGTATACTAATGGTATATATCATTTTCATTTATTTAAAAAAGTAAAGAATTTTTTCTGATTAATAATAATACCCTCCTTCTTCTCCTTATCGTACTTTGGAACAACAAACACAGATGCTGGCTGAGGTTCCTATAACTCTTTAAGAGTATCACCTGGTTTTATAACTAGAAAACGAGATTGAATAATCTATACATTTAATGTATGTTCTTTACATAGAAATTCTTCCCTCATTCCCTCATGTTAGGCTTTATTTAAAGACACTTTGCCTTTGTAAGACAAGGATTTCATTAATGGCAGCATTTTTCATTTTTTTCCTGTAGTAGAGAAGATGACCATGGAATTAGTACTTATTCCACTGGACCCCCGGGGTTCTCTTCTTCTCTTCTTCCTTTGTGTGAGTCATTGCTTGGTCATACTCAGCAAAGACACAAGATTTCCAACCCTAGTGGAGACACCTGAGGATTTGGCAAGGCTGTTAAATCAGATTGGCCTTCTAATTTAAGACTAAAAAAAAAAAAAAAAAAAAATCTTCAAAACTAACCAAAACAAACCAAACAAAAAAGGGAAGCCTAACTTTTACACTCTCTATATAAATTACTTTGTGTCATGTCTTACTTTTCTGTATACTTCTTTAAAATAAAGCCTGAGGAATTCTTATTTGGAGCTATAAAAGTGAATGAAGATTAATGTGAAATGAAATGGCTCAATGCTCTATGAATGCTCATAACCATCTTCATAAAATATTAATGACAAATAAACATATTTTCAGAACTAAGGTATAATATTAGAATCATATAATTTAATTGTTCATATGTCTTTCATGTAAGTGTTGTTTGTTTTAAATTATTTGCTTTAAGGTCAAATACCATGTATGTTTAAGCAGTTCTGCATGCCATTATGTACAGGTAATATACATAAAAAGACTTTTTATGTGATAATCTGATATGAAAAGTAAAAGCACGTGCAATAGTCAGAGAGAAAAAGGAGTAAACTAGAGCTGGATATTAAGGACTAGAAGACAGAATTTAACTCTAGTCACACTTAAGACATGCAGTGCATCTTTGATTTTAAGGCTTCCTCTAGCTTATTCCCATTCCGTGGTTCTGCACCTGTCTCCAACACTGTTGACACCTCCTCTAATTTATGATGTTAGAACACTCCATGAGAGAGTATGCAAAATACAAAATGAACAAATTTAGTGTTTAATAGACATGTGCACAGGTGACATTAAACAAATGTTTCCTGATAAAGATAGCTATACATCTGTGAGTTCACCTGCTCAACAAACTACCAAAGCATCAGGAAACACTAGAGTGTGAACCATGTTTCTAAAAATGATGGCATCTATGGGTTGTCTAAGAATGTAGTTTGGAAAAAAAAACGCATAAAATTTGTTTTTTAAATTAAGTTTTACTGAACATATTATGCACTTATCTAGCAAATCTCTTCACTTGAAAACAATAATATAAGCAATGCTCATCACAAGATAGAGGAAACAAAACAAGATGAATGAGTAGTCACCAAAATCCTGGATCAACACTTACTATGGTGAGCATTGAGTCATATATAGAGTTGTCTTTGTTGTGCACCTGAAAACAGTATAAGAGTGTGTGTCAACTATACTTTAATAAGAAAGGAAGGAAGGAAGGAAGGAAGGAGGGAGGGAGGGAGGGAGGGAAGGAAGGAAGGAAGGAAGGAAGGAAGGAAGGAAGGAAGGAAGGAAGGAAG